>NW_011494608.1:6337957-6345373 GCF_000754665.1 Bison bison bison | reverse complement strand
TGCTGCCTTGGCCTTCCTGGTTCACACAGATTCAGTGCGTCGGTCCATTCGGCTCCCATAACAGGACACCACTTGGGGAAGTCCAAGGCTTGCTGCTTTTCTGCCTTAGGGGGCAGAAACCACTGGTCCTGGCACTGTTTCCATAGTTGTGCCTTTCCAGAACACCCTGTTGTTGGGAATCTGGTAACGTAGCCGTCTCAGATTGGCTTCTTTCAGCGAATTAATGTGCATTTAAGGTTCCTCCATGGCTTTTCATGGTGTGATGGCTCGTTTCTTTTTAGTGCTGGTTACTATTTCATTGATGTGCCACAGATTGGCGATTCACCTACTGAAGGACATCTTGGTTGTTTCCAGGTCTCGGCCATTGTGGATAAAGCTGCTGTATAGCATCCACGTGCAGGTTTTTTATGGATAAGTTTTCCGCTCCTTTGGGCAAATACCAGGGAACATGATTGCTGCATCACATGCTAAGAGTATATTTAGTTTTGTAAAAAGCCACCAAACTGTCCTCCAAAGTGGCCGCACCACTCTGTCCCCACGCAGTGAGTGCGGTTCCAGCCGCTCCACGTTTTCGCCTGCGTGGGTGCTCTGGGCCTGGGCCGTTCTAACAGGTGTGGGGGGCTGTCTCACTGCTGTTTGAATTTGCGTTTCCCTGATGACAGGCGCTGGATGCGGAGCATCTTTGCTGTGCTCACCTGCCTCCTCTGTTTTCTCTGGTGAGCTGTCTGCTCGGGTCTTTGGCCCACCTGTATAACTGAGTTGTTCATTTCCTCACTGTCAGCTTTGCTTTGGATAGCATCCTTTATCGCTGTGTCTTTTACAATATTTTCTCCCAGTCTGGGGCCTGTCTCATTCTCTTGATACAGCATTGATTTTATGTTGGCAATCAATGGCATTTCTGATGCTTTGAAGGATGTAACTTTGTAAGCAGCTTTTTACCAGAATGTCATCCGCATTTGTATTAGGGTCCTCTGACTTTGCTTGGTTCCATCTTATGCCTGTTTCCCCTGGTGCAGCAGCTGGCCTTCTCTGGCGCACAGCCGTCTGCCCGGTGTCGCCGGCTTCGCTGCTGCCCTCGGGCAGTCGCCTTTGTCGTGCGTGTCTGGAGGGAGGGCACAGCGGGCTGATGGTAGTGGGGGGGGGCTGTGCTTTGGTTGAGTGGGTTATCTGAGGCTAATAGTGGACGACGTCTTACGAAAACGTTAGCAGTTCTGATGAGTTTTTCCAGGGTAGAGATGCCCGTCTTAGATGGTGAGTGTACAAATCAAACAGCCCTTGCCACAAACCAGACACCACAAAGCATGGGCTGCTCGTCCCCGTGCCTGTAACGCTGTGTGCACGCGCGTATGCGTGGAGCCAAGACAGGAGCCACGGCGCCTGAACCCCCCTCCAGCCGTCTTCCGGCACATGTTGGTCCCTGACCTTCAAGATCGTATTCCCATCGAATCCTGTGACTTGCATAGACTCTGAACTGCCTGTCAAAAAATTATGCTTCAGTTAAGTTTTTGATGACGTGAAGTTTACAGCCAGCTTTTCCACACAGCAGATTGTAGGAAGTCACGTGTTTTGGCATCAGTCACCCTGAAATTAGAAGCAGGACAATAGAGGAAGTTGTTGATTGGAACAATTGTAGTTTCACTTGTCTCGGTGCATCTGCGAATCACAACCAGGTTGTCGTCAGGGAGGCTCCAGAGGGAGGCCTGACTTCAGAGTCGCTCTGGGCTCTGAAGATCCTAGTGGAACAGGTCACAACGGAAGCCTCTCCGCTCCTTCGAGCAAGTCAGGAGGAGGTTTTCCGGAGGCAGCAGTCTAGTTGTCCTCGGATTGCTTCAGTGTGTTGTCACACTTTAGCTCCGGCCTTTTACATCAGGTGTTTCAGAGGAAAGCATTTCATGGTTTTAGATGTTGTAATTAACAGCTCTAGCCTTTCTAGAAGATAGCTTCCTTAAAGCAGTTTGCTTGCTGTACGAGTACTTCACGGCACTGCGTTACGGGAGTGAATCTGGCTTGACGGTGTCCGATTGTCCCCCTAAATGGAGAGACACCCTCCCCACTCACACCTTCCTTTTCTCCTCAAAGCCGCTCTCCTTCCATCTTCTTGTAGAGCAGAGCCCTGAGGAGAAGGGGCCCTCGCAGTAGAGTTGGGGGGGTGGGGAGGGGACAGAGGTCAGAGCCCAGGAAGGGGGCAGTTCATGCCGCCTGGGTCCCTGCTCCGTGTCCTGTGCAGGTGCTGTGCATAATTCAGACTGAGGGGACCCCGAGTCCCAGCCTCCATCGAGCTGGGGACTTGACGCATCTTGGTGCTGCTTAGACTTGCTGTCAGTCTGGTCATAGCCTCCTCACCCCACCCATTCGCACTCAGACAGTTAGAGAACCAGGTTATCAAGTTAAAATACAAAACCATGAGTGAGCCTTCAGTGGATGGGAAAGGACCCACGTGGACCCGCCAGGGTGTTGGAAATGTCCTCCCTGTTGACATAGATTAGTCAAAACTGATTGAGTGGTACCTTTTCACTGTGTGTGAGTACCTAAGGAAGTGAGCAAGCCCTGGTACCATTCACGTGCACAGCCAACCACGTGGAAGGTATAAGGCAAGGGAAAATCGCATCTGCAGGGGCCACAGAGAAGGTGAAATCACTAGGAAGAAACTTCACAAGAAATGTGCAAAACTGTAGGAGGAACGTGTTGAAATTCTCCTGAAAGGCACTGGGTTTGGACTCGGATATACAGAGACAGCCCTAAGGGTGGCAGTTCTCCTTCAGCTAATTTATAAAATCAGTGAAATCTGGGTAAAAATACTGACATTTCCCTCCAGAGCTAGTCAGACTCTTAAAGGTCATTTGCTCATAGAGTTCTTGCAAATAAACATGCCGGAGTGGGTCGAGATTCTGGGAGGAGAAGCGCAAGAGGGAAGGCGTGTCCCCAGCACAGGACCCGCTGGTGGCTCTGTGCCTGCAGAGCCTTTGCTGGGCTCGCTGGATGGAAGTGCAGACAGAGTCCATGTGGGGAGAGGGAGGCGCAATCTCCGAGTGCTGGGGTGGGTTCGTAAATAAATGATGCAGAAGCAACCAAACGGCCACTGGGAAGGTGGGATGCTGCAGGAAGTGGGGGGCAGGCCTTCTGCCCTGAAGCCTGGGTCCTTCCTGCTGCCCCCCCAAAGGGGCATCAGGGCCGGATCTGGAGGGTGGGTGAACCCCTGACAGGTCACAGCACCAGCCCAACCCCAGCAGGCCCCCCTTTCGGGAAGACTGTGCACACGGCCGTGGTTGAGGTCTGGCTGCACAGTCCCTGGGCTGCCTGATTGGCCAGCAGGACGCCCCGTGTGAGGCAGGCTCTGCTGACCAGTTAGGTGGCCACGCCTGCCCCTGACCATGAGGGAGACGGCAGGTGGCTGGACCCTCTGCCTGGAAGAGTCCTGGGAGGGGAGGTGCCACCACCGCCACCACTAGGGGCTCCCCCCGCAACTTTCTTTCCAGAGGCCGTGGCTGCACCATTCTTAGACGTTTGGTGAGGACCCCAGATGTAAGGAGGGTCTCTGGTGTGGAGACTCGCTCTGCACCGCAGAGGGGGTGCGCCGGCACTGGCCTGGTGGTCTGACGGCGGGCGGCTTTCCTAAGGGCGTCAGGCCCTTCGCTCCCCCACGCGCAGCCTCTGCCTCCTGGGCTTCCTGGCCATCTCTAGCTGATTCCACAGGCCCTTAGGCAGGTGCAGCCCTGGGCCTGGGGTTGGATCCCACAGCCTGAACGTGACCGAGGCCAGGTGGCCGGCTGGGCTTCCTTCACTGCCCTTTGGCGGCTCTTACCTGCTCTTGGAAAATAAGTGCCTGGAAACGCCACCTCCTGTGGTCGGGGTGGCTGACTGGGAGGGGACAGCTCACACCCCTTCCCACTTAAAAGCCTGACCCCAGACTCCTCCTCAGGGAACCTGTGTCCTGAGCTCCCTGTGTTTCCTCTTTTGCTTTGGGCAGAGGCTGCGTAAGAAAACAAAGGGGAAGGAAGTGCAGTTGAGTTTGTAAGTTCTGGGCTGGCTGGTTGACTGGTTCACAGTGTGATAAGGGTTTCAGCATTTTTAAGAGCACTTTTCCTCTTGTTTAATAATAACCCTAGGAAATAGTCGCTCTCTGCTGTGGGGCACCCTGGGGCTGCAGTATGCTAAGCCCATCGCTGGACTCTCCCCAAAGCATGATACCAACCCCTGTCTCCACTCATGAGACCCAGAAACATCCCCAGGCATCGCCCAGTGCCCCCGGGGCTGAGACTCACAGCCTTAAAGTAATCCTAGTGCACTTACTGCAGAGCCTCATTGCCTCAGTGTCAGCTATTGCTGAAATGACTCTTCACTCTCCGACACGCAGCTGTTGTTCAGTTGCCAAGTTGTGTCCAACTCTTGGCGACGCCATGGACTGCCGCGCGCCAGGCCTCCCTGTCCCTCACTGTCTGCCAGAGCTGGCTCAATTCATGCCCATTGAGTCGGTGATGCCCTTGAACCATGTCATCCTCTGTCATCTCCTTCTCCTGCCCTCAGGATCAGAATCTGTTCCAGGGAGTTGATTCTTCGCATCAGGTGGCCAAAATGTTGGATATCCGGTCAAGATCATTCCTTCCAGTGAATAGTCAGGGTTGGTTTCCTTTAGGATTGATGGCTAAGGGACTCTCAAGAGTCTTCTCCAGCACCACAGTTCGAAAGCATCAATTCTTCAGTGCTCAGCCTTCTTTATGGTCCAACTTTTAACATCCGTACATGGCTACTGGGAAAACCATAGCTGACTAGATGGACCTTTGTCGGCAAAGTGCTGTCTCTGCTTTTTAACACGCTGTCTAGGGTTGTCACAGCTTTATTTCCAAGGTGCAAGTGTCTTTTAATTTCATGGCTGCAGCACAGTCCACAGTGATTTTGGAGCCCAAGAAGATAAAATCTTCCACTGTTTCCACTTTTTCCCCATTTATTTGTCATGAAGTGACAGATGCCATGATTTTCATTTTCTGAATGTTGAGTTTTAAGCTAGCTTTTTTACTCTCGTCTTTCACTCTCATCAACAGGCTCTTTAGTTCTTCTTCACTTTTTGCCATTAGAGTGGTATCATCTGCATATCTGAGGTTGTTGATATTTCCCCTGGCAGTCTTAATTCCAGTTTGTGCTTCAACCAGCCCAGCATTTCTCATGATGGTAGCTCAGATGGTAAAGAATCTGCCTGCCATGTAGGAGACCTGGGTTTGATCCTTGGGTTGGGAAGATCCCCTGGAGAAGGGAATGGCTGCCCACTCCAGTATTCTTGCCTGGAGAATTCCACAGACAGAGGAGCCTGGTAGGCTGTAGTCCATGGAGTCACACAGAGTCGGACACAACTGAATGACTTTCACTTTCAACTCGCAGAGTTTCATTTCAACCTGACTTTGAGGATAGATACACAGTGGGACCAGGGGCGAGGGGACAGAACTGATGGGTTTGAAGATGATAATTAAGTCCTTAGGGTCTCAGAGAAAACTGGTTACTGTCCTTCTTGCCAAGAGTTCAGCTGATCGGGATGGAGTGAGAGAGTGCTGCTAAGGGCTCGCGCTGGGTGCTTAGCGCTGTTCCGCTTACATTGTATACATGAGAAGTGTCATGATAACATGTGTTTTAAAAAGGATTGGAGAAAGGTGACAGTTTGGAAACGCTGGTCTGGTAGAGACGACTGACTGGAGAGGACACTTGTGAGTTTGGTGGAAGTCGCGGGCGAAGGCTGCAGATGCGGACTTGTAGTGAGGTGGAAGGCTTAAGAAGCAGATTCATTGGTCGGATCCCTTGGACCCATGATTGCCCGAGAAGTTTTGGTGGCAGGAAAGAGAGCAGGAGAAAGCCTCAGTTTGGCGGAAGAGTGAGGCAGGGGCTCTGAACCCCCAGGGTCAGCAGCTCAGCTTTGCCAGCAGCTGGGCCAGGGACCCCCTGTCACCTCCAAGGCTCCCTGAGAAGGGGGCTCAGTGAAGACTACCCCTCAACTTCTGGTCCTTTCTGGGGTGAAAAGTAGGAGCTAGATGTCTTGGATTAAGTGAATATTAAGCAGAAATATTTTTATTTAAAACAATTGAAATTTTTTTGTAAGATATCCACCCACCGACCCACCTTAACATAAAGTCACTTGTGTGATGTGAGGTCCCTTCAGCTTGAATGGAGGCCCCTGTCCAGAGAGCAGGGATGTAAGCGCATCCTTGTCTGGCCTTTCACGGGGGAGAGGCGAGGGGGACGACTCTAGGCAGGTTCTCGGCAGTCAGCACTTGCTCCTGGCATGTGCGTCCAGGTGGAGACTGGTCACTGGTACCAGGAAGGTGGGAATGCAGGACCAGGGCCCGGGTTTCAGCGCCCCCTGGAGTGCGCCTCCACGTGGTGGTCAGCGTCTGGCCCTTTGGGGCCCAGTGCCCGCGGTCGGTCCCTGGCCTGGCCGAGGAGCAGAAACGGAGAGCTCTTTCCGTGCCCTTTTCTCTCGTCCCATCTCCTGTTGTTGTCCCTTCTCTATCCTCCCCCAGGACCAATTCAGTACTGGAAAACGTTGTTTCTCCGGGGACTGGATTTGTGTTCTCCGCAGGTGATTCTGTCCCCTGCTCAGAGAACCGAGGGCCCCGGGCGGGCCCGGATGGCGGGTGGGGGCGGGCGGCCCCGGCCCGTGTGACCGGCTCTCGCTCCCTTGCAGATCGCCCAGTCGCTCGATGGGGCGCGCCGGCGGCCTGCGTCCGTGTGTCACCTGCCCGCCTCTCAGCAGCAAGGAACGGAGCTTCAGCACCTCTTCAGTAATGATGATGAAACTGGTATTAACTGAATGGCATTTATGGATTTTTAACTCTAATTCACAGTAAGCCAGAAAGCCATATGTTCAATCCAACCAAAAATCATTCTGTTTTGCTGCGTGTCTCATCCGATTGTGAGAAGTTTCAAGATACCTGTTTGTACAAAGAGGAATATAAGTGTTACTTGCCGGAGGAGCACAGCTGAAGCAGAAAGCGAAGACGTCTTAATTTATCCTTAAAGATATATGATAGAATTATTTATTTAGATAGAGTAAAGAGATATATATATTTTTTTGGTGGTGATGAAAATGGCTCCTCAGAATGCCGATGCAGAATCTATGCAAGTTCAGGAGCTCCCGGTGCCCCTGCCAGACCTCCAGAAGCCGGGGAGGGCAGAGGCGGAGACGCGGGACGAGACCGTCAGCGAGGGCTCCATCGACCGCATCCCCGTGCGCCTGTGGGTGATGCACGGGGCCGTGATGTTCGGCAGGGAGTTCTGTTACGCCATGGAGACGGCGCTGGTCACGCCAGTCCTGTTACAGATTGGTAAGTGCCACCCGCGTCCCGGGCTGAGCAGCGCACACGGGTGCATGTGGGCACACGGGCTGACCACGTCCCCAGTCTCCCCTCGCAGCAGCCTCCTCTAATGGGCTTT
>NW_011494608.1:6334646-6337640 GCF_000754665.1 Bison bison bison | reverse complement strand
CGGCCCCCAGCTGTGTCATCCTGGCCGAGCCCGCGAGCCCCCAGCCCCACTGTTTTTCCGTAGAGTGAGGTAAATCGCAGGTCAGGTCGGGAGGCCGGGCACCTGCTCAGAACAAGGCCTTGCTGTAGAAAACACTGAAGAATTCTGTTTTCTTTATTTTCATCTTGTTATTGACTTAAATAGGAGTTTATTGTGGAAGTTAGGTGCCTGAATGATGGGTATTTCCAGAAATACTGAGATTCTCAAAGATACACTCTGAAAACACTGTCATCACTTCCACATTACCGCGGGAAATGTCTCAGGCCCTATAAAAACATGGTCAGAATGTTTAATTTTCCTCATTGTCTAAGAAAGTCTTAAAATCTCTAAGCTCCCAACTTTGTAAGAGATCTGGGTAAGGAGCCAAATTATTCAGAAGCGTGCTTCATTCTAGAATTCCACATGTGTGCTGTAAAATATTTTAAAACTCTGATTTATTTTGGCTGTACCTGGAATGTGTCTCTCTCTGAACATGATGGCGTGATTCTTGTTCAGAGAGTACACACTCAGGCCTGCCTGGCGCCGGCCCCTGCAGGGCGGTGGGCAGGGGCTGGTGCGGGTCCCAGCTCAGCAGGTGCCACGCCTGCCCGCACTGCGTCATTAGGCCCGTGACTGAAGGGGCAGGCTGGTCACCGTCTGCATTTGCGTCCCTGTGCTCCTGCCTGCTTTCCCTGTGACACCCCGGGTGTCTGCCTGTCTCATCTTTCATAACGTAAGGCTGGAGGGACGGCCCACACCTGGACGAGTCGAGACCTTCTCCTGGGGAGCTGGGGGCCCTGGGGTGTGAACCACGTGGGCCGTGCTCTGTCCTCCATCTGCATGTGGGCCATCCCTGCACTCACCCCGCTCTGCTTCCTCGGTGGCCCCAGGCTCCAGGCCACTGGGGACAGATGGAACACCACGTCTGGCGGTCCCCACATGGCCTCGTTCTGGTGCTGGGAGCCAGCGAGTGACCAGCCCAGCAAGAGCTGCCTTGCTGGGAGGAGAGCTGGGGTGAGATTCCGGCCCCTGGAGGACCTGGGAAGACCTCTCGGGGGGAGAGGGCAGGAGTGCGGGGTGAGTCTTGGAGCCCATTTCTGGCCAGACCCTGGGCGGGCCGTGTGCGGTGGCATGGAAGCTTACCAAGCGTGTATTTCGCGCCTCTGACATGCCAGGGTGTGGGTTCATGGTTGAGGTCATCACGAAAGCAGTGTGGCCAGACTCAGGGGATCAGAGCCAGGTCCCATGGTGACTTCCATGATCTCTCACGGTTTAGGCTCTGATTTCTGAGGAGCAGGTTGGTAGCAGGAGTGCAGGTTTGGGGGCGTTTCCGTGGTGACGGGTCACGTGTACGGTGGCCCAGCGCCCTGGTGCTCACGCAGCCCCTGGCACTTGCGCTGTGCAGGCTCTGCGTCTCAGTTTCCACACAGCTTACATTTCGCCGTGTGGTTCTGAGTGTGTACGTGTTACCCGAGACTTGGTCCATTTTAGACATCCAGGATAATGCACATTCTAACTTTCCTGTATAACGCCTAGGCTAGGCGTTAACTGCAGCTTCTGAAAGTTGCAAGTGTGTCTGTTCCATGTGACCATACACCAGTGATGATGAGAAGCAGGACGATTGTCGTCACAGTTACTGTGACAGGACGACCCACAGGGGATGAAGGTGACCCTTGTCACTGACCCTAGACATGACACAGGAGAGCAGGACTCTGGCAGAAGCTGTTTCCATGGGCTAAAGGAGCAGACCTTAACGAGAGTTGTTCTGAGATGGGCTTAGATAGGAGCCAGACAGTAAGGCCTGATCCTTTTCTCAAGGTTGTACTTGAATTTCACTCTGAATTTCAGTTCAGTTCAGTTGTATCTGACTCTGCGACCCCATGGACTGCAGCATGCCAGGCTCCCTGTCCATCACCAACTCCCAGAGCTTGCTCAAACTCATGTCCATTAAGTCGGTGATGCCATCCAACCATCTCATCCTCTGTCCTCCCCTTTTCCTCCTGCCTTCAATCTTTCCCAGCATCAGGGTCTTTTCCAGTGAGTCAGTTCTTTGCATCAGGTGGCCAAAGTATTGGAGTTTCAGTTTCAGCATCAGTCCTTTCAATGAGTATCCGGACTGATTTCCTTTAGGATGGACTGGTTTGATCTCCTTGCAGTCCGAGGGACTCTCAAGAGTCTTCTCCAACACCACAGTTAAAAGCATCAATTCTTTGGTGCTCAGCTTTCTTATAGTGTAACTCTCACATCCATACATGACCACTGGGAAAACCACAGACGGACCTAGGGGCAGTGTAGTGGTCAGAGTGGTCTGTCACACCCAGAAGTACAATGTTTATTGAATTTTGTATATTAATAATTATTAAAGCTGAAACGGGGGTTTCCCTGGTGATCCAATGGCTAAGACTCCAAGCTGCCAATGCAGGGGGCTAGGGTTCGATCCCTGGTCAGGGAACTAGATCTCACATCCCTTAACGAGAAGTTTAAATGCTGGAACTAAAGATCTGGCATGGCACAATGAAAACTGAAGATCCTGCATGCTGCGACTAAGACCCAGCACAGCCAAATACATCCATACGTATGTGTGTGTGTGTGTGTGTACATGTTGTATATGTGTATATGTGTGTAAGTGTGTGTATGTTATATATGTACATATGTGTATGTGTGTATATGTTTATGTACATATGTGTATGTGTGTGTATGTAGGAGTACGTCAAGGCTGTATATTGTCACCCTGCTTATTTATATGCAGAGTACATCATGAGAAACGCTGGGCTGAAAGAAGCACAAGCTGGAATCAAGATTGCCGGGAGAAATATCAATAACCTCAGATACGCAGATGACACCACCCTTATGGCAGAAAGTGAAGAGGAACTAAAAAGCCTCTTGATGAAAGTGAAAGAGGAGAGTGAAAAAGTTGGCTTAAAACTCAACATTCAGAAAACGAAGATCATGGCATCCGGTCCCATCACTTCCTGG
>NW_011494608.1:6331784-6334546 GCF_000754665.1 Bison bison bison | reverse complement strand
AAATAGATGGGGAAACAGTGGAAACAGTGTCAGACTTTATTTTTTTAGGCTCCAAAATCACTGCAGATGGTGACTGCAGCCATGAAATCAAAAGACGCTTACTCCTTGGAAGAAAAGTTATGACCACCTAGATAGCATATTGAAAAGCAGAGACATTACTTTGCCAACAAAGGTCCGTCTGGTCAAGGCTATGGTTTTTCCTGTGGTCGTGTATGAATGTGAGAGTTGGACTGTGAAGAAAGCTGAGCACCAAGGAATTTATGCTGTTGAACTGTGGTGTTGGAGAAGACTCTTGAGAGTCCCTTGGAGTGCAAGGAGATCCAACCAGTCCATTCTGAAGGCGATCAGCCCTGGGATTTCTTTGGAAGGAATGATGCTAAAGCTGAAACTCCAGGACTTTGGCCACCTCATGCGAAGAGTTGACTCATTGGAGAAGACTCTGATGCTGGGAGGGATTGGGGGCAGGAGGAGAAGGGGACGACAGAGGATGAGATGGCTGGATGGCATCACTGACTCGATGGACGTGAGTCTGAGTGAAGTCCGGGAGTTGGTGATGGACAGGGAGGCCTGGTGTGCTGCGATTCATGGGGTCGTGAAGAGTCAGACACGACTGAGCGACTGAACCGAACTGAAGTGTGTGTATATGTGTTTGTGTGTATATGTTGTCTATGTACATATGTGTATATGTGTGTGCTGTCTATGTACATATGTGTTGTATTTGTACATATATGTATATGTTGTGTGTGCACATGTGTATGTGTATATATGTTGTGTATGTACATACGTGTATGTGTGTTGTGTGTGTACATACGTGTATATGTATGTGTGTAAGAGTGTGTGTGTATGTAGCTGAAGCTGTTGTCTCCGTGTGTGCAGCTGGGTCCACCTGATAGCTGTCTGCAGGTGTACGCTCCACCACCTTCCATCGTCCCAGGAGGCTCCCTGGCGGCCCATCGCATGAGTGCTCCTTTGCGGTGGGGGTCGCCTCTGTCATGATCATGCCCTGTCTGAAGTTTGTACGAGCAGAATCACGCAGTAGGTGGTCTGGTTTCTGCCGTGCTTCGGGGGTTGGTTCGTCCATCCTGCTGCACTGCGTAGTCCACTGAGTGGACACACCCCCTTTCCCCTGTTCGTTCACCAGCTCAGAACGTCTGCATCGTTTCCATCTCGGGGGTGTTTTAAATACAGCTGCTTTGAGTCTGTGTGGACTCGTGTTTCGTTTCCCATGAGCGGAGACCTAGGAGTGGGGCGGGCAGTCCCACGTGAGCACAGGTTCACTTCACAAGCAGAGACCATTCCAACCGTTCCCCGTTAGGGTCAGTGTCCTTGAGAACACTTGCATCCCTCTGACAAATAGCGATGGTAAGCATCTATCCTTATGCCTGTTGGGCATTCGTGTATCTTAGGTGGAGTGCGTGCTCAGACTTTTTTGCTTATATGTGGTTTGTCTGATTAATGAGTTGTGAGGGTTCTTTATTAAAAAGTCCTTTATCAGATACGTCTGCTCTGGGGCATCCAGTTCTGTCCTGGGGTGATCGACTTGCTCATCACTTGTGTGGCGAGTCCATCACAGGGCCGGGCTCTCATGGTCAGCCTGTGCGTGTCCTCCCCACCCGGGAGACTCCGAGGAGCCACCTGAAGTGCCGTCTTCCCATCACTGTTCTGCACGATCTCCCCTGTCCCCCGCAGTTTCAGACGCTCACCAGTGCCGCAGGCCCAGGGGAGGCTCAGTGAGTGAGTGAGGGAGGAGAGAATGGGTGACTCAGCTTAGATGCCTGATGTGTCCGTGCACCTTCGTCAAAGCCCAGCTCCTGGTTTCCTGCCTTCCAGAGTCAGTCCCCAACGGCCGGCCCCCACCCAGGCTCCTGGGGCCTCTGGACCCACTGATGCACGCAACACAGAAGGCCCGTGGGATTCCCCAGGGAGCCAGTCAGCGCCCACCCCAGCGGAGCCACGTGCTTTGCCTCTCGTTCCAGCCACACATGTTTGCTCTGTGAACGACCAGGCCTGTCTCCAGTGGAGACGAGGGCGCAGGTAAATACTGTGGACACAGCGCTGGGCACCCTCCCACCAGCAGGCTTTTTTCTGGTGGCAACGTGAGGAAGCAGAGGCTGGGAGGGCTGGCCCACCCGTCTTGGGGGAGCCCACCAGGGGCACGTGGGTTGTGTTTAAACCTTGAAGCATCTGGCCTGAGTTTCAGCTTCAGCATCCCAGCCTTTCTGGTTTGGTCTGATGGCCGTCCATGAACAGAGCTCGTTGCCCTGTCTGCTGGGGGCTGTGTTCCGCTCAGATCCCCAGCCCTCTGCCTGGCCCCTCACCTGACATCGCACGTCTGCTGCGTTGAGGACCTGGGGAACAATGGCTGGAAGGTGGAGTGCCTTCCCCACCACGGCTGCGGCCTGAGCTTTCACATGGGCCCAGGAAGTCGACTCTAACCTAAATACTGATGCCAGCCCTCAGTCCTCAGAGTACCTTGTCACCCCACCGCCCCGAGGTGGGTGCAGGCTGAGGGCTGCCCAGGCCGCGGGAACCTGGGAAGAGGTGGTGGTTTCTAAGCCAGGCATGTGCTCCTCAAGCTCCACGCCTGCCCGCCACGGCCGCCGGCCTGTGAAAGGAGCTGATTCCAGAGACACCTGCAATTATGAGGAGAGTTATTCCAGCCAAATAGAAAATACAGATTCTAGAAAAGCCACTGCCCTTCAGCATGCCACAAAATTACCATGTCAGTCCTCGATGGGTGGCCGCGGGTTGGGACGCCCGCC
>NW_011494608.1:6327932-6331684 GCF_000754665.1 Bison bison bison | reverse complement strand
GTTGGCCGGGGGTGGGGCCCCCCGCCACTGGGGAGTACTGAGCAGTGAGGGTGTGGGGGACGTGCCCAGAAGCAGGTGGAAGGAGCCTGCTGGCAGGGGAGGTGAGCTCTGGCCCCGCTCTGAGAGGCCTCGCACCCAAGCTGTTAGGGCCTTGGGGATCAGAACTCAGACCCCGTGGTGCCTGTTCACTCCTGTCCACCTCCCCGAGGAAGGGCTCGCGTTCTCAGGGGGAAGCTTACCCCTCCTGCTGTGGCCTGGAAGGCAGCTGGGCCTGGCCTATTGCATTCCTGGGTTTGGGGAACTAAAAACTTATAATTCCAGTACTTTGGTTTGTTTCTTAAATTCGGTTTGTCACGTGAGCCGGATTGTCGATAGTCCTGGTTGTCATTCTCAGCTGTGCGTTTCTGTTTCTTTCACACGAACTCGAGTCTTGGGGCTTTGCTGTTTGGTTGCAAGTTGTCTCCTGTGATCCTCAGCTAGTGGCAGGTGTGTTGACATATAGCCCTGGCAGGGCTTGTCTGCTTCCAGCTCTGGGTGATGGAGCTGTTCTGTCTTCGTATCTTCTTATGAAGGGGGTTAGAGGACAGGGTCTCTGCCCGACCCCTCCTCCCTCCTCTCTCTGATCCTGGACCCACTGACCCTGGTGGCTGCTTGGCCACCTGCCCTGTGGGGGGTGTAATAGAAAGTCAGATCACCACCCTGTTTTGTAAAGATGTGAATAATTTTGAAAAGTGCAGTTTACATCGCAGCACTGTGAGCCGTCTGTGTGTGTTTGCTGGCCCTGGTGTCCAGGGCGCCCCGCCATCAAGGACACCTCAGCGCTGGTCTGCAGGGCCCTGCTACGGGGGCTCCGCTGCAGGAAGGCCTTGCCTGGCCAGGCCGGGATCTGCGGTGAGGGCCCCTGACCCCGCATGAGCACATCTTCCTGCTGGCGCCTCTAGACCAGCAGCAGAGCCGCCCCTCGGCGCTGGAAGGGCAACACTGAGCCAGCAGGCCTTGGGGACAGCAGCAGGGGGCAGGCGGGTGTGGCCAGGCCAGCCGCCCCTCCTGGTCCCACTGGCCGGGCCGCAGAGGGGGCAGAAGGGCGGTGCGGGCAGGTGGTGCCCACCCCTTCGGGAAGGTTCGGGGCAGCAGCCCTGAGACTGCGGCTCCAGGAGCTCAGGAAGAACGTGGCACAGGCCTGGGGCAGCCACTGGTTCTCCGTCCTCCTTTGCAGAGGAGGGGCTTTAAAAACCGGGCCTCTGCTTTCTTGGACCCAAAGCACTTTCACCAGGTTCAGGACTCAGAGGTCAGGGAAGTGAGACTTCCGTCCGTCTCCTGTCCTCAGCACCTGGTTCTGTCCCTGGAGAAGCAGGTTTCATGAGCCTCCTTCTGGATGTCTCCCACACGTGTGACATGTGAGACACGGTGTCCCCACCAGAAGCAGAGAGCGTCCTAGACAGACGAGAACCCAGGTCCAGGTCAGGGCAGAAAGCCCGTCGGTCTCTCCAGGCTCTTGCATCCTCTTGTGGGCTTGCCCACCTTGGCTCCGACCTTGGGGCTGGCCCAGGTGCCTTCAGCCTCACCATCGCCCCTCCCTACCCGTCTAAGAGGCCGCATCTCTTACACCCTAGATCCCCACACCGTTAGTCAAACATCTCAGCTTCTGGAGGGGACCTTTAAAGATACGTATGTTCTTAGGCTTTAGGCTCAAAGTGAAATCACTCAGTTGTGTCTGACTCTTTGCTACCCCATGAACTATAGCCTACCAGGCTCCTCTGTCCATGGAGTTTTCCAGGCAAGGGTACTGGTGTGGGTTGCCACTTCCTTCTCCAGGGGATCTTTCCCACCAGGGATCGAACCTGGGTCTCCCACATTGCAGGCACACGCTTTACCATCTGAGGCACCTGGGAAGCCAAGGAGGGAAGATTAGCCGCTAAAAACTGTTGCTTTGTTAGTGCCAAGTGGGGTTCTGGTAAGTAAGACCCACAAGCTTGCAGCCAAACAGAGGGTGAGAATGTGACATGCAGGGGGCAGGGGCCCATGGGCCCCACCAGGAGTAGCAGCATCCGTGCCTGCTTCCTGCAGGGCCGGTGGTCTGGGGGCTGAGGAGAGGCTGCCCAGGAACTCCTGCAGACCAACGCCTGGTGCGAGCCTGGCACTGCAGGTAGGTGCCCATGGTTTGCACGCCGTGTGCGTGTGCACATGCATGTGTATGTGTGCACACGTGTGTGATGTGTGCATGTGCTGTGTGTGCACTCAGGTGCACCAGACGAGCCTGGCCTCAGTCAGGGCCAAGTGGGAACGAGGGGTCCCTGTCAGAGGAGAGTCTGGGGATAGCGTACCCAGAGCCAGAGCAGACCCCGTGAAGCTCCGGAGCCCTCCTGGACTGATGCGGTCTGGTCCCACACAGCTTTTCCCTTGGGAAGGGGACGTCTGCCCCCCCCGCCCCCCACTGTTTCCCTCTTCGTTCCGGAAACACCCTTGAAGGAAAAGGAAAGTCCTAGAAGGGTGTCCTGTGGCCTCTCAGCTGACGGACGCCAGTTTCTCTCCTGATGGAAGCTGGGGGGCGGGGCTGTGCTGTCCCAGCGTGACCAAGTGCTTGGTACGTTTATTTATGGGCGAGCTTAGGTTTAATCTTGTCTGTCTCATTCAGGAGGGGTGAAACGTTGTTCATTTCGTGTATGTCTGTCTTTTTGTTTTTTAAAAAGCACTCTTCCCGCTTTCAGTCCTAACTTAATGTGAATCAGAATTCCAAGGATGTGATGTGTCAGAACTGGAGCCTCACCTTTTCCTCCTGTGGGAAAATCCTGCCCTTTAGCAGCTGGCCTTAAAGAAAACACGCGAGCTCGAGGTGCCGTGAGCGCTGGTCACTGTCCTCCGCTCCCTGGATCGCGGAGGGAAGTGGACAGCGAGGCCAGCACCTGCGGAGCGGAGTGGGGCCCTGACCCCCTGTAATCCAGCCCCCCGCCCACCCCCAGGCACTCAGTGCCTGTCTCTAAAGCCCTGTGCCTTCTGGTGCCACTGACTCAGGCTAGCGCTTGACACCCATCGGGCGGCGCCCAGGAGCACACACACCTTGGGTGAGAATTGAGTGCTGTGGGCTCATGCCATATCCAAAGTGAGGAGCGTGCATGCTGAGTGCCTGCCTGCTGGATGGGCTCGAGCGGAGGCGCGCCTTGGAACACACGCGCGTGCCCTGCACCCTTCTCGAGCGGGCGTGGGTGCTGCCGCAGGTGGCCGGTCATGAGTTCCTTTGGCGTGAGGCCTCCCACGTGGCCCTCCAGCAGCTGCTGTCACACCTCGTGCTCCCCCAGTTCAGATGCGCTTCCTAGGAATTCCCTTTGTGTATAGTGACCCCTCAGGCCTTCTGCAGGGGGCACTCCTGGTTGGTTTTCCTGTTTTGTCAAAGAGCTGGCAGCTCGCTGCCCTCAGTCTCCTTTGTAACACCCAATTCCTAAGGCACCCCTGTCTGGTTCTTGCGGGTCACCTGGCACTCTTTGCACAAAGCTGCGTCACTTAAGGGCTATTTCGGAGAATCAGGCTGCTGCGTCACCAAAAGAGGGACAGCTGAAGGAGGCCAGAGACCTTGTCCCTGGAGGCCAGGAAAAGGGGCAAGTGGTGGAGGCTGGAGTGGTGGTTCTGGGGACTCGCGGGGAGGACACCCCGCCCAGCCTGTGTCACTGCGTTGGCTGCCGAGACGACGCCCACAGGCCCTCCTGGCCCTGGGCAGGAGGCTTTCAGGCTGGCGGCCGCTGCTCTTCAGCGCGTGG
>NW_011494608.1:6314610-6327832 GCF_000754665.1 Bison bison bison | reverse complement strand
GCTGCTCTTCAGCGCGTGGGCGCCTCCCCTCTGCGGGCCTTCGGTCCTGGGCTGAGGGCGGCCCAGAGCACGTGCGCTTAAATTCTGCCTTGGTGCTTCCATTGATCTTTAGCAGCGAAAACCCCACCAGGCTTGGCCATCCTCCTCCGGGCGGTGGAGCGGTCTTTGTGTTGCTTCTAATCTGACAGTTGTTTTCGCCTCTGTGGAAGCTGATGCTGTGCAGACCTGGAGAATTTTATCAGAGCCGCTCTCAAGATGGGTTTCCCTGAGACCTGTCCGCCATTTCTGGGCTTATACTTGGTCTGCAGGCCCGGAGGGCAGGGTCCCCCGGTGTTGGGGGAGGGGTCCCCAGGCTGCCCTGGGTTGGGTCGCACACCCAGGAAGAGAGCACTGGGCTCCAGGCCCTCATCCACCCCAACCCCAGAGCGCCGTCGGGGGAGGGGCGGGCGTGCCCATAGGGCTAGGCGCCGAGGAGGATGGTGAGTGGATGAGATGGGCCTTCACCGGCGTCTGTGCGAGTGAAACAGTCCAGACACAGAAGGATGAGCGCTGTGTGATTGCACCTCCGCTTGGGACCCAGGAGGAGGATGGGGGGCTGGGGGAGGGGCCCGGGAGGGCTTCAAGGGGGACGGAGTTTCAGTTTCACAGGTGAAGGTTCTGTGGGGACAGCAAGGGACATGTGCCTGAAGTCACTGAACCACACACCTCAAAGCGGTTAGAGAGGCAACTTTTATACGATGGATATTTTACCCCCACTTATTAAATGTGGGAAAAAATTGGACGGGCTATTCTATCCAACTGAAAACTGGATTTCCTGCTGACGAGAGACTGAGGAAGCCTGAAGGGTGACACATGGCCTGGGCTGGGAGGTGGCGGAGGGCCCACGCTCGCCCGCGGAGGGGAGGTCCAGACACATGCGCGTGTCCGTGCCTGGGGGCCCTGACGTGACACCCACCCGGGCTGGGGGACCCTTGCAGTCCCCTCAGAGCCCCAGCAGCATGCTGGAAGGACAGGCAGGAGTCGTCAGAATCTCCTGGAGTTTGATGAAATAATTGAAGAACTGTTGTGCAGGACTGTTTTGTTTGGATTGGGAAGTCTGGATTTCCTTGTGTTTCAGATCATTGTATTTTAGAGACAATGCAACGTCAGCCGCAGTCGTTTTTCCCAAGGAATTCCATGCCTATTTTTCTTTCATCAAACGCTTATTGAGCACCTACCCGCCAGGTGCCGGGCACTGTGCCAGGTGCCTGGGCGGGGTGAGCAGCCAAGGCTCCTGCTTCGACGGGGCCAAGCACGTGCAGGGACTGAGCACGTAGGGGTCCCTGTGAGGTGACGGCACCTGCGCTTCAAGGACCAAAGGGTCCCAGGTCCGGGAGGCCTGGAGGGGGTCACCGGTCCCGCATACCAGCTCTGAGCTTGCGGGGCCTGGGGTCAAGGCTGTGGTTTATGGTTTGGAGAAGGAAGAACAGTCGGAATCCAGGCCACTGCCCTCTCCGTTGAAGGCGAGCATGGGGATGGCGGAACAGCCGGGCACAGAGAGGAGGGGCGGAGGCTTGTTGGGGAGGTGGCCCTGGGCCTCCTGGTTGCCGAGCACACAGGGGTCATCGAGTGGAGGTGAATCATTGCCACATTCCAGCCTGTGGCGTGGCAGGGAGGGGCAGAGGAAAGTGTGGCCTGTCAGGGGAGCCGTGACTAAGTGAATGGCACAAGCTTGGTGCCAAGTCCTGTTTGGGAAGCTCTGATCCTGGTGGGCCAGATCACAGAAGGCCTTAGGTGCCACTCCAAGGAGGCGATTTCCAGAGAAATCTGAGTAATTCTGTCCTTTGCCAATATTGCACACATGAGCCTTAGTAAAGCAAGAATGGAGCAATTATGTTGCTCCATTAGGTAAGTAATCTCAGAGACAATTTAAAATATATGGGAGGATGTGCGTAGGTTATGTGCAGATACCTACCGTCTGTATCAGGGACTTGAGCACCTGTGAAAATGCTCAGGGTTCTGGGGCCAGCCTTCTGTGCACACTGAGGGCTGAGTGTGCACTTGGGTGAAAGGACAGAAAATGCTGTCAGTTATTCCTGCAGGAAGTGATCATGTCTCTTTGTAACGAAAGCCAGAAAGAAGTCAAATCAACTTTACCAGAGCATTACAAGTATGTTGGAATGATAAGGAACCGGAAAGCCGGGGTTCGGGGTGACCTGTCCTCTGTAGGTCCCTTCTCAGGGGAGCCCAGCCCTTGGGCCTCCTGCTGCTCGTCACAGCAGGGCTCTCCAGGGAATCACTGTAAATGTTTAGTGTTTCTCTTAAACCTGCAACAAGATTATAATCACGGACAGGAATTTTTTTAATGGTAAATTTTGGAACAAACGCTCTCTTTGCGGTTAAAGCAGTCAGTGTAGAGGGTGTCCACCCGCAAGACATGTCCCAGATGGTGGTAGTTCTGTCATTAAAAAGCCAGCTGTTTAAACCCCGTGCAGAACGCGTACATGTGTAAATGGCGGGAACGGCGTGCGGATAGGGTTTGTCCTCGGGGGCAGCGTAGGTCGTTTT
The DNA here is from genome assembly GCF_000754665.1 of Bison bison bison. Lineage (NCBI taxonomy): Eukaryota > Metazoa > Chordata > Mammalia > Artiodactyla > Bovidae > Bison > Bison bison. Next base: position 6,325,285 of record NW_011494608.1, on the reverse strand, counting down.
CCCTGTTGAATTGGAGAGAACACGTGAGTGTGTCTTACAGCTTGTAAGCTTCAGGGAAGCATCACAGAAAGGAACTTGAAGGAACTGCCAGCCCTTGTGAGGACTTGGGAATGGTGGTGTTAGTACTTTATCTGCAAACCTGGGAAAGTGGTTCCCACCCAGGAGGTGTAGCTCACACTGCAAAACTAGGCAGAAATTGAAACCCTGAGTCTCGCTCCAAGGCAGTGAGGCTGGACGCCTGCCTGCTGGGCTGTTGACCGCGGCTGGAAGAGCCCTGCCCTGGGCAGGAGAGATGGAGGCAGCTGGCACAGGCTCGGCTCAGGGCTGGGGGCGGCGGCACCGATTCTAGCAAGAGTCAGGCTTTATCAGTTTCAACCAAATTACATGTCCTCAAATTCCCTCTAGATGTTCATGTGTGTCTCTTTTGCTGTCGTTTATTACTGGCACAGTCAGTGGGAGTCTCTCCCTGCTCTGATCGATGCCTGTGCATCTCCGTGTGGGCCCCAAGCTCTGCCTTGGCCAAGACCCCGACCCTGAGCACCTCCCTTCCCTCCACTCCTGGGGCTCTGCTGCCCGGAGCGCTCCACTGCAGGCCTGGCTGGAGCCCTGGGTCCCCACGTCCTCCCGGCAGTCTCTCAGACTGTGAAATTCCTTTCCTTCACCTTCGTCGTGCTAGAGTGTGACCGAAAAGCGGGAGTTAACCAGAGCCAGACAGGAAACGCAGCCCGAGTAGACGCAGCCGCCGCCTGGGGAACGCTTCCCCGGGCGCCCGCCCCTGTAATCGGACACTCATGGCAGATACACGGGGCCTCACGTGCAGCTCATGCAGTTTAATCGTTTCACTGAAGTGAACAGGGTAGACATCTCACACTGTGGATTTCTCCGTGTGGGGTGGTGGCCAGCGGTGTGGCCCCATGGGTCAGGCCCAGCCTCGCCTCAGGTCTGGTGAGCAGAGCACAGGGGCGCAGGTCACTGGCATCGCCGGAGGTGGGCACCCCACCCCCCGCCCCTGCCGCCGCCACTTGCGGGGGCACCGTGGCCCCTGTCCTCAGGGAGAGCCGCCCAGCACAAGGAGAGCACACTCCCTTTAACCCCAAGCTCCAAGGTCAGCATGCAGGGTGGCCACTGCAGGCGGGCTCGGAAGCCCCAAGAGTCGGCTTCCGGGAGAACGGCTCACCGCAGAGCCTGGCATGGGGGCCGGGCCGGGCTGGCGCCTTCCCCCATTGGGGCTCTGGGCCCTGCCATGCAAGCAGAGTGTGGTGAGACAGTGGCTGGGGCCTGTGGGGGAGACCATGCCGGAGGCAAGCAGTCTAGGCCCAGAGTTGGACAGAGCAGCACTCTGCCTGACCACCGAGGTGGGCAGCGTGGAGAGAGGCGAGGCTGGGCACAGAAGCTTGGTGTCAAACAGGCCATGAGCAAGACTCGCGGGCTGCCCAAGGGGCCTGGCCATCTCCTCTGAGCCCTGGACGGGTCTGCTCTGCACCACAGGAGTTGGGGCTCAGGGAGGAAGGTGACTTTCCCAGGGCTCCATGGCCAGAAAGCGTAGAATCAGGGTTTGAGCCTCTCCTTTTCTTCTGGCTGGGCCAGACTGGAGGCTGCCGTGAACTAGGAGAGAGCTAGGTGTTCCCTGCTCTTAGAAACGAGATGTGTGGACCCCGCAGTAACCATGCCAGCAGCAGCTGGTCCAGTGACCTGATCCTCCCACCAGCCTGGAGATGGCGTTACCTTGCAGATTCTTGCAGGGGAGGCAGCCCCCTGCGGCCTTGCCAGCTGTGCTGGCTGCAGCTGTGAGAAAGGGAGCCCTGGTCAGCGGGTTTCAAAAGTACTCAAGATCTCTCTTGGTTAAAGTGGTGCAACCTTCTGTATGAATTCCATTTTTCAAGTTTGCAGACAGCCTGCTAGTTTTCCCGTCGTGTTTTCAGGAGGCAGACTGCAAAGGCCCTGCTGGCTGCAGCCTGGGGCGTGCCTGAGCTGGCTCCCAAACTTCCAGGACTCCTTGGGGCCCTTGGCTGAGCACATCCACTATTTAAAAGTTAATTACACACTTAGAGTTGAATTGTGTTGACAGGAAGGTAGCACACACGCGTGCCTTCCTGCCTACTCGTCTGCACTTCACTGTCCTCGGCCCTTGGGCGATCCCGGCGCGTTGTGTCTGAGCTCCTGGTTCATTGACATCATGTAGGTGTTGTGCCGTTGGCCGAGGCAGTGGAAGTCTGCTGGCGCCCCCAGGAGTCCCCTTGCCCCCCACAGCTCCACTTGTTAAAACCAAAGCACTGTGAATCACAGCATATAGGGTGGTGCCTGGGGTCCCTCCCCAGTTCAGATCATGGACTCTCAGGGCTGGGAGAGACCTTGGCTGCCAGCACGTCCAGGCCTCATATAGACACCAGCCTGAGTCGGGGCCGAGTGACCACCATGAGGCTCGGGGCAGACTTGATGCCCTGACCTTGACCTGGGCACTGTGGCCTGGTGCAGCATCTGTGCCAGAGCCGGGATGGGTGGGCGGCAGAGAGCGGCCAGTGCGCCTGTCTGCAAGGAGCCGTGCTCCTGGGAGCTGCCCGGAGGAGAGGCGCCCGCAGCCAGGCCCCAGGGCCCCCGGAGGGGTGCCCACTGGTTTCCCAGAGGCCAGTGTCCGGTCCTGTCCGGCCAGGAGTACCCTGCTGGGCTGTGGAGGCCTCTCCTGGTCCAGCAGAGGACCAGTGCCCCCGCGGGGTGTTGGGCAACCCCCGTGTGGGGCTGCCAGTCCATTCCTGGGGAACCAGGCCCGGCCTCAGGGCCGACACGAGGGGCTGGAGGATGTTTATTTTTACCAGAGGACCGTTAAGAACGTTCCGTTACTTAAGTAATGGTGCCTTCAGTATGTTTGAATCGTGCTGTCGCCAAGCGGTTACCTCCCTCCGGAACAGCTCCTTCTTTACCACGGTCCCCCCGCAGGGAGCACGTCCCCCGCGTACAGAGCACATACGCCCAAACTGGACAGAAGCGGCTACGCCACACGGCCCTCCCCCGGCACTGATGGGACTGGCCCTGCGTGGCCCGGGCTCCTGGCCCTGCACCTTCAGGCACCTGTCCCGGCGCTTCCACGCTGTGATGAGGGGCGTTTCGTTCAGTCCTGGGCTCCCAGGGCCCAGCCCGTCCCACCTGGAGACCCCAGGGCTTGCTGGCCCAAGGGGGAGGCCCCAGAAGAGGCGCCTGAGCTACTTGCTTCTTTGTCCTCCCCTTTCTCCCTGCCTCCCTGGGGCTCTAGAAGACTCCTTGCAGCTCTGTGGTCCTCCCTCCAACTGGAGGAGGTATTGCCTGGTGCAGACCCTCCCAGCGGGGGCCCTCTCCCAGGACCCTGCCTCCAGCCTGTGCCCCGGGTCTCGTGTGTGTTCAGAGGCAGGACTGTTGCTCTTTCGCACCTGTACCCCTCACCAGGGCCACTTGGTGACGGCTCCCCACGGGGCTGGTAGATCCTTCCGAGGTCACCCCAGGCTGCTGAGCAGTTCCCACGGAGAGCGGGTTCTCATGGCTTTGGTGTTATCGTGAAGTTTTTGTCTGACAATACAAGCGTATCTTGATGAGGAAGGCTTTGTCTATTGAGAGAAAGAATGAAGTTCCTATTCCCATTTCAGATCTTTTGTTAAACAATTTATAGGCCGTTTTCCCGGTACCCTGGCCCCCTCCCCCCAGAAGAACCAGTTTATCAAAAAAGCGGTTGTGTTGAATGGGAGGCCGCGCGTGACCAAGCGTGGCCGCAGTCGCCCGTGACCTCACTCAGCCCTCAGCGAGCCACGACGCCCCTGGCGTTTCCTGTGAACCGGCAGCCTTCCTGGTCCCACCATTGTTGTTCGCTTTTGCCTGGAAGAAAACAAAAATTATTTACTACGCACCGGTGCTGTGTGTGTTTAGAGCCTTGCTGGGAAATGCCACGTCCGGCTGTCCCAGCGGCAGCCGCGCCGGGGACAGATGGGGGCCGGCCCAGGGCTGTGTTCTCAGGCTTGTCGCTGCCCCGGGGACGTGATGGGACATGTTCATCTTTGTTGCCCCCGTGTTTAAACGAAGACATGTCCCTGCTGTGGTCAGCGCTGGGCTCACCCAGCCCTCCCCAGCCCCTGACTCGGCTGCTGGGGACTTGCACCCCCTCTGTGACTTTCAGGGGAATTGGGGACAGAGCCGGGACACGGATCCCACCAATGGTCCATGTGGCCCCTGGGCTCTCCAGCCTGACCAGCTACTGGCCTAGCCGCCTCTGCAAGGAGGCCTCCCTGGGGTTGGCCTGGGGGTCCTGTGCAGGGTGGGGAGGAGGCGGGGGCTTTGGGGGAATGGTCCTGGTGCTCAGAGTTGAGCCAGGCACACACTCTGCCCTCGTGGGGCTTCAGCCAAGCCTGCTGAATGCGGGCCGGCTGGGCTGGCAGGCAGACGGCCTGGTGACCTGCGAGGGCAGTTTTGGGGGAGCCGAAGGGGGGATCCAGGCTGCCATGGGTGGAGGGGGACGGGAGGTGGGAAGGGAGGTGACCGTGACAGCCTCGCCAGAGGAGACGCAGGCCGGCTGCCATGGCAGCCGCGGGATGGGCACGAGGTGGTGCTGGCAGAGGCGGAGCCAAGGGGTGGCGGGGCTGGGGCCCCTGACTCCGGGGTGGTCTCCCCTTCCCCTCGGGTCGTGAGCCGGCAGGCCCTGCTCAAGCCCCGGGAACCAGCCGAGTAGGCGGTCCGTGCTCACCCACGGCCACTCCTGCGGGGCCAGGGCTCTGGGCGGCTGATGCTGTGTGGCAGTGGTTTCCCTGGGCGAGCAGGACGTGGGTTTGGGGCGAATTGCTGAGCAGCACCCAGCTTGACAAGCTTCCCGGGATTCGCTTTCAGTTGCGTGACCCCTTTCAGAAAGGCTTGACAGAACTCCCCAGGTCATATCCCTGAAGCCCCACAGCCCCGTGCTGTCCCACAGGCCCACGTCTGAGGGACGGACGCGCCCAGAGGGAGCACAGGCCCCCGAGAGCCCTGCTCCCAAAGACCGCCTTGCGTGGACTTCACACTGAGCACAGCTCGCCACAGAGGCGTTGACCCAGAGTCCTGCATGCGGCAGAAATATCCCTGAGGGACAAAAGGAGGAGAACTGTGGTCAACTGTCATCAGCAGACCTCTAGGAAATGCCGAAGAAGCTGAAGGCGGTTCTTCAGGCCAAAGGGAAGTGATACCCCGTGACCCTGGGATCCCGAGGAGGAAGGAAGGAAGGGTATGGGGATGGTAAGACGGGCAGGTAAGAAGAAAGACAGTTTCGTCTTGGTTCCTTTAGAATGAGTGATTGTTCAGAGCTCCCTGCAGAGCGGGTGTATTGAGTCTGCAGACGTAACGTATGTGCCTCTTCAGCATAGACGGACCTGAGGTGGATGGGCACAGACAGGTGCCAGGGTCTCACCAGAGGGGAGCAGTCTCCACTCAGGCTGAAGGTGAATGTAGTAGTCTCTAGAGCTGCTGCTGCTGCCAAGTCACTTGAGTCGTGTCTGACTCTGTGCAACCCCATGGACGGCAGCCCACCAGGCTCCCCCATCCCTGGGATTCTCCAGGCAAGAACACTGCAGTGGGTTGCCATTTCCTTCTCCAGTGCACGAAAGTGAAAAGTGAAAGTGAAGTCTCTCAGACCCTCAGCGACCGTATGGACTGTAGCCTTCCAGGCTCCTCCATCCATGAGATTTTCCAGGCAAGAGTACTGGAGTGGGGTGCCATTGCCTTCTCCGAGTCTCTAGAGCAGCCACTGCCAAATAATGCTGAAACGCTAGTGTGCGGATCACCACGGAACGTGAAGGAGGACTTGAGTCACCAAGAGAAGGCAGGAGCAGGAGGGACAGAGCCGCCTGGAGAGGCAGCCAACAGCAGGCGGTGGAGTGGCGGGCCCAGCATTGCCCCACGACAGCCGCTGTCAGCAGGAGGGGCTGAGCACACCACAGGAGGAGACTCGGGAGACTGGACCGAACAGCAGGACCCACCCACTGGCTCCAGAAATACTGTGATCCAGAGGGATTGAGGGTGAAAAGGTGGGGACAGGAAGCCTGAGTCGGCTGGGGCGGTGCCAACCCAGATATAGGGGACTTCAGGTGGACGGAGCTTCGCCCGAGGGGCAGAGGACCGCTCTGGCTGGGAGGGGCGGCTCCAGAGTGAGGCGCCTGTGTCCTGGGGTCAGAGCCGTGAGACACCGTCTTCCTGCACTGACACAGACCCGGAAGGCAGACTCCAGACACCACAGCCGCACTGCGTCCAGGGCAGGGGTGGGCAGGCGGTCCTTGTCGCGGCCGCAGGGCGTGTTCCCCTCAGGGTTCTGCCGGCAGCCAGGCTGGGAGGTGAGAGTCGCCAGTTGTGGAGTCTGGAATGTCTCCTGGTGCCTGAAGCGGGAAGGTCAGGCGCCCAGGGGAGATGGCAGGCACGTGCATACGTGCCCGTGTGAGTGTGTGTGCCTGTGAGTGTGCACGCGTGCTGCAGCTCTGCACGCAGCCCGTCGCTAGGCTAGTCAGTGTTCCGTAGTAAAGTTGTGACATTTGAAAAAGCCCAGCGAGAGAGACTGTGTCCCCCGGGGAAAGGATGCTCTCCTTTGTCTCTGAAGCTGACCATGGGCTCCCAGGAGTGGTGCGGGGAGGGAGTCGTTCCTGAGAAGCCTGCTCTCCACGCCGCCCTCTTGAGGGTGGGCAATGTCGGCCCAGCCCTGCCCTCCCCTGTGCCGGACCCTGATAGTGAGCATCAAGGACCCAGGCCCGCCGCATAGACCCCAGTGCGTCAGTGGAGCACGCTCAACAAGCTCCCCATTTCCTGAACCAGCAGCTCATCCTGCTGACTTAGAAATAGGAGTGCAGTTCACCCTTCCTAAGGTTCTGGAAAGGTCAAGGCCGACACCTCGAATTCTAGGCTGAACGCGTCAATATTTTAATGGGCACGCTAGCAACAGTTTGAAAGGTGCTTCCCTCCTCCTTTGAAAATGATTTCCTCCTCCTACACAGTTTATTTTTCTTGGTAGTTCAGCACAGTATTCCGTTCCTCAGCGCCCTTGGCGGTGTAAAACACTCGCTGACCGAGGCGCTGGCGTGCCAGAGCACTTTGTGTTTTTTTAAGTCGGCTTTTTACTGAAGCTGACACACAGAGGTGCGTGACCCGCGTCCCCCAGCTGGTGAGCTGTCCCCAGGGACCCCCGTCCAGGTCAAGGTCAGAACACACCAGCCTGAAGCCGCCGTCTGTCCCCACCCACAAAGGGCGACCACACACCTGGGCCCGCCAGTGGAGGCTGCTTCCGCCCTGTGTCTCTGGCATGAATGGAACCCACGGGGTGTGCGGGATGTGGCCGAGGTGCATCCTGGGCATAAGCGGGCCGGACCCGTCTCTGTCCCAGGGATGGCGGGCCTCGGGGTTGTGTCACCGGGCACAACCGGGCGTGGAGGGTGGGGCTGGGCAGGGTCCGTGCTTACACGTGGAAACCAGGCAGCCCTGGGTTTAAATGCTGGGGCTTCTGCTTTTGTGCTCTGTAAACGCAGGGTAGATCACCTGATCTCTCTGAGCTTCAGATTGCCCGTCTGTGAAACAGGCATGGTCATCCCTGCCTCTGGGCAGGTGGGAAGGTTAGGTACCAGACCCCCTGGCTCCAGCTGGACACACATGGAGGTGTCCCCTCTCATCGCCCTCAGTAGCCGCTTGGAAGCCCACTGCTGGGGCCGTTTAGCGCACCAGTGGTGCAAGGTCCCTCTGTAGGGCCCTGGTGATAGATTTTGGCCAGTGAGGCCCAGGGTCCCAAGATTATGGGTCCTCTACTCTCTGAAGCTACAGCTCCCTGCCGTATGCCGTGTTCTGGACTGATGTGGGCCCGGTCCCTGAGGGTGGCATTGAGCAGCAACCCTGAAACCCCAGGCCCCGATCAGCGCCAGTGGAGTGAGAGGGCCTCACCCTCATGCCATCACCCCCACGGGTGCCAGCTGCGTGGGCCTGACACCACATTCTCTACACGTGCACGGCAGCCTGGGCCCGCTGGGTCTGGGTGCTGCTCCAAAGGCTCTGTGCGCCCCCGGGGCCGGCTCCACAGCCCAGGTCTGGCCTTGGGCCAGTTGATGCTTCCCAGGTGGGCTTTGGTTGGTTTCAGACTCTTGGCCTTGTGGGGGGATGCCTGCCCGAGGGGTCTCCAGCCGGCACGTGCTGCCAGCCACCTGCCTGCCCGAGGGTGACGGCGGTGTGCGTTGCAGGCCTCCCGGAGCAGTACTACAGCCTCACCTGGTTCCTAAGCCCCATCCTCGGCCTCATCTTCACGCCCCTCATCGGTTCCGCGAGCGACCGCTGCACCCTGAGCTGGGGCCGCCGGCGGCCTTTCATCCTGGCGCTCTGCGTGGGTGTGCTCTTCGGAGTGGCACTGTTCCTCAACGGCTCTGCCATCGGTGAGTGTCCTGCCCCGGGGTCGGGGGGGCATGGAGCCGGGCTCCACTGGGCATGCAGGTATGAGGAGCCCAGACCGCCAATCCTGGCTGGGGCCGCTGGCGGGCGTCCTTGGCCCCCGGGCGGTGGCCAGGCCGCGGGCCCCACGTGGGAATGCCGTGGGAACCTGTTCTCAGGGAGCGCTTCCTGTTGTGACCCGTTTGTTTTTAATGCATATCTGACACCACGTCCTGTTTCCAGCGTTATTTCAGAAATTATCTTTTCTTTTTTTTTTTCTCCTTTTCTCAGACTTGGTATTGAAAATGTCCAGACCTAGTTTGCTGCTTGTTTTTTTGGTTCACATATTCGGGGTTTGTTTTGCTTCTTTCTGTTGTTTTGTTTTCAGTTAAAGCAGCTATTTGTGGGAAAATACCTTTTGTCTTGAGAGAACCCATCAGAAATGAGAAAAAGCAAAAGTCTTATTTTCTGGGGACAGCTAAACAGAAGCTTAACCTGTGTCCTGATGCAGGTGAACTTGCCCGCGTCCACGTCAGTCCTCGGGCAGTCACAGACGCTGGGAGGCTCAGGAAGGGAGGTGGCCAAAGAGGTCCTTGTGCAGCAGAGCCTCGCTCAGCTCCTCCAGGGCCCGCGCGTGCTGGCAGGGTGGGCGCAGTCCTAGGCTTGTCGGGGGTGCAAGAGGGGCCTGCCTGAGCTGTGCACCATGCCCCCCGACCAAAGCTGGCTGTCCCTGGGTCAGGAGTCCACAGGCTGCTACCCTCCAGGCACCCGCAGGCTCGGTTCAGAGGGAACACTGGTCTTTGCGGGGACCTGTCTTTGGGGGTGGCCCCAGCCCACTGTGGCCCACACACAGAATTTGGAGCTCCTGCCCCTCACCCTGGTGCCATGTCTCTCCCTGTACCTGTGTCTCTCCTGGTCAGAAGCCCCTTTCCTGGCCCTTGTGTGGAGCACAGCTGTCTGGGAACCCCCATTTGCAGAGTTGCAGGGGGGTCCCAGGCCCCGCAGCACCTCTGTGCCCGGAGTGCTCCTCATCCAGTACAACTGGCAGCAGCTCAGCCTTCAGGGAGCAGGCTGGTCTCCGGGTTCGGGGGCAGACTCACCTGAGGCAGGTGTGTGACTACGGCTCATAACCCGCTTCAGAGCAGCGGGAGAGACGAAGCCCACCTCCCGTGTGGAGAGGCTGCGCCCAGGAGCGCAGAGTCCCCCGAGGCAGCCGTGGGGGGCGCTGAGCTGCTGCTCCTCTGTGCCCCTGCAGGCCTGGCCCTCGGCGATGTCCCCACCCGGCAGCCCATCGGCATCGTCCTCACTGTGCTGGGGGTGGTGGTCCTGGATTTCAGCGCTGACGCCACGGAGGGGCCCATCCGTGCGTACCTGCTGGACGTGGTGGACAGCGAGGAGCAGGACATGGCCCTCAACATCCACGCCTTCTCTGCTGGTGAGCGGCCCTGCCCCGGCTCTGAGCCCCTCCCCTGGGTCGTCGAGCCTGGGGAGGCTGCTTCGTGGCCTCCGAGCGGCTTCGTGTCGACCCTGGTGGCTGAGGCAGCAGGCAGGGACGCAGCAGGGCCGAGTGACCGGTCTGAGGTGGGGGGCGCGTGAGATTGCTGGCCCGAGGCCAGGGCCCCGTGCTGCCGCCCCCTCCATTCGGGCAGCTTTCCCATCTGATGGGAATGTGGGCTCCGGGGACGGTGGGCAGTGGGGAGAGATTCCCGGGTGGCCGCCAGTTTCCCTCCTAATTCAGGAAGCAGGAAGCTGTCAGGTTGGGATTCCAAGCCTGGGCTCAGCTGTCGTGCCTTGTCCCTGCTCCTCCCGTTCTCTGAGTGCCCCTGGAAGCGCCCTTGGTGGGGGCAGTTGGGAACACCTGTCTGGGCTCCCCGCCCTGTGGCCCGTGCCCCTCCTCTGCTCATGTCCGCGCTGTCCCCTCCCATCCCCAGGCCTCGGCGGGGCCATCGGCTACGTGCTGGGCGGGCTGGACTGGACCCAGACCTTCCTGGGCTCCTGGTTCCGGACGCAGAACCAGGTGCTGTTCTTCTTCGCGGCCATCATCTTCACGGTGTCCGTGGCCCTGCACCTGTCCAGCATCGAGGAGGAGCAGTACAGCCCCCAGCAGGAGCGTGGCGGGGACCCAGCCAGTGCGCCAGCCTCCGGCCCCCGCGCCTGCATGCTGGACGGCAGCGTTCTGTTCCCAGACGAGGTGCAGTCGGAGCATGAGCTGGCCCTGGACTTCCTGGACGAGGGCCTGGTGCGCAGCAAGAGCGATTCGGTGCTGCACGTGCCGGAGGCTGCACTGGGCCTGGAGCCC
>NW_011494608.1:6313434-6314037 GCF_000754665.1 Bison bison bison | reverse complement strand
GAGCCCACCGTGCGGCTGCTCTGGCTGTCCATGCTGAAGATGCCGCCCGAGCTGGTGCGCCTCTGCCTCTGCCACCTGCTCACCTGGCTCTCCGTCATCGCCGAGGCCGTGTTCTACACCGACTTCATGGGCCAGGTCATCTTCGAGGGGGACCCCAAGGTGAGTGCCTGGGAGCGTGGGTGACAGCCAGCCCAGATGCGCCCCTGTTGAGAACGTGGTCGGGGTCCTCGTGTATGAGTGCGAGAGGGCACCCGGGCCTGGGTCCGTGGTGAGCAAACCACGCCCCACCCCAGGCTTTGGAAGTGCGGGAACACCAGGGAGCTGGAGGCATGCGGGCCAGCTCTCTCCATGCACAGGTGGCCCCAGAACCTGCAGGTTGAAGCAGCTTTCTGTTGTTGCTGGTGCCCGGGCCACGTGGGTGTGGCTTCTAGGCCCCAGGGCGTCCGCAGATTCACACCTGTGCTCGTGGCCCAGAGTGGCACCAGGAGGTCCAAGGTGGTCACGGTTCAAGCCTCCCTGCCCCACGCGGACTGCCAGGCCAAGGCCTCCCTTCCCCATGCAGGCCCCCAGGCCGAGGCCTCCCTGCCCCACATGGCCCACCAG
>NW_011494608.1:6307516-6313334 GCF_000754665.1 Bison bison bison | reverse complement strand
AGAGGCAGGAGCGGCAGGCGTCCTAGGCCCAGATAGCGGAGCAGGGCTGGGAGAGAGTACAGAGTAGGGTCCGCCACAAGCAGCGGCCTGGGCCGTGGCTGCTGCTCCCCACGCTGCCGCAGTTGAGATGCATCAGTGATTTCGGTGTAAATGATCCCTCTACCTGGAGGCGCAGCACGCCGGCCCCACCCCCTGAACCCTCGTCTTGCGTCTGAACAGGCTCCATCCAACTCGACGGCGTGGCAGGCCTACAGCGCGGGCGTGAAGATGGGCTGCTGGGGCCTGGTCATCTATGCAGCCACCGGTGCCACCTGTTCAGGTAAGCGGCCCCCAGCCAGGTGAGCCGAGCACCTGGACTCGCTCCGTGACCCGAAAGACCGACAGGCACCCTGCTCCGTGGGCCGCAGGCCCTGCCCCGCCGGGGCCGGCCCCGAAGACCGACAGGCGTCCTGCTCCGTGGGCCGCAGGCCCTGCCCCACCGGGGCCGGCCCCGAAGACCGACAGGCGTCCTGCTCCGTGGGCCGCAGGCCCTGCCCCGCCGGGGCCGACCTCAGGGGCAGCAGCAGTGTCACTGTTCATCGCCGCCGGGAGGCGGAGCTGCTCGCACCGTGGCTGAGAAGGCAGCGCTGTAAGCCCTCAGCTGTCCTCCACGCAGACGCCTGCCGGCTCCCAGGGAGGGCCTGCGGGCTCAGGGCGATGGCAGCGCTGCAGCAGCTGTGCTCTGAGCCGGAAGGGCAGGCGTCCGGGCTCTGCCTGAGCGCACGCAGTGTGTCTGGGGCCTGCTGGAGGTCGGGGTGGCTGAGGAGACAAGTGGCCTTCCTTGGGGTCCACTGTGCTCTGGAGAACAGAGAGTGGGAGTGACAGGCTTCAGGCTCAGGAGTGGTGCGCACGTGTGCCTCCCGGGAATGGGGCAGAGCCGCGGTTACAGGCCTCTGGCTGATCCTGGCCTGGACCCTGCTCAGTCTCTACCTGAGGATGATGGGATAACAGCCGGTGACCACGGACAGCCAGCCTGACGGTCACAGTGCTGACTGCTTTACTACAGGACTTCTCAGGAGAGCTGGGTCAGAAAGCCTGACCCAGAGGGGTGGGGACTTGCGAGGAAAACCAGCCACAACTCAGTCCCTGAGGCAGGGCAGGGCCCAAGGCCAGAGAGGACCCCGAGTGGGCCTAGACTGGCGGAAGGGTCGGAAGGCCTGGCTCTGCAAGGTAGGGAGTCCCACGGGGCTGCGGGATAGAACCAGGTTACAGGTCTGGAACCACTAGGGTCGACCTCCTTTTGAAGTGTGGAGCCCCTGGTGGTGGATTGGGGCATGGTGAGCTGGGGGTCCATCCAGGGGCTGTGCGTGGTGGCCAGGGAGTGAAAGGCGAGGGGCGTCCCGTCCCTGTTCCTGAGCCAGGCTGAGTGCAGTGGAGGCCGGGGAGCAAGCAGGCCGTGTGCCTTCCGGTCACCACGCGGCCTCTCTCTGCAGCCCTGCTACAGAAGTACCTGGACAGCTACGACCTGAGCATCAGGGTCGTCTACGTGCTGGGCACGCTGGGCTTCTCCCTGGGCACGGCTGTGATGGCCATGTTCGCCAACGTCTACGTGGCCATGATCATGATCAGCACCATGGGCGTCGTCTCCATGAGCATCTCCTACTGCCCCTATGCCCTGCTCGGGCAGTACCACGACATCAGAGAGGTGGGTGGGCGGGCGCTGGAGGGGAGGCCCCAGCACGAGCTCGCCAGCTGTGGGCGGCTCTGCAGCTCTCACTGGCGCTTTCTGCGTGGAGCATTCTTGCCCACGTCTTCCCTTGCACTCATGCCCTCGCCTGTGGTCTGCCTGGGATAGAGGGTGTGTGTGTGGTCTAAGGTCGATCAGAACTTTATGGTGCCCCCAAGTAAGGATGGTCAGGTGACTGGTGTCCTGTTCCCCTCCCCCGACACTGCCAAGCCACAGACATGGGTGGGGGTCTGGCTGGGGGATGTCTGTTTTCTCTTCCATGGCTCTGTCTGTCCGCTCACAGTGGCTACACTGTCTTAAGTAGTTTTACAAGAAGACCTGAATGAAACCTGGTAGTGTTAAGTTCTCCAGCTTGGTTTTTCAACATTGTTAATTAGTTACCTTGACCATTTCCTTTTTATTTAAACATTAGAATCAGCTTCTGGACTTTTTTTTTTTTAATTGGAAACACATTGATTATATGGATCAATTTGGACAGAGTTAAAACTTTGTAGTATTGAGCCTTTATAATATTCTCTAAATATGGTATATTGTATTAATTGTCATAGCATATTTATAGATTCTTCCAGGCTTTCTGCGCACACAGTCACATCCTCCATGGGTAATGAGTTTCATTTCTTCCTTTCTAATTCTTAAGGGTTTTATTTATTTTCCTTGCCTTCCTGCAGTGGCTGGAAACCCCAGTACCGTGTTCAGTATAAGGGTGGGGGGTACACAGAGCCAGGTGAGCGGGTGTGCAGCTGCTGAGGGAGGCAGTTCTGCCTCAGACCCGGGGCATGCCGGTGCGTGGCTTTCCTGTCTGGCCCCTGCCCTCACGCCGTGCCTGCCTCTCTTGCAGTACGTGCATCACAGCCCCGGGACCTCCAAGCGTGGCTTCGGCATCGACTGCGCCATCCTGTCCTGCCAGGTCTACATCTCCCAGATCCTGGTGGCCTCCGCCCTGGGCAGCGTGGTCGACGCGGTGGGGACCGTGCGTGTCATCCCCATGGTGGCCTCCGTGGGCTCTTTCCTGGGCTTCCTGACAGCCGCCTTCCTGGTCATCTACCCAGAGGTGTCCGAAGAGGCCAAGGAAGAGCAGAAGGGCCTGTCTTCCCAGCCGCTGGGCGAAGGCGCGAGCAGCAGCGCTGAGAAGCCCACGGTGCTGAAGCTGTCCCGGAAGGAGGCCCCGCAGGGGCTCGTTGAGACCGAGTCGATGGTCTGAGCCGCGCCGCACACACATTCCAGGGCGGCGGGGAGGCGGGGGTGGTGCCCGGCAGGCCGGCTGCCGTGGCCTTGGCAGCCGCGCGCACCAGAGCCCTTCATCGACCCTGGTGGAGGCTCAGTAGCTGTAGGGTAGGTTTGCGCCAGTAGGTGAAAACACCTCATTAATTACTTTTTCCACAATTAAAAATTGAATCATTTTTTTTTAATCGAAAAAAGATCTTTTAATTTCAACTGTCTCTTTTGTTCTGCAGGTATATTATTCTGCACGTTTTAAAATTATAAACCAAATTTACCATATAGAGAAGTGATTTAGAAAAAACAAGATTTTTGCATTTCTAAAGTTACAATTGAAAGCAAAAAAGTATCTGATGTATTTTGCTATATCTTATCTGAATTCTTCAGATAACGGTTGTGTAGTCAGTGACTAAAACACTTTTTATCACATTTTTTCCCTGTGGATGCCTACAGGTATTTGGACGTTCTGTCAGATCTCGTCACATTTTGTTGGTGCTGCAGCTATTGGAGAGTATTTTTCTCTATGATTATTTTAGAAAAAAAAATTTTTGTCTTTATTTTCCAAAACTGTGGTTTTCTTGAAGAACACATCTCCTGCTTTCCTGTTTGACACATTGTACCTGGGCGGCGGGCCTCAGTAGCTGCGACACCAAAGCTGGGAGGAGGCTGGGCCCCCGGAACACTGGTAGGGAGGCCCGCTGGGCCGGGCCGGGCCGGGCCGCCCGCCGGGGCAGCCCTGGAGCTGGCAGAGCTGTCCCCGCACCCGCCCGCATCTGTGCCCGCCCCCTGCCCATCGTCTTGTCCGAAGCTCCGGGAGCCGCTGTGACTCTCTCACTGCACTTTGTCTTTGAACCATCTGTGGACCATGGGGGCAGGACTCCCGGCGTGGCACTGCCACCCGCGCCCGCCGCCAGGCCCACACGCCAGACACTCCGCGCCCATCTGACCTCTGCGTCTGCTCACCGCCGCCGGCCGCCAGAGTCAGGACCACCCCGCCGTGAAGAAAGCGGGTCTCGGCCAGGGACGGTCCGCCCCACAGGTTGGCTCAGCGCGGCGTTTCCGGTTTCAGCGCAGAACCAAACTTGCACCCCGGGGAAGCACGGTCGTCACATGCTGCAGCTGTTTGGAAATGCTTTTCAAACCACAATCTCTTTCTAAGTAAGCAGTTTCTGCTTTTCTTCTTTGGGACGGTCAGTCTTAAGTCCGCTGATCTCAGGAGAAAGAGGGAGGCCTCCCACACATCGCCCAGATAAAGTGAGAGGACTGTAACTCTTCGCTGCCTCAAGTCGCTATGTTTTTAAATAAAGTACTTTAAAACGCATGAGAGTCATGCTGCAATATGATCATTCTAAAGCAAATATATATATATA
Organism: Bison bison bison; assembly: GCF_000754665.1. Lineage (NCBI taxonomy): Eukaryota > Metazoa > Chordata > Mammalia > Artiodactyla > Bovidae > Bison > Bison bison. The sequence continues at coordinate 6,309,020 of NW_011494608.1, read as the reverse complement.
TATATAGATATATATTTCAAGATGAAACTACGCAGTTTTTAAATAAACTACTTGAATTTCCTTGTGTTGAGAGGAACAGCCGTGCTCCGCGTCCTTGCCCGGCCTCTGGCCCGTCCCGCCTCCGTCGCTGGCGGCACTGTGCAGGTTGCAGTTTGTTCCTGAGGAGCAGCGGTGGCGGTGCCTGTGCGTTCTGGATGCAGCCGCAAGCCACGTGTCCTCCCCTGGAAGCCCAGGGTCACGGAGAACCGACTGGGAACTGGGAGCGTTTTCAACGTGCATCACGGCTGGAGAAGGGCCTTGGGGATCCTGTGCCCAGACGGGCAAGTCCTTCCCACTCCTGAGCCCGCCATCCGGTCTGTGCTTCTCCCCTCGCCCCCCCGGCAGGTACCCGGCAGAGCACTTTGATGCCGTTCGATGGCCTTCGTGGCTTTAAGATGGAAAGTCCTCCTGTGACTCTAGATCGCAGCCTCTGTTTAGCTGCTCTGCTCCTCAAGGGGGTCTCCTGACAGCTAGAAAACGGGGGAGGGCAGTGAGCTGAGAATGTAGGGGTGTCGGGGAGAGCCCGAGTCAAGCTCTGCGATGAACCGGCCGGAAGGGCCGCACCCCCCGGGCCCACCCTGTCCACAGCCCGGCCGGGGCTTGCTGTGTAGGAGCAAGCGGGGCCCCAGGGATGCCAGCCTTAAACCTGGTCTGGAACAGCGAAGACACGGAAGGACAAGAACAGCCCTGGAACGTGCTCGGGGTGGAGGCCCGCTGGGGAGAGGCGTCTGTCGACGGCTGATGCAGGAGCGAGTGTGTGCGCGGCCGTCTCGAGTCCTGCAGGCCGCCAGGCCTTATGCCTGTTGTGACCGGAGTGGATCTGGGAGGGCGGGTACCTCGCGGCCCGGGTCAGGAGTGAGCAGTCATGGAGCCGGCCTCCAGCCCTCGAGGTGGTGAGCTTTGTGGGGGGGTTGTGGAGTGAGTGAGTTTGCCTCAGCCCCATATCTGCAGCGAGGCTATTCCCAGGTTGCACTGACTCGAGGCTCTAGCGTCACCTTGTGTCTTAAGTGGAGTGGGCTGTCCACGTGGTGGTGGCCGGCCGTGGCTGGGGGCCGTGGTTGGTTCCTAACACTGTACCTCAGGTAGCCGTGGGGGCCGCTGGCGGGCCACTCCAAGGAGCGCGGCTGTGGCCCCTCATTGAAAGGTCCTCTGTCTGGTCTCCAGCCCAGGTGACCAGTGGGTGGTGCCACCCACGGGGTGGGCTGGCCGGGTAGCCGATGCTGGAGTCGAGCCTGGAGTTGGCCTCGTGGGCCCTGGGGGTCATGGGCACCGGTCAGGACTGGGTGCTGTGAGCAGAGAGCTTGGTAGGGATTTGGCTGGTTGCTGGGTCATATCGATGGACTTCCCAGATAGGGTGGTGTGGATCTGATCCGCGTCTTTGGTTCCCTAAAAAGTCAGCTCAGTGAAGACAGGCAGCACCCTGTCCCCATCTTGCCGGCAGTCAGTGTTGGCGATGTTTCTGGGT
>NW_011494608.1:6306150-6307416 GCF_000754665.1 Bison bison bison | reverse complement strand
GGTCATTGGCTCCAAGTAGTCCTCAGGTGTGTTTCTTAAAGGCGTGAGCATGTGGGGAAGTAGCTGTCTGCCCCCCAGAACCCCAAAGTCGAGCCTCTGAAGGGGCTGCCTGTGTGGTGTGTCTGAAGAATACTCCAGAAGGGCCTAGCCGTTCCCTCCTATGGCCAAGGGTGTGGGCTGCCAGCACCACAGACAGCCGCTTGGAGCGAGTCTGTCAAACGCCACATTCATTGGACACAGAGCACCTTCGAGCTGTTGGCTCACACCTGAGCCTCCATCTACCTTGGCCACCCCCGCCCTGAGCACAGGTGAGGACCCTCCTGGAATGTTGCCACCGGCAACAGACACGCGACTGTTCATGCTCCATCTGCAAGCGGCTGCTGCTCAGACTCCCCATCCGTCTTCTGCCTGCTCCCGGGCCTGGGGGCTCAGGCCGGCCTGACGGGGCTGCTGGGGGCCATTTCCTGAGCGCAGCTGCCCAGGGAGTGGTGTCCCCGACGTGGCCCTCAAGCGCGCAGCACGTCGGGGCCTCCGTCACTACCTCCTTGTGGGGAGCCGGCCCTGCCGTCCTGGCCACTCGCCCAGCCTGTCCCCGGTGTGGCCGCCTCTGCTGGGCCCTCCCCCGGGCATCCGGGGGCACGGCTCCGTGTGCTGTGGACCAGGACTGTGTCTGTAGTGGAATGACCTGATTATTGGAAATGCCTCTTGTTACCAGAGGAACTCCCCAGGCGTCTCGGAACAGGACTTATTTAGTTCCATTGTGAACTGGCCACAGGACAACGTTTTTTTATCAACTTATTAAGTTGGAGCACTATAATAGCTCTTGCTGATTTTAGCAGTGATATAAGTGTGTGTTAAACACATAACGTTTTATGAGAAAAAGGGATTATAAAGAGTAATATCGCACATTACTGAATTTTGTATCAGGTGGGCACAAGTGGCCTGGTGTTTGTGTGTCTCAGCGCCGAGCCCCCGGTCTCGCGGCTGCTCCTGGGGGCTGTGGCTGCATGGCACTGTCTGCCCCCCTCCCCCCCACGCACAAGGTCCTATCTGTAACGTGCTGACCTCCCGGTGTAGACCGGGCTCCCCCTGCGTCTGTTTTGCTCTGTTACTCTGTGGTTGAAGCTTAATAAATCTTTCCCTGCCAGATGCCAGTGTGGGTGTCTCTGCCGTGTTCCCAGAGCCCCTCCCTTCGCCCCTGAGGGCCCAGTGCGGGAAGGGCCTGCCAGTGGGTGTGGCTCCTGGGGTGGTGCTCACAGGCCTTCC
>NW_011494608.1:6305274-6305979 GCF_000754665.1 Bison bison bison | reverse complement strand
GCATCCCCAGGGCCCCTGCCTCACCTGACTCCGGTGTGGGCTCTGGCTGAGCCAGCAGGGGATGAGGCCCACCTGGCATCCGGTGACCTGGCACAGCCCTTTCAGGCCAGACCCCGGGCTGGGCAAATGTCTGGCAGCCCTTCCTTCCCAAGGCCTGTCCTGGTGGGTGGGTGGTGGGGTCCTGACTTCCAGGAAAGAGGGGAGCTCGGGAGCCACCCTGGTTACCACTCGCCAGCCAGAGGGGCCAGGCTGCCATCAGTCATGAGATGGGTGCCACAGGGCCTGGCTGGGGCTGCAGGCAGCTGCCAGTCACCGCCACCCTTACTTGGCAGTGGGGGCAGTGGAAGGAGGCGGGAGGCGGCTTGCCCAAGGTCATACAGGTGGTGAGATGTGATGCTGGAGGGGCTGATTTGATCAAAAGGGTCTGCTTGACCTGCGCGGGGAGGAGAGCATGCATGCGTGCTAGGTCGTGTCTGACTCTTTGCAACCCTCTGGACCGATGCAACTCACCAGGCTCCTCTGTCCATAGGACTCTCCAGGCTACGAAGACTGGAGTGGATTGCCATTCCCTTCTCCAGGGGATCTTCCCACCCTTGGGATCAAACCTTCATCTCTCATTTCTCCTGCACTGGCAGGCGGGTTCTTTACCGCTAGCCTCACACGGGAAGCCCAGTGGGGAGCAGGGTGGCCCTTAATTGGGGTCCA
>NW_011494608.1:6304810-6305174 GCF_000754665.1 Bison bison bison | reverse complement strand
TTGGGGTCCAGCAGAAGCCGGCCCCAGGATGGGGGATGGAAGAAGGGGGTCGGCTCGCGGGCGTCGGGGAGGGGGTGTGGTCACCAAGGGGCCTATCAGGGCGACCCATCCTGGTCATCAAGGGGATGGAGGCTGGGAGGCCCCGGGGCCTAGTCCTGCGCTGTGCCATGAGCGCCCCGCGGGCGAACCCGAGCACACCTCCCGGTCGGAGGGACCAAAGGGCTCCTGGGCACTAGAGGGGACCACGCATCGCGCCTCCTGCGGCTGCGCCGGCCGTGAGAGGCGGGCCCTCCCTGCGGGGCGGAGCTTGGAGTCCGGGCGCCGGCCTCGTCCCCTTCGCGGCCGAGCGAGTTAGCAGCGCCCT
>NW_011494608.1:6298881-6304710 GCF_000754665.1 Bison bison bison | reverse complement strand
CTCCCGCCCCGGGCGCCGCACCAGGCTCCGGCAGGAGGGTGCGCAGGCTCGAGGGGTATGTCACCGAAAACGAAAGCCCCGGACCCCGTCTCAACCCGCAAGCCTCCACATCTGTCCCACCGCTGTTAGTGCAGAATCAATGTTTTGTTTGGGTTTTACAATTGAACCACCCCACGTAGAGTATGGGCTTCCTTGGTGGCTCAGAGGTTAAACCATCTGCCCGCAATGCAGGAGACCTGGGTTCGATCCCTGGCTCGGGAAGATCCCCTGGAGAAGGAAATGGAAAACCACTCCAGTATTCTTGGCTGGAGAATCCCATGGATGGAGGAAGCTGGTGGGCTATAGTCCACGAGGTCCCAAAGAGTCGGGCATGACTGAGCGAAACCCACTCCAGTATTCTTGCCTGGAGAATCCCATGGATGGAGGAAGCTGGTGGGCTACAGTCCACGAGGTCCCAAAGAGTCGGACACGACTGAGCGACTTCACTTTCACGTAGTTTGCAATCTACATTTTTTGTTTAGCAAAATATTTGATCATCTTTCTTATTAGCACAGATTGGTCTACTACATTCCTTTAACAATATGAACAGAAGTTTTTGTGTGGGGTGTTGTTTTAAATTTTATTGGAAAATCAGAAAAAATTGTATTTATATTTTGTTCATCTTGTCTATTATCACCTGTCTGTAACTTATCTGTCATTGTAAAAATTCACTGATTTGTGTTTCTGGTAGGTATGCCTTAGGATTTTCCTGGGAGTGAGGGAAGAAAAAATTATTAGTGAAAAGAGTTGAATTCTTAGTGGGAAATCTCACATTTGGCTTCAAACTCTACAGAGAACACACTGGCATTAATTATAAACCTTTTATCTGCTTCCCATTTGCACAGTTCTGTTTACATCATTCTGTTTACATCATGCTTGGTTCTGCCAACAAAATTGGGAGATTGTATAATTATGTATGTTATATAATTATATATATATAATTATATATATTTGGCTGCACAGCACAGCATGTGAGATCCCCCACCAGGGATTAAACCTGTGCCCCCAGCAGTAGAAGCACAGAGTCCTAATCCCTGGATTGCCAAGGAAGTCCCTGTATAATAATTTTTAGGTCAAGAAACTGAGCTCTGAGATACTAGAAGGTGGACACACAGTGTCTCTCCCAGGTGCTCAGAAACGATAGACACGCACACAGACGCACGCAGAGACGCAGCAGGACTTCCAGAGGCCCACAGGCTACGAGGGAGCCCGGAAGGGCATGCAGCGGCGTCTCTGTGCTTTTCATCTGTGTTTCCTTAGATGTTAAGCATCTTTTCCTGTGTTTGCAATTTATGTATCTTCTTTGGTGAAATCTCTAACCTAGTTTTTTGTCCTATTTTTTGGTTGTTTTCCTTGTTACTTTTGACTTCTCAGGATAGAATTCCTTTATCTGACATATATTTCGTAAAGATTTTCCTCCCAATCTGTAAGAGAAAGAAGTCTGCCTTATTTCTGATTTCAGAGTGAAAACACTGCCTTCACCATGAAGTACAATGTTGGTGGGCTTTAGCTGCTCTTTATCCAGCTGAAGAAGCTTCCTTCTATTCCTAGTTTGCTGAGAGTTCTTAACATGAATGGATATTGAATCATGTAGATATTGTTTCTAAATCTATTGAGATGAACTTGTGTTTTCTCTTTTTGCATTTGTTAAGATGGTGAATTACATCAACTGATCTTGAATATTAAGCCAACTTTGCGTTCCTATGCTGAATTTCCTTGATCATAAGGTAATGTCCTCTTTATGTATTGCTAGATTTAATTTTCTAAACTTTTTAAAAAGATTTTAATGTTTATGAGGGAAATTGGTATTTTTTTTTCTTTGTAATATGTTTTTTTGTAGCCAGGTAATATTAGTCTTATTAATGCAATAGGAAGCATTCAACTCTTCTATTTTCATGAAAAGAATGAGCAAATTTGTATTATTTATTCCTTTGTCATTCTTTCCTGTCATTTTTAAAATTATGGATTAAATTTCTTTATTGTAAATAAGTCTATTCAGGTATCTGTTCTTAAATTAGTCATGCTTGTTTAGATCTTTTGCATAAATTGTCCATTCCATCTAAGTTTGATGCCAAATTTACTGGCATCAAATTCAAAATATTCCCTAATTCTTTAACATCTGTAGAATCAGTAGTGATTTTCTTGTTTTTTCTTTTAAGTGGGTGAATTTACACAGTGACATGAACAGGTCCAGTGTTCTATGAACGTTCTAATATATGCCTACTCCTAATACTCAATCTGCATGAAACGGTTTCTTCAGATATTTCTCTCAATGCCTTCCAGCTTACCACCAATCCCCACTGATACGCATTCAGTTATCATGACTGCTTTTGTCTGGTTTGAACTTCATGTAAATGAAAATAGCAGCCTTTGTGTCAACTTTGCCCAGCATGTTTTGGAGAATCAAACACATTGCTGTTCAATTCTGTTGTTGTTTGTTTGTTTTTTACTGCTGTATAGAATTCCATTCTGCAGCTATATTACATCCATTCTCCAGCTGATGGGTGTTTCCAGCATAGGGCTATTACACATAAAGATGCTACGGAGATTCTCATGAGTCTCTGCGTAGACACGTTTTGCTTTATCTTGGGTAAAAAGCTAAGTGTGGCACTGTGGAGTCGTACGGTGGGTGTGTGTCTAAAAGAAACTAACAGCTCGCCAGTGGTTGGCTGTTTTTATCCAGTTATGGATGGACACTCCATCTGCTCCACGTCCTCATCTTTACTTGCTGTTGTGAATCTTTAACATTAGCCATTCTCAAGTATACAAGTGTTATTTCAATGTGGTTTGACACTCCTGATGACTCATGATTTTAAGCCTCTTTTCAAACTGGCCATTGATATGCCTTCTTTGGTGAAGAACCTTTTGCCCATTTTTAAAACTCTCTTTGTATTGACTTGTAGGAGCACTTGATATACTTTGGGTGAAGTCTTTGTTGGACATAACAATTGTATTGACTTGTAGGAGCACTTGATATACTTTGGGTGAAGTCTTTGTCAGACATAACACTGTCAGTCTTTTCACCTCATCTGTGGTTTCTCTTTTCGTTTAATGGCGTATTTTGATGAAGTCTAATACATTAATTTCTTCTTTTGTATTTAGCACTTTTTGTATTGTTTCTTAAAAAAAATCTTTATCTATACCAAGGTTGCAGAGATGTTTTAATATTTTTAAAATTGAAGTAGTTGGTTTATAATGTGTTAATTTCTGCTGTACAGGAAAGGGATTGAGTTACACGCATATATACTTTCTTATCTTTTCTATTATGTTTACCATTGGATATTGACTGTAGTTCTCTGTGCTGTACAGCTGGACCTTGTCTATCCATTCTGTCCGTGAAAGCTTACACCTGCCAACCCCAGCCTCCGCTCCCATTCCTCCCCAACCCCCGTACCTGCCACCAGTCTGTTCTCTGTGTCCTTGAGTATGTTCCTGTCTCATGGATAGGTTCATCTGCCGTATTTTAGAGTCCACAAGTCAGTCCATCATACGGTGTCTGTCTTTCTCCGACTTGCTTCACTCAGTATGATCAGCTCTAGTTGCATCCATGTTGCTGTCAATGGCGTCATTTCGTTCTTTTTGTGGTTGGATAGTGTTCCATCGTGTATGCGTGCCACATCTTTGTCCACTCTGTTGATGGACATCCAGGTTGTCTCCATGTCCGACTGTTGTGTATACTGCCACTATGAACAAGGGTGCATTTATGTTTTTTTAAATATTTGGCTGCGTCGGGTCTCAGCTGTGGCTCGTGGGCTTAGCTGTTCTGTGGCATGTGGGATCTTAGTTCCCCGACCAGGGATCAAACCCATATCCCCCGCATTGCAAAGTGGCTTCTTAACCAGTAGACCACCAGGGAAGTCCTGCATGTATCTTTTTGAATTATAGTTTTCTCTGGAAATATGCCCAGGAGTGGGATGGCTGGATCATACAGTGATTCTGTTTAGTTCTTTAAGGGGCCTTCATGCTGTTTTCCACAGTGGCTGCACCAACTTACACCCCCACCAGCAGTGTGGGAGGGCTCCCCTTCCTCCACACCCTCGCCAGCATTTATTTGTAGACTTTTGAGTGATGTCCATTCTGACTGCTGTAAGGTGCTACCTCATTGTCACTCTGATTTGAATTTCTCTGATAATTTGTGATGTTGAGCAGTCCTGTACTATTTTAAAGAAGCCCCCCGACAAGTTAACATTGGCTAAAGTACAGAAACTGGAAGCAGTGTTAGTACATGAGAATTTATTCCTGATGAGGTGAAAATACCTGGCTGCACGTGGATGGGAATTCAGTAATTTATGTGGATTTCTGACGGGCTTTTACTCTGGTTTTTCATATGTGTACAAAGCCAGAATTCCACCTTCAGCCCTCTGCTGCTGGTCTCGTCGTCCCCCTAGAAGTCAGGGGAACACACCTTCCCCAGAAGGACGGACTGGGACGATTCAGCCACCTGGCTCTTCTCTGCACCACAGTCTCAAAACAATCCAGAACATGATCAGATCTTCCAGACTATTTGGGTTCTATGCGACCCAGCCAGAGGCTGGGCCACAGCTCTCAACCGGGAGTCATTGCAGACGCCTCGGAAGCCTGGCTGTGTCCTGGGAGCCTGACAGAGACCTCGCTCACAAGGTCTGGCAGGATGTCTAACCGGGTTCCCCAAACCTAGGGCAGAGGGCGTGGCAGCCAGCCTCCTGTGGTGGAGCGCACCGTGCGTCCACAGGGGACAGCTGGGGCCTGACGCAGCACTCCCTCCACGCCCAGCAGCCAAGCCGAAACAGGAACGAAAGCTCAGTGTTACAGTAAAATTGTACAAAAGGTCTTTTGCTAGTATGATTATCTTCAGTTAAATAATAAGGCACTGTCTACATATACATTACACTCTGTGCACCCAGGATCCGGATGCAGCAGAAATGGACACGTGTGTCCGGTAAGGGTTTGTTTGTACTGTTTTAGATAGAATGTTGATCTTTGGTATAAAAAGCATCTCTTTTCATTATAAAAACACTGCATTTGTTAAAAAGAAAAAACACAGAGCCTGTCTCAGCCCCATGCAGACAGCCTCACCTCAGTGCTGTCCCCTCCCTGGGCAGGCTCTGCCACCTGCTCTGACAGGCAACAGCAAGGGCAGGTGCAAACCTACTCAACCTCAACATGGTCATTTAAAAGCAGCCCTTCTTGTGAGCTTTGCTGGAAACAAGAGGTCAGCACGCGGCCGCCGGGCTCCTGTAAGCCTGGTGTCTGGTGAGTGAGTGAGGGAAGTGGGCGGGAAAGCATGGCCAGAGACCAGCGGTCTGCAGCTCATGGGTGCTTTGGCTCAACGGCTCCCGGCTGGCCTGGTGCTGGCCCAGGGCATAGATTCTGGAACCATCCAGACAGCACAGGAGGGCTTCTCGGCAGAGGCTGCCTGAGAAACCCCACCCCCTGCCGAAACGGTCCAGTTTCATCAGCCAACGTCCAAGAGGGGAAGTGCGACAATGGCGGTCAGAGAGCCCAGGAGGCCCTGCAGTGGGCCGCCCCCAACGCCGGGTGGACGGCCCATCCGGCTCGGACTGCCTCCCCTGGGAAGCACCAGCAGCTGGCCAAAAGCGCGTCCCTGGCTCACAGGGCACACACCCCCTCGGTCACTCGACCTTCCAGATGGCGATCTTCCCCTCCTCAGGGCCGGCGCCGCTCAGCACGTATCTGTCCTCCGCGGAGCACAGTGTCTTCACCGTGTCCGCGTGGGCCACCAGCTCCTTCTCCACCGTCCTCCTCTCCGCATCCATCACATAGATCTTCCCCTTCAGCTGCCCCTGCGAC
>NW_011494608.1:6298026-6298781 GCF_000754665.1 Bison bison bison | reverse complement strand
TGCCTACCCAGATCTGTCAGGAGAAGCGGGCATCGCATGTGTAGCCCAGCTGGGAGGCGTGTGGGGCCCCTGGGCAGGCAGCAAGGGGCACCCCCAGGCCGCATCCTCTCACCTGCTTCTTCACCCTGATCATGCAGTTGATCTCAGAGCAGTCCTGGAGGCGGATCCTCTGCGGGGGCTGGGCTAGGTCCTGCAGGCTCCAGACATAGACATCGGGGTACCCAGCACAGGCCGCCCAGAGCTGCTCCTGCTAAAGTGAAACGGGTCAGGGCGAGCACAGTGGCAGTCCCAGGGCTCAGGGGCACTAGCCCAGCCCAACGCGCCAGAGTACCTCAGGCATGAGCTGGAATCCCAGGAAGGAGGTGCCTGTCTCTTTAAAGCTCCCAGTGATCTTCAGCTTTTGACAAGAAGATCCATTCATGTTCACCATCAGGATGCTGTCTCCAGTGCCTGCAGGACCGAAGAGCAGGATGAGGGGCGGGCACAGTGAACGTGAAGCACAGGGACGAAAGGGCCGTGAGGGATCGGGGTGACCGGCAGACCACGGCCCCTTCCCCACATCTGAGTGCGGCATGAGACACTCTAACTGTAGCCTCCATGTTACAGGCCTAGACAGCATGTTAAAAAGCAGAGACATTACTTTGCCAACAAAGGTCCATCTAGTCAAAGCTATGGTTTTTCCAGTGGTCATGTATGGATGTGAGAGTTGGACTATAAAGAAAGCTGAGCACAGAAAAATTGATGCTTTTTGAACT
>NW_011494608.1:6297603-6297926 GCF_000754665.1 Bison bison bison | reverse complement strand
GGAATTCCTCCTGCCATGGTTATTTGCAGCCACGCCATGTGCTACCCCCGTGGGTAAAGATCAGAGCTCTAGGTAATGGTTCCCAGCCTTGTGGGACACATCTCTCTGTTGAAGCTCCTCTCTGCTTCTATTAATCACTCAAGCAAACCAAGTCTCCACATCATGAGAGCTACAGGTCATCAAAATTATCCAGCAGCGACGTCATCAGATCAAGGCTCCAGGGGAGACAGAGTCAGGTTCAAGATAAGGTGAGGAGCTGCAGGGCTGTCCTCTCGGGGTTTTTATTGCCTGCTCCCTCTGCCTCCCACCCTTCATGAAGCCAC
>NW_011494608.1:6294383-6297503 GCF_000754665.1 Bison bison bison | reverse complement strand
AGCTGAGCACAGAAAAATTGATGCTTTTGAACTCTGGTGTTGAAGAAGACTCTTGAGAGTCCCTTGGACTGCAAGGAGAGCCAACTAGTCCATCCTAAAGGAAATCAGTCCTGAATATTCACTGGAAGGACTGATACTGAAGCTGAAACTCCAATACTTTGGCCACCCGATGAGAAGAACTGACTCACTGGAAAAGACCCTGATGCTGGGAAAGATTGACGGCGGGAGGAGAAGGGGATAACAGAGGATGAGATGGTTGGACGGCATCACTGACTCGATGGACATGAGTTTGAGCAAACTCTAGGAGTTGGTGATGGACAGGGAGGCCTGGCGGGCTGCAGTCCACAGGGTCGCAGAGTCGGACATGACTGAGTGGCTGAACTGAACCTCCACATGGTGCTTTCTCGTCTTCCCTCAGAGACCCTTCCTCTCTGCTTCTATTAATCACTCAAGCAAACCAAGTCTCCACATCATGAGAGCTACAGGTCATCAAAATTATCCAGCAGCGACGTCATCAGATCAAGGCTCCAGGGGAGACAGAGTCAGGTTCAAGATAAGGTGAGGAGCTGCAGGGCTGTCCTCTCGGGGTTTTTATTGCCTGCTCCCTCTGCCTCCCACCCTTCATGAAGCCACAGCGACAGGAGGATGCAGCCCCGCCCCACGGGCAGCACCATCTGGTTGCAGAGGGACGAGGTGCAAGCCCCCAAAACGGCTCCGGCTTCCTGTCACAGTGGGTGGACTCCAACTCCTGAGGACTTGGCAGTGCTCAGGACTCGGGAGCTCAGCGGGTTCTCAGTCACAGGAGGCGAGAGCCTCTCCTTCCTGCCCGAGACCTAATAGAAACCCCAACATCCCTCTAGGAAGGCTTTCATCCCGAGATGCCATCGTCCACTCGGCCTAATTAAGAAGGTCCTTTCAGATGCTTCAACTTGTTAGGAATGCCAGGGCAGCAGGACATCCTGCCAAGAGGTGCTAATGCCCCCAGGGACCCCCCTGCTTAGTGCCAACCAGCACGCTCACTGCCCACCAACACTGCAGAGGGCGGCAGGCAGACTTCACAGCCACCCAGCCTGTGTGAGCACGCAGGGGCCTGCTGCACATGGAGCAGGGGGTGGGGCCACAGATGCGGGTGAACTGATCACCGGCCTCAAGGTGCCCAGCCCATCAGGGCCGCTTTCTGGGGTAACTGTCAGTGACCTTCACAGTCACTGACGCTCCGAGGCCCACATTCTGCCTCTAGCATCTCCCAGCTGCCAGCCTGCTCTCCAGGGGAAAGATGATGGCATTTCCACTTCACTTTTCAGAGGAGCAGAGAGACTGAGGTGCCAGGGACCAGCCCAAAGTGACCAGTCTTATGTGACGACCCCAGATCTGACACTGAATGCACACAGAGGCTGCAGCCTGGACTACACATGCCTCTCCCGGTGCCCACCTCCGACCACAGGGAGCAGGACCGGGTCACTCCCTCCCAGTAACCGCTGGAGCCGCGTCCTGTAAGGGGCGCTCAGGCCTGCGGGGGGTGGTGGTGCTACAGCAGATGCAGACTTAGGAGAGGTGCAGAGGGTCCGAGACACTGGCCAGACCAGAGAGGGAAGGCGGGGCCCCCAGGCCCGCCTCACCCGGGCCTGTGGGGGAGTCAGAGGCGTCGCCCGGCCCCTCCACACTCACACCCTTTCAGGCTGTACCTCGGTGCCCACAGCCCGCATCGGTTGAGTGATCAAGGTTTTAGCTTGTTAACCTTGCTTAAAGACTTGGAACAGCACCTCACAGGAAACGCTGCTCTTTACCCAAAGAAACCCTGCTTTTCTCTTGTGCTTTTCTCATAGTTAAATAGGAAAACTACTTACTGTACTCATTAACTTGAAAACTATGAGGAATTCCACCCCGAAAATGAGATTTTCTATCCTTATTCTAATCTGTTATATCCCTCCCCGTATTTAACAGGGACCTTTTAGTCCCAAATGCATCCATGAATGGACACACACACGTCTGACAGTCACCGGAGACCAACCAAAGCTGAAGGATATAGTCTTGGGAAGAACAAAACTCAGTGAGCAGCACAGTTCCGGGGGTTCCCTTCAATTCAAGAAAGTAAGCCGCAAGCAAGATCAGCACAAAGCCCTTCACACCCAAGCACACTATTCCGAGTCCTGCAAACCAGAGACAGGACCCTAAAAGCAGCCACTGACCCCAGACATACTCTGTTCCACAGAACAGTGGGAATGACGGCCGACTGCTCATCAGGAGCAAGAAGAGCTGCGAGACGATGGAACGGCATTTCTAATGTGCAGGGAAACTACACCTGGACCCCGTTTACAGCAGACACAGGCCACTGGAAAGCCGAAGGCTAAGAGGCAGTGTGATGCAAGACAGAAACCTGAATTTTAAGAAGGGACGAAGCTTACCAGAAATGATAAATATATGGACAAAAGTAAATTTTTTTCTTAATTTTTTTGCAAGACCATTGAGAACTTAGGCAAAGTTTTCTAAAATATGAAGTTTATCACAATCATAGCAATAAAATATGGCATTTAACAACAACAGGAAGGGGAAAGAAAGGTAAATGGAATTAATTCTACTGCTGTGCACTGTGTCCATTAAACATGAAGTGGTGTAATAGTTATTGAAGGTATGTAGTGAGAAGTTAAGGTTGCATATTGAAATCCTTAGAGCCAGTGCTAAAAAGTAGAACAAAGCCTAAAAAACTAAAGAGACAATAAAGAAGATTAAATTGAATATTAAAAGCCCAAAAGGAGACAGGTAAGGAGTAACAAAAGAAGTACAGATGGGAAAATGGAGGGAAAAAAAAAAGGGTTACACCCAGCCATGACACAACTGGACAGCTTCACTTCACTTTCCACTTTCATGCACTGGAGAAGGAAATGGCAACCCACTCAGTGTTCTTGCCTGGAGAATCCCAGGGACAGGGAAGTCTGGTGGGCTGCCGTATATGGCGTCGCACAGAGTCGGACACGACTGAAGCAACAGTCCATGAGTCATCAGGGGAAACGCAACCAAAGTCACAGTGAGATACCACTTCACACCCACCAGGACAGTTGTAATAAAAAATAGAGGTTTGGTGAGGACAGGGAGGAACTGGAAGCCTCATATACCACTGGT
>NW_011494608.1:6293540-6294283 GCF_000754665.1 Bison bison bison | reverse complement strand
GGGATATAAAATGACGTGGCAGCTTCAGAAAAGACGACAGTTTCTCAGGTGGTGAAACATGGTTAACCCAGGTCCACCCACGGGGGGACCAGTAACCGAGCTGTAGCATCCACACAGTGGAACGAACGCACTGTCGCTCCTCAAACACCGTGGATCAGTTCAGTTCAGTTCGGTTCAGTCCTGTCCGACTCTTTGCGACCCCATGAATCGCAGCACGCCAGGCCTCCCTGTCCATCACCAACTCCTGGAGTTCACTCAAACTGATGATGAATCCTAAAAACATCACCTTGCCTGTCCTGAGCAGATGAAAAGAACGCACGCTGTAGAGCCCATCTGCAGCAAGTTCAGGAACCAGGAAAACAAACCCACGGGAGAATTCAGAACAGGCGTTTCCCTGGAGAGGGGCTCGGCGGGACCAGCGGCCCTGGTGGAAGCGTTCTGTGCCTCCCGTGTCAGGTGTTACGTGGTGTGCGCTTTCAACACACGGTGAACTACACACACACTGCATCTCATCACGGGTAAAACAAGCTTCGATTTAAAAAGTATCCATGACCACGATCCGTGGTATCTGGCACACGCTAGCGAAGCCTTCAAAGTGCAGGCCACCTTTGTGCTGTGACGTCCTTAACTACAGAAGCCACGCCTCAGGCGTCTGCACCTCCCCATCACAACCCGCCCCCCTGCTTAGGACCACACACAGAGGATGGGGCCAGGAGGGCTGCGGGAGGAGCGGCCATGGCCCC
>NW_011494608.1:6292054-6293020 GCF_000754665.1 Bison bison bison | reverse complement strand
TGGAACGCAAGCTCCCTGCCGGTCACCCGCAGGGAGCTTGCGTTCCACGCCAGGACAGTCCCGTCGGCGCTGCACGAGTACACGGTGCTGGGGGGTGAACACACACACACACTCAACTGCGGCCCCAAGGAGACCACATGACGGTGATGATGATGCTGATGATGGAAAGTTGGCCCTTCCATCCAGAAAGAACAAAGCTGCCACCAGGCACAGCACCCACGACCCGCCCAAGGGGACGTCAGGGTGGTGGGCGTAAGCTCAGTGCCCACGCCTGCCCCCAGCACCGCCCAGTATGGTTCACCATCCCTCCATCAGGGACTGTGAGCAGAACCTCACTAAAATCTACCTCCCCCAGCAAGGGGCCAGAAACCCAGTGCTCCCTGCGCCCCTGCACACGTAGGTCAAGGGTCAGCAGGGCTCAGGGACTGGCAGCTGCAGGGGGCAGGCTCAGCTAGTGCTGTGTGTGCCCTTCACCTTCTGATGGCGTGTCACCTTCAACTGAGGACACATGGCACCCCTGAAACTCGGGGGACAGGAGGGTGGGGGTGGCTCCAAGGGAGCCATCAAAAAGGAACCACGGTCACTGTGTCCACTTGCTCCCAGGCCACAGCGGGAAGCGGGCCCGCCTCAGTGCCCCCACCCCTCACCTGCTGTGTGCCAGGCCCTGATCCAGGCCCAGGCCATAGTGAGAGGACAGATGGGGGCTGCCCTCAGGGCCTGACAATCTCAGTGAAGTAAGGACAGTGAGGAATGAGGTGAGGTTCAACAGCTGACGGGCTGAACTGTGGTCCCGAAGATATGTTGATGCCCTTACCCTCCCGCACTTTAAATGCCACCTTAGTTCACAGCAGCGTCTTCACAGAAGTAGTTAAATGACGCTAACAGGGTGGATCCTAATCCAGCTACTGACCAGCATCCTGATAAGAAGGGCACAGCTGGACACAGGCACAAGGGGGTCCCATGCAA
>NW_011494608.1:6291550-6291950 GCF_000754665.1 Bison bison bison | reverse complement strand
AACGGAGGACTTTGGTGATGCCTCCACAGGCCAAGGACAGCAGGCCAAGCCCAGAGCCAGGGAACGGGCCGGGAGGCCAGGGGCCCGCTGTGTGCCCACCATGCTCACCCCGGAGGGCATCTTCTCTGACCATGTCTTCAGATCACTTCTCTGTACCCACAACCAGAGCCACACAAGGATGTCCCCTGGCTCGCCTGCCAGACCTGCTTCGCTCCACCTGCCCAGCCCGGGCCCTGCCAGCCGTCACCCACGGCCACCAGGACCCTGCCGTCTGGGACCCCGACCCACCCACGAGCCAGGCAGCGCCCCACCCAGTAAAGCCCGCCGCACCTGGGCGCCTGCACCCCGTCCTGCACAGCCAGGCCCGTGACGCTGGAGCGGTGGTCGGTGAGCTGCTTGT
>NW_011494608.1:6265282-6291450 GCF_000754665.1 Bison bison bison | reverse complement strand
GTGGACATTGATGATGTAGATGACCGAGTCCTCCGAGCCGACCCACACCTGGCTCTGCTCCGCCATCACCATGCAGTTCTGTCGGGCCAAGGAGACAGCAGTGCGGTCAGAGGCTCGTGTGTCCTGCGCTGAGCTGCTGCTCCTGGGGACCCACAGGCTCAGGTTCCCGCTGGCCTCAGGTCACACCACTGTCACGCGATCAACACGTCATCACTGATGTGCGTTTCTGTTTAAGGACACCTTTGATCCTTGAACGACACAGGTCCAAACTGCGTCCACACCTTCTCCATAAGGCTCTTCAGCTCTACACTAGGGCACCATTTTAAACAGCAAAATCACACACACACACAAAGCACAAAAACGAGAAAGATGTGGTGCTAAATAGGCCGTGACAAGGACACCTGTGCGCAGTCTGAGCTGACCCCAGAGGCAGAGTCGCCTCGCCCGGCCTCGGATAGACCCTACACTCAGCTCCCGGGCCCTGGCCACGAGCACGACGGGACAACCACGAGAGCTCCATCAGTGTTTGTTCTGGGGCCACAAACCAAGGAGCGATGACGCAAATCTGCAAACAGTGATGACTGACTGCACACTAGCAAGAAACGAAACCGCCAGTGCTCCTGCTGCTGGAGACAGCGCTCAGGGATGCCGGCGTGGCAAGAATGACAACAGCCATCTGTAGAGTTTCCGAAATTAGAAATTAAGGGCCAAAACGCTGAAGAGTTATAAAAGCCACGTAAACGTGTGAACCGTAAGTGTGTCTGCTGGTACATCTCAACCAACCCGACTGCCTCCCTAAAAATTTCCTGAGCTGGTGTCGGACTTCATGACGCTAGCAACTTTTTACTGAAACTGAACAGATGTCTCAGGTTTTCAAATACAAGAATAACAGTTACATCATGTTGGAGGGGCTGAGGCTAGATCTAATACAGTAAATCATTATCAATGGTGGTTACTGTCACTTTATCTAGTGGTTACCATTACTTATCTGGTGTTTAACTTTTACTTATCGTTGCCACATGAAAGAGCTTATAAAAACTGATAGTTTCAATTTTACCAATAAGTATTCTCAAAAGATGCTACTTTGCTAATTTCAGAATTATTTAAAAAACCCCTTTCTTTTGTGGCATCTACCAGAGGATTATTATAATTTTAGTAAAATGTCTTTCTTTAGTGGCCCAAGGATATCTCAGATAAACCACTTTGAACGTCAAATTTCAGAGAAGGCAGCATTTTCTAGAGATAATTGCCCAAGTTACTGCCTTGTCAAATGATACAAAATGTCCCTGTGAAACTAGTGGGAAGATATTTTCACATAATTTGTTAACTTTCTGCTTTAATTAAATGTTCAATTCAGTCGCTCAGTCGTGTCCGACTCTTTGTGACCCCATGAATCGCAGCACGCCAGGCCTCCCTGTCCATCACCAACTCCCGGAGTTCACTCAGACTCACGTCCATTGAGTCAGTGATGCCATCCAGCCATCTCATCCTCTGTCGTCCCCTTCTCCTGCCCCCAATCCCTCCCAGCATCAGAGTCTTTTCCAATGAGTCAACTTTTCGCATGAGGTGGCCAAAGTACTGGAGTTTCAGCTTTAGCATCATTCCTTCCAAAGAAATCCCAGGGCTGATCTCCTTCAGAATGGACTGGTTGGATCTCCTTGCAGTCCAAGGGACTCTAAAGAGTCTTCTCCAACACCACAGTAATGTTACCTGGCCTAATTGGTGATCAATAGAGATTGATACAAAGTGCAATTTGATTTCATTTTCAGGAGGATTTTAAAGTTATTCTGTTATTAAACAGTCTTTGAAATACTTGTAACTAAGAACTTGTAACAGGAAAAAATTAAATTTTAGAGTAAGAATGATGTCCTTAATTTTTCCTTCTTGTTTTTTGTTTGATCTAAAGCATTATTAGACTTCTATAAATATTTTGCTCTAATGTGTCTTGGATCCCGTTCCTTTATCATCCGAAGCTCATTACTTGAATGTGGAGGGGGATGGTTTTTAGCAGCTTTAAGAATGATCCCCACCCTTTGGCAACATGGACTTGAATCACAGTGTTTCTGTCTCACCCCAGTTTTGGAAGCATAGACCGTGCCACAGATTGTCCCCTTGTTTTTAGATGATGGAACGTGACCATCAAAGTGGAGATAAGCTGAACACTTAGGTATGCAGACTTCACTTCACCTTGCTTTTCACATGGAAAAAAAAAAGTTGTTTCATGTTAAAGGAGTTGGCATGAAAATTTTCCTAGCAAGACCCCTTGGGACAGTGGCTTTTTTTGTACCCTCTGAGGGTCTTGAACAGGATGAAGCCCACCAAAGAGTAGGTGTGACAGCATTTTGAACAGCAGGGTAGTGTCACCAAAGACACTCGAACCCCACCAGAAAGAAAGCACCGATCACCCCTCTCCTGGAAACACCAGAATTCACAAGGCCTGTTCCTGGTGTGGTTGTGTTAGGCCCTGGGGAATGTGGGTGACATCACACAGAAACAGATGATTTTCAAAGAGCCGTGAGGGGCCTTGAGAAACCTCCAAAAACCAGTGGGCTGATCCTGGTAGCACTGACGGCTACAGACCTCACACTGACCCTGGGTTTCTAGGGGGTGGGGTGAGGTGGTTTTTTGCATGAAATTAAAAGACGCTTGCTCCTTGGAAGAAAAGCTATGACCAACCTAGATAGCATATTAAAAAGCAGAGACATTACTTTGCCAACTAAGGTCTGTCTATTCAAAGCTATGGTTTTTCCAGTGGTCGTGTATGGATGTGAGGGTTGGACTATAAAGAAAGCTGAGTGCTGAAGATGCTTTTGAACTGTGGTGTTAGAGAAGATGTTTGACAGTCCCTTGGACTGCAAGGAGATCCAACCAGTCCATCCTAAAGGAAATCAGTCCTAAATATTCATTGGAAGGACTGATGCTGAAGCTGAAACTCCAATACTTTGGCCACCTGATATGAAGAACTGACTCATCTGAAAAGACCCTGATACTGGGAAAGATTGAAGGCGGGAGGAGAAGGGGACAACAGAGGATGAGATGGTTGGATGGTATCACCGACTCAACGGACATGAGTTTTAGTAAACTCTGGGAGTTGGTGACGGACAGGGAAGCCTGGAGTGCTAAAGTCCATGGGGTCACAAAGAGTCGGACTCGACTGAGCCACTGACCTGGACTGAACTTTCTTTTAATACAGTAAAGCTGACTAAGTTATCAGTCTAAAAGCTCAAACAATTGAGGTTTCTCAAGCACGCGATAACTGTAATATGATGCAAATTTTATTTAAGTGGTTCTCAGTCTCAACCCCAAATATGTTAAAATAATTCCAGTGTCCACTTTTGGTGACTGGAAATGGAAATGTGAAAATACCACCCTGCCCTTGACAGGACTGAAACCCAGTTTTATAATAGTTTTCAGAGTGTGGGAGTGGTTAAATCCATTATCTGCTCACTTAAATAAGACTATTTAAGTGAAAGACAGAACAGGTTTACATTCAATTTAAAAGATAAATGAAAACCCCTCAGGCTTCCTTGGTGGCTCAGTGATAAAGACTCTGCCTGCGAATGCAGGAGACACAGGTTCGATCCCTGATCCGGGAAGATCCCACATGCTGTGGAGCGGCTAGGCCCATGTGCCACAACTGCTGAGCCTGTGCCCTGGTGCCCGGGAATCACAGCTCCTGAAGCCTCAATGTTCTAGAACCCGTGCTCCCCAACAGGAGAAGCCACTGCAGTGAGAAGCACCGAGACTAGAGAGCGGCCCCTGCTCACCACACCTACGGAAAAGCCCGCACAGCGACAGAGACACACACAGCCCAAAGCAGACAGACAGAAACACAAAGCTCTTAAAAAAGGAAAGCCCCGACCCCAACTCAACAGGACCCAGTGATCACGCCGTGGGGTTCAAGCATCCGCTGCCTACGCAGGTGGACATGTTCGCGACTTAACCCAGAAGCTGATGAAAACTGTCCACACTGGACAGCACACTTTACTCACCAGCTTAGAAGTGCCCACTCTAAAGCAGTGCTGGTGAATCGTCCAGGAGGAAGCGTCAAATACGATCACCTTGCCCTCGTTCAGTGCGCACCATAATTTGGGGTGAGCATCCTCCACTTTTTCTGCTGGGTCAAGATGCCCTGAAGAGGAAAGCAACCCGACATGTTGAAAGAAAACCCCCCTGCTGCATCAGCACGGGATTCGTGATTTGTGCCAAGACTCAGGTCCTGCTCAGTGCCAGGTGCCACCCTGGGTGCCCAGGCTCCAAAGGTGAGCACAGCCTGAACCGCCAAGCCCCTTGGAGCTCAGCGTAGCGGACCGGCTGGTTCAGCCAGAGAAGAACACACACAGAGCCCTCCCCCAGGCAGGATGGCAGGAGGCCTGAGCATTCTCTTGGGGGCAGTGCTTCAGGCAGTGGGGAGGGGGCTCAGGGACAGGGGGAGGGTCTGCGGCCCCCCCCGCAACGAGCACAGCGGGCTCCTGCTGTCTCCACGTGGCCACCGCACTGAGCACCACTGGTCTTTCCCGTCGTGGCCGCTCTGACTCCAGAAGATTTTGCTTTTTCACTTGCGGTTTGTCTGCATGTCCCTGGCGCTCATGAGGCTGCTGGCTTTAGTCGGGTGTCTGGATCTCCTCCGTGGGGAAGTGTTTAGGCCTCCTGCCCGCTTCTGAATCGGGCTCTTACTCTCCTTGACTTGTAGCCGCCCTTTAAATACCACCGACTTCAAACACCCCAAGTCAAGTCTATCCTCTTACGGACATCCTTTCCAAGTCTGCGACCATCACTTTCACGCACTTCAAAGTTTCTTTAAAAAATCCTTTATATGGTCAAATTCGCCAACCTGTTCCTTTACGGCCCGTAGTTTTTACGTGCTTTGTGACTTGTTTCCTTATCTTAAGGTCACGATTATCATCTATATTATCATCTCCAGGCTTCATTTGCTTATGTTTGCTTTTGCCTTTCATGTTCAAATCTTCATCCTTGGAGCTGATGGCCATGTGTGATCTGAGGTGTGCTTAAGCTCCATCTTCTCCACATGGACCCACAGTGTCCCAGCACCTCCTACAATGGAGACTGTCTTTCCCCCACCCCTGCTCTAGCACCACCTCAGTCCTAGTCCAAGAAGTGTGAATCTGCCAGTCTTTCTGGGGTGTTCATGCCTTGGTCTCCTGGCCCTGTTGGGGTGATCTGCCCACTGAGATGCTGTCTGCAGTCCCCCAGAGCCTGAGATGCTCCAAAGCCAGGCTCAGTGCCTGGGTCCTGGCTCCCTGGCTCCCAGAGTTCTCGGAGGGGTTGACTGGTGTTCCCCTGGTCCCTGACCGGTGGGAACAGCCAGCCGTGTCATCAGACGTGCGCATCAGCCCAGGAGGGGCCGTCATCCCATCCCAGTGACAACAAGCTCGCCCCGACCAAAGATGTGCGTGCAGGGGCTTTATCCGCTGGACGTGAGGACGGCGAGGCTGAATGGGGACTCAGCCATGCACGGCCCCTTGCGGCCTCCGAGTCCACAGAGCAGCTGCACCTGGTCACCCAGAGTTCTGCCTCTAACGGCAGAAAACCCCCTGGGCCTGTCCACCCTCATCCTTCCACTGCCCTTCCACTTCAGTGCTGACCTTGAACACAAGTCTCAGCTCCCAGATTGCTGAAAAGAACAGCAGCGACACAAACATGGCCCTGCTGGACAGCTAGGGAGCCGTAACCAGTGTCCCGTGATGAAGCACAACGGAAAAGAACATGAAGAAGGATGTGTATACGCGTTGACTGGATCACCTCGCCACACAGCAGAAATGAACACAATGCTGTAAATCAGGTAGACGTCAATAAAGCCACAAAACCCCGCAGCCACACAGCCGGGCTCGGCCTCACCTGGGGTGTAGAGCAGCACGTCGACGGCTCGTGGGGTGGTCTCCCCCTCCGAGGGGTTGATCTTGTGTTTCAGGGTTTCCGAGGTCGTCTTCGGAACGGCCATGGGCACTGAAACGCAGACACGTGGGGGTCAGGTCCCCAGACTCCAGGACATACTCACACACGCTGCTTCCCTTAGAATATTAGTCCCAGGGTAAAGCCGGGATTTGCGAAGATGAAGCTCTCTTTAAACTGGACATAAGTAAAGCCAAGCGTTTCCAGCCAGAGGGTGAGTGTCTGCCAAGGTCTCACACTGCCTGTCATCTAAACACAGCTGTCAGGCTAAATGATCTAACACTCAGCTGTTAGGGATGCTCCAGCAGGGAGAAGCCCTTGAATACTTCATCAATCCAAGCCACGAGCAGCTTCTCACGCTGGCCCGTGGCGCTGCTGCCACGGGGGAGTCCTGTGCACTGCAAAAGCTTCAGCAGCACTCCGGGCCTCACCTGGTCAGTGCCAGTAACAACGCCCGCCCCCTACCCCCTGACACACACACGACAGGTATCTCCAGTGCTTGCCAAGTGCCTCCCTCCAGGGACGGGGTGCAAACTTCAGAAAGTTTCATTTTTAGACCTTCCATCACGAATGGCCCACAAGCTATCACTGAAGCCCGGGATCACGTATCGCTGCCTCGTTACGCTTCACACAGAGCAAACGGTCCTTGATTGGGAACAAGGGATCCGGGACCCTGAGCTTGGGGGACCGCCCCTGCAGTGTGGGATCAAGAGTGAGCGTCATGTGCTGGGTCCCTCCGTGGAGACTGCGGACGCGGTGTCCAGAGTGAGAAGCCTTTTCTGCAAACTCTTGACAAAGATCGGGCTTGAGCATGGAGTGGTCGCCACAGCTCGAGTATAGTGTGTATGTGATTTGGGTCCTAATTAAGGGGGAGAAAAAACCCTGCCATCAACATCTGGCTCCAGGACTGTTGACAAGAGCTCCTCCGAGTCCCTCCAGCAACTGGAGCATCCTGGCTGCTCCCCGAGAGTGGGGTCCTGGGATGTGGCAGCAGTTGGGGGGTGGGTTCCAGGGATACAGGAGAGGGGCTCCTGGCACCAGGAAGCACCAGTGATGTCACGGTTAGTGAAAGACACGGCAAAGAGCAAATCGCCCCGAGGGCAATGAACACAAAACCGGGGTTTGTTTCCGCTTATTCTGGGATGACATTTTAAACAGACTCTTCCTGGCTATTGACTCAAGAGGAATAAAAACATGTCCAAACAAAAACTTGTACAGGAAATATTCATAGACGTGCTGTGTGCAACAGGCAGGAAGCAGGGAACCTCAAACGGTCAATGGAGGGAGGGATAAACTATACTGTATCCACCTAGCGGAGTACATTCAGCCACAAGAGGGATGAAGCAGTGACCCTGCCACACGGACGCACCCTGGAGCGCGACACCACATGAAGGACGCCAGACACGCGGGACAGCTACTGCTGTGAGCTCACGTGTAGGACGAGCTCTGACTAGGCAGAAACGGGGCATAGCCCCAGCGACAGGAAGTAGGTTCAGGGTTGCTCAGCAGCTGAGAGGCAGCTGCGAAACGTATGGGGCTTCTCACTGGGGTGAGGAAAATGTTTGAAACCCACTGTGCCCACGGCTGTAAAGCTCTGGATACACTCAAACCAGTAAGGTGTACGCTGTGAAAGAGAATGGTGTGTGAACTATATCTCAATAAGACTGCTACATTTTTTAAAATGCATACAAGCAAAACTAGTTGTCATCCGAAAAACATCCCTACAGGACTTCCCTGGTGGTACAGTGGATAGGAATGCAGGGGTCACAGGCTCAATCCCTGGTCAGGACTATCCCATGTGTCCCAGAGCACCTAAGCCTGGGAGCCACAGCTACTGAGCCTGCGCGCTGCAGCTACTGAAGCCCGCACGCCCTAGGGCCTGCGCTGCACAGAGACGCCACCACCGAGAAGCCCGCCCGCCGCAGCAGTCGTCCCTGCTCGCCACAACTGGAGAACACCCACACCGCAGCAAAGACCCAGCACGGCAAAATAATTTTTTAAAAATCCCTACAACGTGCTCATCTGTGTTTCATGAATTAGCTTCACGGGGTGGGGTTAATCGAGCACGTGTGACTTCCCGCACGCAGCAAGGCTGATAGAGTAAGTGGTCCTCTAGAGTCTCTGCTTCTTTACGCAAAGCGCAGGACAGCTGCTTTTAGGAGATCATTTAAAAGTGGACACAAAACAGAAGTAGCTAAAAATGTGGCATAAACCTATTCTTATCTTCTCACTATTTCCTGGACTTGAAAAATCTTCTAAAAATAAAAACCTGAGCTAACCACTGACCTCTATGGCTTCAGAGAATTCCTAGGGGCAAGGAACTGACCGAATCAAGGGGGAAAAGTGAGACGGCCGTCGGGGGTCTCCCCACGCCCGAGCGGTGCGGTCCAGCAGTCAAGGACAACCACGCACGGGGGTCCCTGCGGCTCTGCAGCGGGCGTGTCTGATCACAGAGCTCCAGAGACTGCGACGGCGATTCTGTGAGCCACTCAACGGAAACCCCGTTGTGGTGTCATTGGTAATTCAGATTCAGGACCAACACCGAACGGGGTAAAGTGGACTGTTACTCAGACAGTGAAATGCTGAGGTGCCTCAGTGTGCGTCCTGAGGAGCAGAGAGCTCCAGGGGATGGCCAAGTGAGAAAAGGAAAGACGCAGAGGGCGGTGTGGTGTTCAAAAGGGAAAAGTGCAGAATAAAGAAGTTCGAGACATGTGGGTTGGTTCCAGCTGATAAGACAAAAGGCAACCAGATAAAAACCTTACTTTCATTCTTCATCCTATCAAAGTAGGACAACTTGGAGGCCGCATAGATGGCTCCCGGTGACTGCAGCGTGCCGACGACCGCGTCCATCAAGAGAATGTGGGTCAGCGCCTGCTGTACGTACTGGGGGTCCTGTGGGAGGCACAGTCATCTCAGCACAGCGTCTCTGAAATCATGGCCCGCTAAGACTCTGTCCCATTATACACAGCAATGCTTTTAAAAATGTGTGGTTTTCAAAGCCACCTGCAGAGTTTAAACTTGGATTTCATGTCACATACTTATGCTCTCTTAGTTGAGACAAATACTGGTTGTCTCCACCCCTTCCTCAAAATAGTTGGATTAATCCTCCCACTTACTAGCCTATGAAATTACCCAGCCCATAAAAGCTAACAACCGAAGAACTGATGCTCTTGAACTGTGGTGTTAGAGAAGACTCTTGAGAGTCCCTTGGACCACAAGGAGATGAAACCAGTCAATCCTCAAGGAAATCAATCCTGAATATTCATTGGAAGGACTGATGCTGAAGCTAACGTGCCAATACCTTGGTCACCCAATGTGAAGAGCCAGCTGGAAAAGACCCTGATGCTGGGAAAGATAGACGGTGGGAGGAGAAGGGCATAACAGAGGATGAGGTGATTGGATGGCATCATTTGACTCAACGCACATGAGTTTGAGCAAACTCCGGGAGACAGTGATGACAGGGAAGCCTGGTGTGCTGCGGTCCACGGGGCTGCAAA
The DNA here is from genome assembly GCF_000754665.1 of Bison bison bison. Taxonomy (NCBI): domain Eukaryota; kingdom Metazoa; phylum Chordata; class Mammalia; order Artiodactyla; family Bovidae; genus Bison; species Bison bison. The sequence continues at coordinate 6,282,040 of NW_011494608.1, read as the reverse complement.
GAGTCAGACACAACTTACCAACTGAACAACAACAACTCACTACCAACAAAGCGAGTGGAGGCGATGGAATTCCAGCTGAGCTACTTCAAATCCTGAAAGATGATGCTGTGAAAGTGCTGCACTCACTATGCCAGCAAATATGGAAAACTCAGCAGTGGCCACAGGACTGGAAAAGGTCAGTTTTCATTCCAATCCCAAAGAAAAGCAATACCAAAGAATGCTCAAACTACCACAAAATTGCACTCATTTCACATGCTAGCAAAGTAATGCTCAAAATTCTCTAAGGCAGGCTTCAACAGTACGTGAACCGTGAACTTCCAGATGTTCAAGCTGGATTTAGAAAAGCCAGAGGAACCAGAGATCAAATTGCCAACATTTGTTGGATCATCAAAAAAGGAAGAGAGTTCCAGAAAAACATCTGCTTTATTGACTATGCCAAAGCCTTTGACTGTGTGGATCACAACAAACTGTGGAAAATTCTTAAAGAGATGGGAATACCAGACCACCTCACCTGCCTCTTGACCTGTATGCAGGTCAAGAAGCAACAGTTAGAACTGGACATGGAACAACAGACTGCTTCCAAATTGGCAAAGGAGTACATCAAGGCTGTATATTGTCACCCTGCTTATTTAACTTATATGCAGAGTACATCATGAGAAATGCTGGGCTGGATGAAGCACAAGCTGGAATCAAGATTGCCAGGAGAAATATCAATAACCTCAGATATGCAGATGACACCACCCGTATGGCAGAAAGCGAAGAACTAAAAAGCCTCTTGATGAAAGTGAAAGAAGAGAGTGAAAAAGTTGGTTTAAAACTCAACATTCAGAAAACTAAGATCATGGCATCTGGTCCTATCACTTCATGGGAAATAGATGGGCAAACAGTGGAAATGGTGACAGACTTTAATTTGGGGGCTCCAAAATCACTGCAGATGGTGACTGCAGCCGTGAAATTGAGAGATACTTGCTCCTTGGTAGAAAAGTTATGACCCACCTAGACAGCATATTAAAAAGCAGAGACACTACTTTGCCGACAAAGGTCCGTCTAGTCAAGGCTATGGTTTTTCCAGTGGTCATGTATGGATGTGAGAGTTGGACAATACAGAAAAGTTGGACAATAAAGAAAGCAATTGATGCTTTTGAACTGTGGTGTTGGGGGAAATTCTTGAGAGTCCCTTGGACAACAAGGAGATCCAACCAGTCCATCCTAAAGGAAATCAGTCCTGAATATTCATTGGAACGACTGATGGGAAGCTCCAATACTGTGGCCACCTGATGCGAAGAAGTGACTCACTGGGAAAGACCCTGATGCTGGGAAAGATTGAAGGCAGGAGGAGAAAGGGACGACAGAGGATGAGATGGCTGGATGGCATCGCTGACTCGATGGACACGGGTTTGAGTAAACTCCGGGAGCTGGTGATGGACGGGGAGGCCCAGCGTGCTGCAGCCCCTGTGCGGCCGTCCCGGGCGCCTGCAGCCGTGGTCCACTTTGTTGCTGTTGTTCGGTCGCTCAGTCTTGTCCACTCTTCGCGACCCCATGGGCTGCAGCCCACCAGGCTCCTCTGTCCATGGGATTTCCCAGGCAAGAATACTGGAGTGGGTTGCCATTTCCTTCTCCAATGAATGAAAGTGAAAAGTGAAAGTGAAGTCTCTCAGTCATGTCCACTCTTCGCGACCCCATGGGCTGCAGCCCACCAGGCTCCTCTGTCCATGGGATTTCCCAGGCAAGAATACTGGAGTGGGTTGCCATTTCCTTCTCCAATGAATGAAAGTGAAAAGTGAAAGTGAAGTCTCTCAGTCATGTCCACTCTTCGCGACCCCATGGGCTGCAGCCCACCAGGCTCCTCTGTCCATGGGATTTCCCAGGCAAGAATACTGGAGTGGGTTGCCATTTCCTTCTCCAATGAATGAAAGTGAAAAGTGAAAGTGAAGTCTCTCAGTCATGTCCACTCTTCGCGACCCCATGGGCTGCAGCCCACCAGGCTCCTCTGTCCATGGGATTTCCCAGGCAAGAATACTGGAGTGGGTTGCCATTTCCTTCTCCGGCGGGAGCTTCCCGGCCCAGGGATCAAACCCACATCTCCTGCATTGGCAGGCAGTTTTCACCATGGAGCCACCTGCGTTGTGCTAAATAACCAAGTGGGCGTAAAATCAGAGAGTCCAAAAGTCACAGAACATTGGAATCTTAGGACCTAGTCCTCCCTTTCCTATTTTAAACAGAAGCCTCCTTCCATTTCCTTGATCTCAGGCTCTTCCAGGGACAGAACATCCATCACAGAGGGCAGCTCTTCCACCCCTGGACGTACGTTCCCCTCAAGTTTGCCCCTGGGTGGGCTGCCGCCCCGACCTGTGTCTCCCCGGTGACCAGTGAGCTGCAGCTCTCGAGAACCTTAGAAACTGCTCCCCATATGAGTTCCCAATTTGGACCCTTTGCTCACTCTGTTGTGGGTTTCCTGTCTCATCTTGCCATTCGGACAAGACAAACATTGCCCCTCATGTCTTACCTCTGTCCAGGGTACCCTTAGTGACTAGGAAATCTTAACTTGCTGCAATCAAAGCCATCAGTCTGGCCCAAAGTCAGTGAAGCTACAAAATCCCCTGGGATTTTAAACACAGCCCTGTGGAAAGGACCTAATACACCCCCGCCCAGAACCCTGATCCCGGAAAGGGAAAGAGGTGAGAGTCGAGCTCACGCCTGCCAGAGTCCAGCCCCGACGCTGCCCTCCCGGGTGCCACCTGGAGCAGAGGAGGCGGAATGCAGAGGCCAAGCCCAGGTCCACACATACCACCCCGCGGGCTGGCCCGTGTTTGCCCCCAGGGCCTCGCACCGAGTCACGCAGAGCACAGCCTCCTCAGTGCCTCTGACGAGACGCTGTGCCTGGGCCCTGTGCTAAGCATCACCGAGAGACGGGAGCCGCGGGTGAGAACGGACCTTGTGGTCGTCGGCCAGCTTCCTCCCGGCCCACATCTCCTTCACCATCAGGTGCCAGAGGTCACACTCCGTCTTTAGGTTAGCTTCAAAGACTTCTTTCTTGGACGTCGTTTTGATTTTTAAAGTGGGAATTCTCAGGAGCAGAAAAGTGGCCATGGTGCTTCTGACATCCTGCAGAGGCAGCGAGAGAGGAGGGAAAGTGAAATGACGGCCTGGGGTGAACAGCAGCTGCGAGTGGGGCGGGCCCACGGCTGGCAGCCCCAGGCCTGGCCTCACCTCTATGTTCCTGAAGGTGGAGATCTCCACGTAGCCTGGCCGCCCCTCCGTGAGAAGGAACAGGCGCTTCTGGGTCATGGCGATCTTGCCCACCCCGCGATTTGTCTTGACGGAGCGCGACAGCTTGTACACACACTCACTTTTGTCCAGCTGCTCCATCACCGACAAAGGCAGGCTGACCTCCTGCGCCTCTGCTTCTGCCTCCTTCCAGCAGTTGTAGAAATCTTTGAATGTTTCTGGGTCAATCTGTTTCTCGTGTCCTTAGTTTCATAAAGATAAAAAGAGGTTCTTAAAGCCACGCACACCAGGATGCTGCGCATTACCCACAGGAGGCAGCAGGTGGCGCCAGCACCCAAGTCTACCTGGACGGGACCCACCTGGGAAAGAGTCCCCGTCTCACCCAGTTCCCCAGGCGGGCACCTGATCTGGGCTGAGTCTGTCTGTCCTCCTAGCCCCTACCTAGGCAGGCAGTCTCAGTGCCTCCCGGGGCGCCGGGTGGGGACCCTGGGACAAGGATAGAGTGCTGTGTCACCTCTGGAACTGGTGGGCAGCCGTCCTGGGGCCAGTCCGAGGGTGTAGCTGGCACTACAGATCCTCGGACCCTCCCGCAGTGCTGGATCAAGCCTGGCCTGAAGCCTTGATCTTTATCTCCGTACTCTAGTTACGTGAACAAATGCATCATTATTTGTAAGCATGATGATCTTAATTGATTCAGTAACCTTCCCAAACGTCCAGTATTCAGGGGCTCTAGAGCTGGAGAAAGACCCAAGTCCAAACTCCAGCTTCACTGATATTCCACAGTGTGATCACAGGCAAGATACGGAGCGAACCTGCTTCCCTATCTATAACACGGAGCTGGGACCACCCCCAGCTCCCACTCAGCTGCTGCGAAAAATGGCTCGTCTGAATCCTGACACTTCCCCGTGTCTGGCTCCTGTGGCTCTATTCGGTGTCGTGAACCCGTCTGCCCTCCATCCTTAGCGGGCCCCTCACACCCTGCACAGGGAGTGCCCCCCAGCAGGCCTGCTTCACTTCATTCCCAGGGTGAGGCTCCCCGTGTTCATGAGGCCGACTCCTCCAAGGTCAGGCCCCTCCTCCGGTCACGCTCTAGCCTCCCAGCACAGTGACAACGTGCGGTAACATGCCTCTGTACACACTGGTCTGCAGTGCCCAGACCAGAAAACTCCTACCCATCCTTCAAAACCCAGATACAGGGCCCATGGGCAGCCTTCCTGGACAAGGCGGTCATCCTGGCTGGACACCCCCCGAGCTGGCATGCTCTTTCCTCACAGCATCTAATAACACTTCCTGTGCTCTACCCTCCACACAGGCCCAACCACCGTGGGACCCTGTCACAGGGAGTCTGAGGCCTGGAAGAAAAAGCCCTGCTGGCTGGTGGGCAGGTGCCAGGCAGATGGCCCCACCAACGCTGTGCTGCTCTATGTGTTCGTGGGTCTGTATGATCCGCTGGGCTCCTGCTCCTCATGCAGGAACCTTCCCATCCCAGCCATGGGTCCCCATGTCAGAGGGAGGGATCATCACACCGTGAGCAGGTCCCCCAGGACCGATGTCACCAAGCTTCCCCAGACCCTCCACCTCTCTCGGCCAGCTGCTGGGTCCGTCAGCAGGTAAAGCCCCCACCCATGAGGCTTTCTGGAAGGCAAAGGTGGCTCAGACAGTAAAGAATCCACCTTCAGTGTAGGAGACCCAGGTTTGATCCCTGGGTCGGGAAGATCCCCTGGAGGAGGGCATGGCAACCCACTCCAGCATTCTGGCCTGGAGAATCCCATAGACAAAGGAGCCTGGCGGGCTCCACAACTGAGTGACCCCCACACACACGAGGCTCTCCCTGGCTGGCAGGGTGCCCCCGGCCGCGGGCATCCTCCTACCTACAGTCAGCGCCTCGAACAGCCGGTGTATGATGACGGTGTCCTTCACGATGCCCGACTCCTGCACCCTCTTCACGAAATCGTCCAGCTGCATGTGCTTCTTGGGCAGCTCGAAGTTCTTGACGCGGTCATCGGCCTTGGGGACGTCCGCGGGCCTGTCCATGACCTCGCTGATGAGCCGGCGCAGCTCAGGCATGCGCTCAGCCTGCGTGCGCTCGGGTGCCGACAGGGACTCCACGGTCGTCTGGACGAGGTCGGTGGGGAAGACACGCACATCGGTCTTGTACAGGCTCTGGAAGTCCAGCAGAGCATCCAGCAGCTGGCCCTGCATCAGCTGCACCAGCCCCCTCAGGTAGAAGTACCTGGCCAGCAGCACCGAGTTCTCGGGGGCCAGCGAGCCCATGGCTTTACTCAGCTGGGCCACGCAGTCCGTGTAGAATGCCTGCACGCACTGGGCCACCAGCGGGAAGTGGATTTCTGGGATCTTGAAGGTGTGCGTCGACTTGGGGGGCACGTCCAGAACTGGGGGTGAAGGGGAAGTGAGTGGTAAGCGCAGACCTTAGAGGCGACGCGCATTCCCGCCCAGCACTCTGCTGTCTCTGGGCCCTGGGTACAGCATGGAGCAGGAACCAGGTATATCTTCCAGGAAGTTCCACGAACCCCGTGCTGAGGGGGGGCCCCAGCGGCCTCCCGTGGCACCCTGAGAGTACGGCATTATTTTATTTGCTAAAACTGCTGATGGCTAAATTAAAACACGTGATGCTGAGTCTTCACTGGAGGATTAAGCTAATGACCTAGGCTGAGCCGTAGCTGCCGGGCAGGCAGGCCCTGTTAAGCAGCCGCTTCTTTTACCTCAGCAGCAGCTCCGTGCGTGGGTGCTGTTGCCACGCTCATCTCACAGGTGCGGGGGCCGAGGTTTCCACTGGTCCCCCGCACCAGCCGCTGCACGTCACGCCTAACCAGCTGTGTGTCACACCAGTGCCTTCCACAACCTCACCCCCATGGCTCCCAGGCAGCGCCAGTGGACAAGGCCAGGCCACAGGACGTAGCTCACCCCAAGGAGGTGGGGTCTCAGTGACAAAGCCTGGAGGATGGCGGAGGAGCCTGGGGGAGGGGCAGAGGGAGCGGAACATCTGCCTACAGCGCTCGGGCCCAGTGCAGAGCACAGAGCCCCACGATGCTCTACGAGAGAGGGCGTGCAGGCCCAGAGAGGCAGAGCAACCTGCCCAGGGTCACACAGCTGGCAGCAGCTGCGCGGGGGACTCAGACCCACCAGGGCCCTCCAGAAGCTTGCTCGTTTGCACACACAGCCCCTCCCGGCATCGAGGACATGCTCCTCCCTCAGCCTCTGGCTCTCGGCTATGCACAGGAGACGCCGGCTGGTACCTGGTGCCTCCACCCACAGCACCGTCTCCCCACCACTTCTCCATCCACTGAGGACAGGCAGAGACCCCTCCCTGGGGCTGCAAGGAGAAGCCCCAAGCACCCACAAGCAGCATCACACATGACCGGCTTCGCTGCGGCTCACGTGGGAAGGACACGTGGGCTCACACACGTCCAAACGGGTTTTACAGCAACTCACCAGCAAGGGGACCCTAAGCAGATGCTCTGCACGTGGGTGGGGATGCAGCCGCTGCCTCCCACGGCACGCCCCTCCCCCAGCGTCCACCTCCTGAGACCACAGCGCTGCTCCCCACCCCCACAGCAAGGCCCTGCCCGTCACCACCCCGACCATGTCACCACACTGAACATCTCGACCAACCTCCACCGGTGTTACGCATTTCTATCGTCGGCCTTCCTCCCCGTCCATGGGGGCGGGGGCAATGGCTGCCTGTGTACCCCAACACCTAGGAAGGTCGGCAATCACTGGAGGCTTAATAGTCGCTGCACCTCGTTAGACACTGACACACGTAAACATGTGTCTCCTAGGCACATGCGCATATACACGCACACCCACACATGTACGACAGACGTGAAAACCGTGAACAGCTGTGGTCTTCAGCAGTTGGGAACCAGGTGATGGAACACGCAGACAAGAAATCATTTTCTATAATGAACATAGTTTGCAAAATAAATATTCTAAAAATATTTCAAATAATCAAACTACTAGAACCTCCCCACCGCCCCCCCCCAAAAAAAAGCCCATTCCCTTCTCCTGGAATGAGCTGACTTCTTTCAGCAACTGGCGGCGTTAGAATCACGTGACTGGGAAAGGTCACGGAAGGGGCGTGGCCGGCCCACCTGTGTGGCTGCTCCCATACTCCGTGGTCTGTATCTTCCGAAGGGACGAGTTCCGGGGCGGCAGCTCAGGCACCGTGATGTCCTGCAGGTTGGGCATGCTGACCACCATGCGCCGGTGGGCCGTGTGCGAGGCCGAGGACTTCCGGCTGGCCATCTTCTCGATCGTGGGTCTCCTCGGACTCAGGAGCATCCCGTTTATCCTGGGTGGAAAATCCCAACATCTGACATGTACAATAATGATCCAAGAACAGGCTCAACTGGGCATTTTCCCAAGTGTGGTGACCAGTGTCCAGTATCCCCCTGTCAAGGGAGAAGTGGCGGGAGCTTGCCTGGCTCTCCCTCGTGTAGTGAAGGCTGAGTGCAGGCCAGGCCCCCCAGGAGAGGTCTCACACACAGGATAAACGAGGGCCTCGTTGACGGTGATGCATGTTTGAGGAGTTCAGGAAAAGCAACACAGAGGAGGCAGGAAACGGCGAAGATGTAGGGAGAGCGTGAGAAGGAAGACGGGGAAAGAACAGCCCGAACGCAGACCCAGAGCTGCACTGTGGGCACTTCAGTGTCCCCACCCCCCAGAAACAGGGCTGCATGGGAGGAGCCAGGCCCGCCAGCCAGCTCCCTCACGTCGAAATGTCAGACTCCTCTGATTTGATTTATCGTTCATCTGTCCAGAGACAGACCCCAAGGGAGCGGCGCATCCTTCAGAACCTAACATGCACACCTGTCCTCCTCGGACTGTGTGTGGAGGTCCATCTGGGCAAAGGCGTCCATCCTTCTGCTGAGCCGGGCCTTGAGGAAGGCGTGAAACATGTATGTATCCAGGACCTGGAAGAGACCCCGAGGGGCGGTCACTGCGCCTGCTCCACTGTCCTTCCCCGACCCCCCGAGGCCTCTGGCCAGCACCTCTAGACCCAAGTTCCCAACACAGGCAGCTTTCTTAGTTCATCAGAATCTAAACTAAGATCCTCCTCAATCCCTCACCAACCAACCTCAAAGAATCACTCTTTACGTTTGAAAAATCACAAAATATTCGAAAGCCCAAACCACCCTGCCCCCCAGGACAACAGCAGCTGAGTCATCAATTCTGGGATCTCCTGGGGATGGCAGCCTCCCCCACATGCCCACCTCACAGCCAGCCCACCCATCCACAGACACACAGAACAACCTCCCAGTCAGCTCCCAGGGAGAGCGGACATGGCCCAGCCCAGGGAAGGAGGCGGTGATGGCAAGGGCATGGAATTGTGCGGGCTGATAGGATGCGTCCAGATCCAGGGTGAGGAAGGGGCTACTGGGCCCGGGCCTTGGTCGCAACTCAGCACACTCTACACTTAAGGTGGGTGCACTGAGTTACACGTATATCTCTCTAAAAAGCCAATTAAGAAAATAAGAGCTGGGCAAAGGATCAGCAGGACCCAGGCTCAAACTTCTAGAAAAGCTAAAACGCAGAATAAAGTACTCACAGATGCTGGAAACCCTGATGTGAAAAGTATCTGAAGCACAGAAGAGTGCAAAGGATGGAGTATACACACGCACACACGCCCATGCGCCTCTCACCTGTTTATAAAACTGCTGGTCCCCCAGAGCTCTTGTTTTGAGAAACTCTTCACTATTGAACACTCTGTGTTCATAATTCAAGTGGTTCTTCACTTCCCTGATGAAGAAAGACAGTCTAACTGTTGAAATGTTTTTGAACACATGAACAACACATTGCTGTTAGCAGAAAAACGATGGCAAGAAATACACAGTTTGAAAAGCCCTGTCTGCACAAGGATTATTGAGCCCCGAGGGTTTGGGTGTAACCTGTGGTCAGGCTATCCTGCCACTTCAATATAGCTTTCTTCCAACTGGAATGAAGCTCTGGGGGCGGGCAGGAGGGAAGGGGTCTGTCTTGAGCCTCTTAGCTCCTTATTCAAAGGCAGAAGATGCGATCGTCCATAATTGTTCATACTAATAAGACTGAGTTCAGGGTGGTGACACAGGAAGGGCAGACAGACCCTGGGTATTAGCCCAGCTTGGCTGCCAGCTGGACCCCCACCAGCCACCTCCAAATCTGCATTCCGTGGGGACTTGGCCACACGACGCCCCAGATCTCACGTGATAGCTACCAACAGAATCAATAACCGCACCGAACGTATTCAGGACACAGCATGTTCAATGTTTTCCTTCTCCTGTGAGGACAGACATGACTTCATCTAGGGGAAGTCAACTTTTAGAATCATACTGTGCCTTTTTAATGAACTGAACTCAGCAAGCTTCCACGTTCATGCTCAGTTGTGTCCAACTGTGAACCCGTGAACTGTAGCCCACCGGGCTCCTCTGTCCATGGGGATTCTCCAGGCAACAACACTGGAGTGGGCTGCCGTTTCCTACTCCAGGGGATCTTCCCGACTCAGGGACCAAAGCCTTGCGTGTCCCTTACGTCTCCTGTGTTGGCAGGCAGGTTCTTTACCACTAGTGCCCCTGGGAAGTCACATTAAAAGAACAAAAGGAAGACAACGTTTCTACGACCACACAAATTACAGTGCCTTAAGCAGAGAGCTAATGCAACCCATCTATAATGTAACATCCCCTTTTTCCCTAATAGATTATTTGCTTTATGTAAGGAAAGACGGCTTAAAAATACAACCATTAAAATGTCGAATCACACAGTGTTGTCAAGTCGGCCAGCTCTGGTCTAAACCCTTCCCAGGCTGGGTCCGTCCAGATCAGGAGAATACCTCGAGCTGCCACCCTCCCTGCCACACGACCCGAGGGTGGGAGGAGGAGCAGGGGGGTGAGGCAGGGGAGAGAGAGGCTGCAAGACAAAGCAGAGAAGAGAGAGTTGGAAGGAAAAAAAGGCTTGAAGGCTTTCCTACCGATAACTTCGCCACACAGTTAACGTGAATGTCGGCATGGATCTATCGGACCTCCCTTAAAGCACTGCACATCTAGGCCAGAACAACCACTGGACCCTGCTCTATATCCCGGGGCAGCAAACACGCTGCCCGTCCGCTTGACCGACTGAGCTCAGAGCTGGCTCCCAACAACACACAACGGACTCCGATGCTAGAGGTGACAGCAATGCAGGGAAAGAAGAAAAGCTTCTAACAGGGGCCAGTCCTGGGTGCTAACCAGCCTGGGCTCTCCTTCGGGTGGGCTGCAATCCCGAAACAATCCATTTGTCCCTCGACCCGGGGCCGACCGCCCAAAGTGGTCCTTTGCAGGAGAGAGGAGTGGGTGGGAAGGCCCCGGGCAGGGCCGACACACTCCCAGGGATCCTCCTGGGTGCAGGGGTCTCTCCCGCGTCAGTCCTGGATTTCAGTTCCTGAGCTCTGCGGCTGCGGCCGGCGTGGAACTGGGAGCAGGCTGGGGACCGGGTGACGACCTTGGAGGGGCTTTAAATACCTGAAGATGCTGACGAGCAGCTGCAGGGTCATCTGCTGGATCTGGCAGTTGAGCTGCTGCTGCCAGGCCCGCCTGGAGGCCCGGCCCTCGTTCACGTCTGTGCTGGCGCAGAGGTGAGCCAGGTCCAGCTCGTGGTGCAGCTGAAGGCTCTGGACCCTGGAAAGGAACAGAGGAACAGTGACCACAGCTCAGCCCACAGAACATGACCACAGCTCATGGGCAGGAGAGAGAATCCTCCAGGGAGAGCTCAACTGACCTTCCTAGGATGCTCGGAACACCTATCGATACCAGGGTAGGGGGTGGAGAGGGGATGTCATTAAAAACACATTCCGGTTGAGAGTCTATTCACATCCCAACACAAACAGCTCATTAGCGCGGAACCCACAAAGGCCTTGTCTTTGGACAGGTGTTTTTGTCCAAGCTGAGTCATCCCGTCCCTCTTTTAAACACTCCCTCTTCCACAACGGCCGAAGGGTTCCCAGTGGGCCTGGGCGGGAAGGCCCTGCCCTGGAAGGTGCGGGGGCTTGAGGTGTGGCTACTCGTTCGGGGGCGGTTCTCGGGGATGGGGGCTCCCAGAGGTCTTCATCACACAGGACCCCCACCTCCCCAGCACCAGCCACGGCTGCACTTCTACACGAAACCCTGGACACCAAGGAGAGAGTCGGAGGCTTTAAATATGCAAATAAACCCACGTGACACGTGTCTAGAGATCCGGCGGGGCAAGGGGACACGGCAAACACACACTCTGCTCAAAGCGAGGAAGACAGCATGCACAGGGCAGCCAGGCACAGGGGCGTCTTCCCACCAAATACGGTGGGTGTGTGCTCACGCACGTGGCCCCCGAGAGGAGGCCCATGGCCATGGCTTGGATGACGGTCCCAGGGTCCTTCACAGACATGCCACCAACCACGCACAGGTTAGTTCACGTTTATAAACAGCCCCTCGTGGTGAGCCTGAGATGCCACATCCCACCTCTGGGGGTCTGACCAAGCAAGAACCATGGGAATGTTCTAGATTTCTCACAGTAACACGTGGGCAGAGGCGAGATCTCATCTTATTGGATATGCTCCACCCAAGCAAACACTTGAGAAGCTTCGTCAAACACTGGCCAAGATCAGTCCTCAAAAATCGGGGAATGCGGACTTTGCTTATCAGAAACCCAGACAGTGAGGAATGTGGGTTTCGCCTTCTGAGTTCATACAGGGAGACACTCCACCAGGCCACCTGGCCGGGCCCCGTGAGCACAACCCAGCAGCCACGCAAGCCTCCACACCCACAGCCCAGGCTCTGGGTGCTGTAAGACTGTTTACGATGGGAGGACCACTGATAAAGGTGGCACTCCCATCGACTCTGCGGAGACCATCCAGGGAGAGGGAATAATCAATGCCAAGATGTGACAGGCTGAACGATTTGTTCCCCAAATTCCCATGTCGGAGTCCTGACCCCCAACACCTCACAGCGTGACTATGTTTGGAGTTGGGGCCTTCAAAGAGGCAATTAAGTTAAAATGAGGTCATGAGGCTGGACCTACTCCAGTATGACGGGTGTCCTCATAAGGGGAGATTAAAACACGACGCCCCCAGGGGCACGACCACGTGAGGACACAGGGAGGAACTAGCCCTACTGGCTGACCTTGAACCTTGAACTTCCAGCCTCCAGGACTGGGAGGCAGTAGATATCTGTTCTTAGGAGGTGTTTGTTACAGCAGCCCCCGCTGACAGATACACAGTACAAGGCACAGATGAGAACAGCCAAGTTAGGGAGCCAGCGGAGGACCACCTGCTCCCTCCCCTGCTCTCAGGCCTCGGCTCTGCCTGTGTCTGACCTCCCGACAGCAGCCAAGATAAAGGGGGCCAGTGAGCACAGATGGGAGACAGCCAGTAGCAGCTGCCACGCTCACCCCTGCCCCTCACCCTGCAAGGGTCTGCCCCCGAGTTCCACACCCGGCCTGTCTGCGGTCCACACCTGGGCTGGAATACAAAAGCAGGATCTCTCCCACCACCACCTTATCAGGTTCCAAAGAGGGGAACGTCCCTCTGCAGGACCCCCCCGAGGGGGCCCGGCTCTGTCCTCGCCCGCCCTGGATCCACCTTCATCCTGGCATAAGTAGTGACCACCCCTCCCCTCACTAGCCCCCGAAGACACTCGTGAGGGGGCCCCTCGCTGCCACGCCTCTCCCACCACGACAGAGGCCATGGGACCTGCGGAGCCTCACCAGTTATCACCTGCCCTCTTTGGGAAAAGCGTGTCAGGTCTGAGCTCAGCCAGTAAGGTTTAGTCACAGAGATGGCCACAACACAGTTATGGAAAAATAACAGCACTAAGAGAGAGCTCTGTGGGGGAGGAGGGGCGGGGCCAAAAGGGGAAGACAGCTGCCCGCCCAGGGAAGGGCAGGGGGTCACGGCCGTCAGGGTCCCCCAGCTGACAGTCCTCGGGGCGGGGGCCGCGTCGGCTTGCTCACTATACAATACTCTGCCCGACGCACTGGACACACATCTGGTGAGTGAATGGATGAAGGAATGAGGGAATGAAGGAGAAAGGACCTCAGAGACCATGAGTCCAGAAGGGGGCTGGGAGGTGTCCCGGGGCTGTGACTGTCCCCTGGTTCAGGGGCCACTCAGTGTTTAGACAGGATCAGAATAAAGACAACCAACTTTTATATTTAAGCATTCACAAATAATTTCTAAACTATTAAATACATTTTAAAAAAAAGTAAAAAAGTAAAAGTGTTAGTTGCTCAGTCGTGTCCGACTCTTTGCAACCCCTTGGACTGTAGCCTGCCAGGTTCCTCTGTCCATGGAATTCTCCAGGCAAGAATACTGGAGTAGGAAGTCATTCCCTTCTCCAGGGGATCTTTCCCACCCAGGGATGGAACCCAGCATTGCAGGCAGATTCTTTACTGTCTGAGACACCAGGGAAGCCCCATTAAATACATAAGCCATCTGTTAATATAAGGTTGGAAAAGATACTCAAACGTGGCAAGTACAGACCTGAGCAAGACCTTCCCAAACACAGACGATCTCTCCCCTTACCTCTGAATGAACGTCTGTGCGGCCAGGAGAGGGATGTCGGGAACATCAACCTCTTCATCATTGGAGTAGGTGATGTTCCCACTGTCGATGTTTATCAGAATTAAACCATCAGCTTCCTATAAAATAAGTTTGTAAAGATCAAAGGAAGAATCTGAATTTGTATACATCTTTGAAAACACAAAGCTACATTTTGCATTCACTAAGATCAAATCATCATTAATTAAATTATTGTATATTTAATATGCACACAAAGCCTTATATTGTCTGCTCCAAAATGCAATGCATACCATGAGTCAGGTTAATAAGCTAAGGTGATTAAACATGCCTTGAGTCAAGATTCCAACACAGGAGGTCAGGCCTCCCCCCACCCTGGTACAAACACTCTGGGGACCACTTCAGGGAGCCTGGAGAGGACATTCCAGAGCTCCAGCCAGAGCACCCTGACATTCAACACTCAGGGTGCCTGCTGGGCTGCCCAGCTAGCTCCCCAGCCCCAAGGACCACAGCACAGGTGGGCCCTGGGCTCAGGGAGCCAACACACTCAAGCATTCTTGAGACATGTGTGTGGCTTACTTGTGAAGTCTTATCTGTGACGGAACATACAAATACTGAGTCACACACCTAAGTTCTGCACTTCAACTGTCCCGGGAACATGCCGCCAAACTCTCCCTGGCTTTCCTGCCGGGCCGGCCTCTCAGCGCGTGTTCCGTGTCACGTGGAGTATGCAGAAACACGTGCCCCAGAGCAGAGAACTACGCTGGAGGGGACAGGCTTCCTCAGGGCGAGAACACCCAGCTTTTACAAGGACCCTGTCCACATGCCCAGCACCATCAAGAAAACATCCAAACCCCAAACACGTTCAGTCAAGACCTGCTGCCTTGGCCTGACGCCTCCCAGAGCAGGCAGCCGCTAGGAGGACTTCCTTCACGGCTGCAGACCAGAGTCAAGTGCCTGTGCCTGCAAGCGTCCCTCCTGAAGGGACCGAACGAAGGCGGTTTTTCCCCTAATGACTAAAAAAAGAAACCCAGTTTTAACTCCAGAGCATGCCTATTTTTTCCTCATTTGCAAGAGTGACGTTTTTCCGTTCTTTCCAGGAGGTCTGAATGGCCTTTTCCCAGCGTGTTTGTCCCCGGTGAGTGAGTCACCAAGTCTGCCAAGAACACAGACATGCCGGCTCCGCCCCCAGGAGGGGCACTGGGCTCAGCTGCGCTGTGCTGCGACCGCCAGGAAGACCCGGACGACCTCCGAGGACAGAGCGGGCCGCGAGGCAACCCACTCCTCTCGGGTTCTGCACACACTGAGACATTTTTGAAATAGCAAACACAACACTGTAAATCAACTACATGTTAATTAAAATTAAAATGAAACAGTTACATGAGAACCCACCCTGGACCAACTACCAGTAAGCACAAGAAAAAGACCTCCACGACGCCAGTCATCCAAACCGGCCAGCAGGAGGCTGAAGCAGAAAGGCCGGTGACACGCGCTGGGGGAGGCAGGAACCCGGAGCCCTCCCCGTGCTGGAGGGACAGTGAGCCGGGTAGCTGCGGAGGGCAACAGCCTGGACATCTCTCCAGTGGCTAAACACAGTACTAGCACTGGACCCTGCGATTTCGCCCCCAGCTGTGTACCAAGGTAAACAAATGAACGCACGTCCACACGAAGACCTGTACGTGTGTTCACAGCCGCGCCGTTCACAACAGTCAAAGCATAGAAACATCCGCAAACGTCCTCAACTCATGAATGGATAAACAACTGTGGTCTCCTCATTCAGGGCAACCCTACTGGGCAATAAAAATAAAGCGCTGCTACATGGATGAGCCTCAAAAACACACCACTAAGTTAAAGCAGCACAGAGCAGGCAGCGGTGGCCAGGGTCTGGGGGGTACAGTTGTGGTGGGGTGGCTGCTGACACAGGCAGGGTTTCTCTGTGGGCTGACCGAAAAGTCTAAAATTAGTCACCACAGCTCCACCAAGTTACTAAAAGCCATTGAGTTGTACATTTTAGTCCAGGAAACTCTGAGGTATGTAAATAGTATCTGAAAAGAAAACCATTTTAAGAAAACCCAATCTGCTCTTACTGGTGGCGATGTCCACGGCCTGAGCTCCAGTTTGAAATGCATTCCGTTGGCACAGCAGCAAAAACAGCTGCTCTTATCAAGCACCTACTGTGTGCCCCGATGCAGCCTGACGCTGCAGCCAGCAGCGTCCCATCAGGACCCAGGTCTGCCCCCGAGCGAGTAAATGCCACTGGATTCAGCAAGGCCCACAGACCCCTCGGACACCAAGCATGCACCTTCATTCATCTAGGAAGTAAGTTCACAGTACTAATGAACAGCAGAGGCTTAATCAATAAAAGTGAAAATGGAAAATACGGAACAGCATCATGGTGGCTTCCATCCACCAAGTCCAGTACCCTGCCAGGAGGGACAGAGGACATTCCTGAGCCAGAACCCTGCCAGGAGGAACGGGAGATATTCCTGAGCCAGAACCCTGCCAGGAGGAATAGGGGACATTCCTGAGCCAGAAACCTGTCAGGAGGAATGGGAGATATTCCTGAGCCAGAACCCTGGCCATGAGGGGGGGGATATTCCTGAGCCAGAACCCTGCCAGGAGGCTGCAGCCGTGCCCACTTCACAGATGAGGAGACTGAGGCTTAGCAAAGGCCAGTAAGCCACTCAGGGTCTCATAACTAGTACGCAGCAGAGGTGACCTCGACTCTGACACCTGCCCTCACCTCCCTGCAAACCTGAGACATGGTGTCAGGTGTGACGCTCAGAGCGCGGGCCCTGAGCACACCCCGAGGACAAAGAGGGCACGCCGGTGCCCTGTGCTGGAGCTGCCCCAGTCCTCTGTGCCCACCCTCGCCGCCCAGCAGCTCCCCACGCGTCCTCTCAAAGTCGTGTGACTCAGCGCTCTGAATCCAGCAGCAGGTGCTCACCTTGCTGACCTCCTCAAAGTGGTCGAGGTGGCAGCCCATGAGGAAGGAGGTCGGCGCCATGAGG
>NW_011494608.1:6253028-6265182 GCF_000754665.1 Bison bison bison | reverse complement strand
GAAGCACTCGGCCACAAGCGTCAGCAGAGCCCAGCTGGAGGAGAAGAAGACGACGCGCTGCTCCGTCAGGAGGCAGCTGAGGATCTGGGGGGCAGGCGGGGGACAGCACAAGCCTGAAGCGTCGTGAGGGTGCCACCCAGGGAGGCCGGACGCAAGGCAGCTCCCCGCTGACTCCCCCGATCCGTTGGCCAGAACCCAGACCACCCTGACCCCAACAGTGTGCTCTGCGGTGAAAGTTGGTTTTAAGCAAAAAAAGGCAGAACCTCTCTTTGACGTCCCGTTAGGTCAGTTAGCATGAGGTGCTCACAGGTGTGGAGGGTGCATACCTGTAGCACCTTCTCAGGTCTGAAGCACAGCAAGGGCAGGTGAAGGTCCAGGTCGATGAGGGGGCTTTCGGGGTCCGCTCTCGAGGGAAACACGATCTGTAGTGGTTTCATGTTAAATATCTGCAACAACCAGTTTCCATCATTGGCTCAGGGAGCTGCTTCCAGCAGAGGCCGAAAGGCACTGAAATTCACCATTTGGGCTCAGAAAGCATCTGAGTTAGAAGACACTTTCGAAGACTCATGTTGTCACCTCCAATGTCACAGAAATAAAACCATCTAGAGATAAACAGAACTCCCAGGAACGTTTCATGACAAATTGAGGACCTAACGTCTTTTGGGAATACCAGACCAACCACCTGACCTGCCTCCTGAGAAATCTGTATGCAGGTCAAGAAGCAACAGTTAGAACTGGACATGGAACAACAGACTGGTTCCAAATAGGAAAAGGAGTACGTCAAGGCTGTATATTGTCACCCTGCTTATTTAACTTATATGCAGAGTGCGTCATGAGAAACACTGGGCTGGAAGAAGCACAAGCTGGAATCAAGATTGCCAGGAGAAATATCAATAGCCTCAGATATGCAGATGACACCACCCTTATGGTAGAAAGTGAAGAACTGAAGTGTTGGGACCAGCCCAACAATGAATCGACCTGAGGGAGTGGTACCGCAGAAGAATAAGGAAAACAAGACTCAGAAATAAGGTGGGGATCAGGGGGCTGATGCCCCTCGCAGGCAAAAGCCCAGATCCTAATACTTGCGTGCTTTTTATTGCTAACATCTACTTCCTTGTAGGTGCTCTAGAGATATCTGTTTTTTACAATCTCAGATCGGGGATAAAGACATATAACGTACAGTCCTCAATATCAAACCTTCAGGCCTTTCATGACTCTGTTTAGCCCCTCAGCTAGTGACAACCTTTCTCAGCAACTCCCTCAAGGCTCCAGTAAGGAGAAGAGTCACTAACGGTTTTCCATCAGTCGCATCAGTAATTCAACATCTCGTTTTCAAGATGTTTTTCTACGATGTACTTTTTATTGCTCCCAGCCCTTTGCTTGGGTGCTATGAGAAAGTAGTTCTTATTTTTCAAAGAAGCCCTGTTAATTACAGTACAGGCCTATGCATAGCATATTCCCTACACTAAAGAGCCTCTTGATGAAAGTGAAAGAGAAGAGTGAAAAAGTTGACTTAAAACTCAATATTCAGGGACTCCCCTGGTGGTCCAGTGGCTAAGACTCTGAGCTCTCAATGCTGAGGCCCTTGGTTTGATTCCTGGTCGGGGAACTAGATCCCACATGCCACAAAAGACCCTGTGCAGCCAAAAAAAAAAACAAAAAAACTCAACATTCAGAAAACTAAGATCATGGCATCTGGTCCCATCATTTCATGGCAAATAGATGGGGAAACAGTGGAAACAGTGACAGACTTTATTTTTTGGAGCTCCAAAATCACTGCAGCCGCGAAATTGAGAGACACTTGCTCCATGGAAGAAAATCTATGACCAACCTAGACAGCATATTAAAAAGCAGAGACATTACTTTGCCAACAAAGGTCTGTCTAGTCAAAGCTGTGGTTTTTCCAATAGTCATGTATGGGGGTGAGAGATGGACTATAAAGAAAGCAGAAGAATTGATGCTTTTGAACTGTGGTGTTGAAGAAGACTCTTCAGAGCCCCTTGGACTGCAGGGAGATCCAACCAGTCCATTCTAAAGGAAATCAGTCCTGAACATTCATTGGAAGGACTGATGCCGAAGCTGAAACTCCAACACTTTGGCTACCTGATGTGAAGAACTGACTCATTCGAAAAGACCCTGTTGCTGGGAAAGATTGAAGGTGGGAGGGGAAGGGGATGACAGAGGATGAGATGGTTGGATGGCATCACCAACTCAATGGACATGAGTTTGAGGAAGCTCCGGAGTTGGTGATGGACAGGGAGGCCTGGCGTGATGCAGTCCATGGGGTCCAAAGAGTTAGACACAACTGAGCGACTGAACTGAACTGAATGTCTTTCTCACCCAGACTCCCTTAAACTCTTTAAACAGCAAATTGTTCATTGACAAAACAAAGATAAACTGCCTCCCAAATATCCAGTTTGATTAGCACAAATTCTTAATCGAGCATGTTCAAACCAATCTTAACCAGTATACATTATTTGTGGTTACTACTTACTATGTATTTGCTTATATTTGCAATTTAACAAAGTTCCTTGCGAGCGTGCTAAGTCACTTTAGTCATGCCCGACTCTGCAACCCCATGGACTACAGCCCACCAGGCTCCTCTGTCCGTGGGATTTCCCAGGTAAGAATACTGGAGTGTGTTGCCAAGTTCTCCTCCAGGGGGTCTTTCTAACCCAGGGATTCAACCTGAGTCTCCCATGGCTCCTGCACCACAGGTGGGTTCTTTACCACCGAGCCACCAGGGACTCCCCAGAGCTCCTTAAAGATACAGAATTCAAAAAAATTTTAAGGACACTTTATCTTAGTAAATGATATTATTTTAAAATGATGCTTCAAATTCAAATCCCACATTCACAAGATGCTTATTATGTGTTAAAGGTTGAAGCAGAAGGCAGATGTGAAGGAGGAAGACAGGGTCCCTCTGAAGAGGTGGAGAGCTGGGAACAGCAGGGTTAAGCCTGCCCTGGCCTCAGGCACACAGGCACACTCAGCAAGGGCTCTTACATGGGCAGATGGGGTGTCTGACACTGGTTTTCAGTGGGTTCTGGAAAACACTGCTTAATCAGCTCCTGCATCAGATGAAACTGACCTCTTAGGTTTCTTCACAAGTTAACAGCCACAGTTCTACAACTCGCACTACAACAGATGATGGCCACCACACCAACTGGGACCCCACAGCTAATTAGACTTGTTAGTGGAGGAGCCCAGGGACAAGTCTGATCCAAACGTAGCCCATGACAAACCACGAGCCCCAGCACGCAGGCCCTGACTCAGCACTGCTGGTGATGCCAGAACATCCTTTCGTTCACTCACTGAACAGTGCTCTGCGGGGCAGCAGCCAAGTGCTGGAAATGCAGCTCTGAGCACGGCCTCTATGCTCCTGTGGCCCAGAGTCCGATGGAGGAAGTGGATGTTAAACAGAAAACAGGCACACTCAAGCCCACACTGCCGCTGTGCTGAGCTCTGCAGGAGAGCGAGAGGCCGTGCTGGACAGTGTGAGAGGGGCAGCGCTGAGACCTGGCACCCGAGCCAGGCCTGAGAGAGCAGCAGGAGCTGGAGGGGGGCCAGCACGTGCGAAGGTCCTGTGCAAGGGACGACAGGGGCCCGGTGCAGCTGGACGACAGCAAGCCAGGACTTCATGGCACAGACGAAGCCGGATGGCAACACGGAGAGGCAGGGCTGGGTGCAGGGGCCAGGGAGAAACCAGTGGGGGGTCTTAAGTCCAAAAGGAAAGTACAGAGTTTAAGGATCTCTCTATCCACTGAGCAAAGGACAGGCTGAATGCAAGGTCAGGACTGGAAGTGGAGGGTTTTTCCGGTGCTTCAGTGGTTAAGAATCCACTGTCAATGGGACATGGGTTCAGTCCCTGGTCTGGGAAGATTCCATATGCCACGGGGCAACGAAAACCCACGCATCACAACTGCCAAGCCTGTGCTCTGGAGCCCAGGAGCCACAAGTACCGAGCCTGAGCGCCGCGAGCCCACGCTCCACAACAAGAGAAGGCCATGCACGGCAACTCTGCCGACCGCAACTAAAGCCTGCTTGCAGCAACGGAGACCCAGCACAACCAAAAATAGACACGAACATAAATAAAAACTTTAAAAAACAAATGAAGTGGACAGGCCAGTGGTTCCCTAAGTCGTGCAGGTGGGAGAAGCTGGTGGCCCAGAACCTCGGCGGCAGTGGAAGCAGGGGAACTGCAAAGAGCTGCTGGAGGTGGACCCAGGTGTGACTGAGAGGTGGACGTGGGGCAAAGAGGCGTCCAGAAGATGCCCGCGAACCCGCCCCAAAACAACTTCCCCAGGAAGCTTTCCCACTCCAGGTGGTAGAAATGTAGGAACAAAGTATTAGTTACTCCAAGAGTCGAAGATACAGAAAACTGGTGTTAAGTACTATTTACACATGACCTATGCTCAGAGGCAGACTACTACAAATTAGTAACCCTAACACTGTTCTGAACTCAGGGAGTTTGGTTCACTGCTGTAGCAGGGCCTCAGTGTGCAGGGGTTGAGTTTCTAGAACAAGAACATAAACTATGTTCTTGTTTATGTTTATGTAAAGAAAGTACCAGTTATCCACATAGTAAAGGTCACTGCCTGATACGGAAATCCAACAAGCGTTCCCCACAAGGGTTCTGAGACTGGAACCTAGACAGACAGACATCCTGCCTGCCTTGCGCCGGGAAATGTACTTGGTGGGATGTCCCTCGCAAGCAGACTGCTGGGTTTAGGGTAATACAAAAATGTATATACTTTAATAATAAATAATAATCAAAAATACCCTAATAATTTCTCAACTGTCCATAATAATCAAAACATAGAAAAAACAAGATGTATAGGTAAAATCTTCCAGAAGGAACTACCAGAGTGAAATTAACATTTACTATGTACATGTTTTATTTATTTAATACATGTTTGTTTTCAAAAAAAGGAAGCATCCCGCAGTTAAATTAGTTTGGAAATCGTTGACTCAAACAGGTTTCATCACACAGCTTAGCAGTCTGGCATGTTTCACAGAGCCCGGTTTGGGAACCCTTGTCTATCAATTAAATAACACAAGGGCACTATGAATAACAAAAAAACCAAACCACTTGCTTTTTACTAACTACACTGGACAAGAAAAAACATCAATAAATTAAATATAAACCTCATATTCAAGACCAAAAAAAAGGGAGGGGGATTTGTAATGTAAGTAAATTTGATGTGTTTTCTGAATAGCCAGTAATGAATTAACATGTTAACCACCAAAGGGGCCTATTACTAGCTCAATATCTGTTAATCATGAGCCACTCAGCAAAACTCAGGCCTAAATATTTGACTTTAAACTGAAATTTTATTTTTAAATTTTTAGAAGACAAATTTTCTAATTTACTTCTAGTTTCCTAACCTTTGGACACAACGCATAAAATGCTTCTGTAAGGAACTTGAGAAGCAAAATTTAAACAAAGCTAGAACTTAAAAGCATTTAAAAGAGTAAGCCATCTTCACTGATGTGGTACCTATATATAATGGACTACTACTCAGCCATAAAAACAGAATGAAATAATGTGCTCTGCAGCAACATGAATGCAACTAGAGATCATCAGACTAAGTCAGAAAGAGAGAGACAAACACCATATGGTATCAGTTACATGTGAAACCTAAAATATGACACAAATGAAGCTATCGTGACAGAGACAGACTCACGGTCTGTCTGAGACTGGTGGATGCGAACAGACTGGTGGATGCGAAAGGGGAGTGACTGGGGAGGGCTGGAGTGGGAGTTTGGGACTATCAGATGCTAACTATCAGATACAGAATGGATAAACAGGATCCAACAGTACAGCATAGAGAACTATATTCACTATCCTATGATAAATCAGAATGGAAGAGAATATAAAGAATGTATATATATGTATAACTGAATCACTTTGCTATATAGCAGAAATTAACACATTGTAAATCAACTATATTCAATTAAAAATAAATAAACCATCTTCATCATCTTACTTTTACTATTTGCCAAAAAAAAAAACAAGATAATTCGGATTTCATTACCAAATGGAGTGGTCCAGGTGGTGGGCTAGGTATTAAAGATAGTTTTGCAGCAAAATCTTTTATGTGATTGTCAACTTCGAAATCTTTACAGAACTTCAGATGAGTCAATAAACTGAAATTGAAAGAAAAATCAAATCACAAAATAAATACAAGCATCCAATCATCGTCTTCTGCGTTGCTAATTAGAGCTGAAATCTCTGCTCCAGGAGTTGCAGGACTTCTCACCACCAGGGGAGTCCTCTGGGTGTGGGAGCCCAGAAGCCCGGCTGCCCAGGGTGCAGACTCACCAGGAGAGACAGTCCTTGAGGGCGTTGTAATAGGGGAACCTGGAGACCACGCACACCGCGAAGGGCACAAAACAGCCGGCCGCGCTCCTGCCCAGCCCCAGCGCCTCCCAGTGCGTCTTGCCGTTGTAGAAGCAGTACTCATCCTGGAGAAAAGCAACCCCACCGTCACTTCCCATCAAACCTTGGCAAATCC
The DNA here is from genome assembly GCF_000754665.1 of Bison bison bison. Lineage (NCBI taxonomy): Eukaryota > Metazoa > Chordata > Mammalia > Artiodactyla > Bovidae > Bison > Bison bison. Next base: position 6,258,664 of record NW_011494608.1, on the reverse strand, counting down.
CGGTCTCCATCTTCAATGGTGCCTGCATCTCCAGAGAGAAGCCTGGACGGGGTCTGGACAGCACATCTGGCTGGTCCCGCCTGCGTCACCGCCTCACGAGAGAGAGCACCAACCTTTCCACCAGCACTGACGGAGCTCGTGCGGAGCTCACTCTGAGTGAGGTGCTGGGGCTACAGAGACAGTAAGACTGGACCCTGCCTGGGAGAAGCTCGCTGCCTTCAGTGAGAGGGGTGCACAGTCAGAATACAGTGAGACACAAGAAGGGGGCCCCACTTAGGCAAAAGGCCATATTCAAGAGGGCTGGGAGCCAGGTGGGCATCGTGGACTGAGGAGGGGGCAGGAGAGGCCTCGGCCCATGATGGGGGGATGTCCGCCAGAAAAGAACACAGCAGCGGGATTCCTAAAGGCACAGCTCTCTGCACAGCTCACAAAGGGCACAATATCGGAGGGCCCACCATGTGTGTGGAGAAAACATAATTCCAGAAGATACATGCCCTCCAAGGTCCACAGCAGCACTGTTTACAGTAGCCAGGACACGGAAACAAGCTGTGTCCCTCGACAGATGAACGGATGAAGAAGAGGCGGTGAATATGCACAGTGGAATATCACTCAGCCATAAAAAAGAATGGAATAATGGCATTTGCAGTAACATGGATGGATCTAGAGGTTATCGCACTAAGCGAAGTAAGCCAGAGAAAGACAAATATCATGTGACACTGCTTCTATGTAGGATCTAAAATGATGAGACACTGAACTCATTTACAAACAGAAATAAATTCACAGAAGACAAATTTATGGTGACCCAAAGGGTAAAGGGGGAGGGATAAGTTAGGATTTGTGGATTAAAATATATATACTTCTACATATAAAATAAACAGCAAGGACCTGCTGTATAGCACAGGGAACTTTACTCAACCTCTTATAATAACCTATAAAGGAAAAGATCTTAAAAACTGTATGTATATATACATATATAACTGAATCACTTTGCCACACACTGAAACTAATACAATATTGTAAATCAACTATATTTCAATAAAAAAAATTTTTTAACTATGTAAAAAATATCAGGGACCTCTCATCTGGGCCTTAGGGGAGTATTCTTCAGGGCTGGAAGTAGGCAGCCGATTACCCTGTACATTCCAGTCCATCATGGTCCCTACAAACTCCCCAAGGCCAGCTGGGTCATACACAGTGGCCCTGCCCAGAAAACACCCCCCAAATGCTTGATGGCTGAGTCATCTTCTCAAAACCTAAGCCCAGGCACCTGACACATGGCAAAACAACCCCAAGTTCCCTCAGCTGAGGAGTGGAGGAGCAGGATGTGGTTTATATACACCGTGGAATATCCCACAGCCGTGCAAAGGAGGGAAGCCCTGACACGTGCTCCAACATGGATGAGCTCTGAAGACATCACACTAAGTGGGAAAAAGCCAGATACAGAAGGACGTGTGTCGCATGGCTCCACCGACATGCAATGTCCAGAGCAGGCAAAGCCACAGAGGCAGAGAGCAGACGAGCAGTGGCCCGGGGCTGGGGCAGCAGGGACTGGCGAGTGCTGCCAGTGAGACCCCGCCACCTTCTGGGGTGACACACATGTCCCGGAGCTAGACGGTGGGGATGGTGGCTCTGCACGGCGAACGTACTGGATGCCATTGAACTACACGTTTTTAACGGTTAAAATGGTGATTGCCAAGTAGTGTGTATTTCACTGCAAAATAACCCCACAACCTAGACCCGGCTTCAGAAGGAAGCTGTGTGAACCACGTACGTGCAGGGGCCGGTAGTACTGCGCCACCACGCCGTAGGTTCTGTTGCCGCAGATGTCGGTCAGCACCAGAAAGTGGACACAGTCCTCTCTGGGCTCAGAGGCCACACACAAGCCCCCTGTAGGCAGAGAAAAGGAAGAAGGAGCTTTACTCCAGCCATGTGGGGTCTGCCCTGAGGCCTGGGCTAACCATAAGCTACAGGACATGTGCCCCCCACCTCACGGTCACATGTGGCTCTTTGATGGCCAGTCATGCTAACTCCTCCAGCCGTGCAGCGCCTTCCTCAGTGCCCCACCCCCCACAGCAGCAGTGACTCTGCGGGTGCTCTGTGCTCTGAAGCCTTCGTGAAGGGTCAGGGGGACAGGACCCCAGGCAGAACCTTCAGGCTGCACCTGGAGTAGAGACTGGGTCCCAAGCCCAGCGGGGAACGGGTGTCCCTGCCTCTGCCGGTTTTAATCCCGAAGACCAGGAAACCCCATCAACTTCTTGGCAGAGCCTCCAGACAGGCCCTTCTGTCAAGTCCTCTGACCCAAGTTCTCTACAACCGGGGAGAAAGTAAAGCCAGAACAGAAGCCCGCTCATCAGCAGGAACTGGCTCATGGAGGAAAAGGCCGGCCCATGCGTACCTGGGAAGCAGAGTTGCGGCAGAGCAAGCAGGTCCACGCCGTTGGGGATGTTCACGTCCTCGGGGTCTGGGCCCCTGGGGCCACCGGGGACGCCCTTCCCCAGCTCCACTCTGGGCCTCTCTCTCTTCTTCCGGAAGGAGCGCTTCCTGTTCTTACCCGGTGTCGTGCAGTTCGAGGCAGCCGGCTGACTGTCCTCCTTCATGACAAAAGGAGGCACGAAGACCGACAGCACCTCTGGATCCAGAAAAGACGGGCCCTTGACTCCCTTCCTCTGGGCAACCTGGGGCAGGTGGAAATGAGAGTCAGCACCGAGGCCCTGTTGCTGTCCAGCCCTCATGGGAGCATCCATGGCCTGTCTTCTGGCCTCTCCAGCCCCCAAACCCCAGGCGAGTTCAGCAGCTTGTGCCTGGCTTTTCCCACCAGCAGCTCAAGATGATAAGACCTGCTTTTAGGGACTCTCAGGCGAGCAACAGACCCTCTCAGAGCCTGGTCGTTCAGCTGCTGACAGGGACACCAAACTGGTCCCTCGGCTCCAAGGCTCCGGCACCACGATAGAGACCAGAGTTCAGATCCCAGCACTATGAGAACCACAGCAGATTACTTGGCCCCTCTGAGCTTCCCTTTCAAGAGGTGAGTTCAGGGACTAAGAGAAGGGACCCAGTTCAAGTGCTCAACCCCCGTGGGCCCCCAGGAAGCTCCTGAGCCCCCTCAGAGGCTGGTGCAGAGGGTGAGCCCCGAGAAGGGCTCTGCATCTTATCAGATCCACACAGACACATTTACTGACATGTGCCTGATGCCTGCTCCTTGGAAGAAAAGCTATGACAAACCTAGACAGCATATTAAAAGCAAATATATCACTTTGCTGACAAAGGTCCATAGAGTCAAAGCTATGCTTTTTCCAGTAGGATGCTTTTTTCCAGTAGTATCCGGGTATGGATGTGAGAGTTGGACTATAAAGAAGACTGAGTGCCAAAGAATTGATGCTTTCAAACTGTGGTGCTGGAGAAGACTCCTGAGAGTCCCTTGGACTGCAAGGATATCAAACCAGTCAATCCCAAAGGAAATAAACCCTGAATGTTCATTGGAAGGACTGATGCTAAAGCTGAAGCTCTAATACTTTGGCCACCTGATGCAAAGAACTGACTCATTAAGAAAAGACCCTGATGCTGGGAAAGATTGAAGGCAGGAGGAGAAGGGGACGACAGAGGATGAGATGGTTGGATGGCATCACTGACTCAATGGTCATGAGTATGAGCAAGCTCCAGGAGATAGTGAAGGACAGGGTAGCCTGGCGTGCTGCAGACCATGGGCTCACAAAGAGTCGGACATGACTTAGCAACTGAACAACAAGACTGCCATGCCAGCCGGCCCAGCACGCATGCTGCTTGTGTCGCCTCTGACGTAGAGGGACGCAAAGGGGAGTGAGGGAGGCCCTGCTGGACACAGAGAGCAGCTGCCTCCTCCCCCATCTGCATGGCCATCCCAGCATCCACAAAAGGGGCTCTTTTAGCCTCAATTCTTTTCAGCTCTAACTTGGTCCAAGATTTTGTTAAGCTTTTATCTTTTCACCCTTCCCCCATATAACATAAGGCATCTTCTAACTCTTTCCTATCAAACTAAATACCTAAGGGAGTTCTTTCTGGTGAGTTACGACTAAACAAACACAGGCACCAGGTTGATGTCAGATCTTCCAAGGAAGGCATATGAACCTCAGTCTGTGAGTGAGGAGGAGGGGGTGCTGAGCCAGCTGAAGATAGCCAAGTTTAAAACAGGACTCTCTGGGTATAAAAGGTAGGGAAGGAAAGAGGTGGCCTGGGGCACGGTGGGGAGTGGGTATCCTAGGGCCTTTGAGGGAGCCTAGAAATGGCATGAGGAAGAACACCACTGTCACCAGAAAAATGTGACCTTGATTGGCAAAGAAGAACAGCCAGCAACAACATTTCAGTAAGAATCAGAGGTATAACAGGGGACACCTAGACTTCAAAGGACTTCTATAATAACAGCATTTTCAGTCAGGAAATACACTCTGAGCTCAACAGGCTCATGTTCATGAGATGTAATCTGAATTCAGATAAAGTTTGCTTATTCTTAGGGGGAAAATTTAATGCCAAGGACCAGTAGGTCCTTGATCAGTAGGAACCAAGACCAAACATGGGAAATCCTTACTGTATAATTTAAAATCTTCGTGTATGAAAGGAAACCTTGTCTTCACACACGTGAAACCTTCTCTAAAACCTTCCTATCAAACTCCAGCAGTTTAGACCAATCCACTATGAACACGTGCTGGTCTACTTCCTCCTCGTGTGAGATGCTGCATCCACAGAGACTGGGCAGCGCCTCCCCTCAGGGTGCAACAGCTCCTGGAGCAGATCACAGTCCACAGCCAGAGGAACAGACAGGCCCTCTCCACACGGCATGAGACAGCTTTTGTTGTCGTCGTCGTTAGAAAAGTGAAAGTGAAAGTTGCTCAGTCGTGTCTGACTCTTTGCCACCCCAGGGACTATACAGTCCATGGAATTTTCCAGGCCAGAATACTGGAGTGGGTTGCCATGCCCTTCTCCAGGGGATTGTCCCGACTCAGGGATCGAACCTGCACCTCTTACGTCTTGCGCATTGGCAAGCTGGTTCTTCACCACTAGCACCGCCTGGGAAGCCAGACCTAAAAAAAGGTCTCTGTTTCTACTCATTACCATCCTCACTACGTACTCCATGCAGGGATCCCACAGCGCACGTATCCCGGGTCAGACAGGCCCTGCACTGCTTGTGCACCCAGGCAGCAGCCGGCCCGCTTCCAAAGCCAGGGTGCCCAAGCTGCTCATGTCTCAGTCATGCTCAAGTCCTCAGTCGCCTCGATACACGCGCCTGTCACAATGCTGTGCTTCTTCCTGCTCTTTGCTCTGCGGGACAGTGCCCAGCTCATGCTTCAGCCCCCCTCCTCACCAGCGACTGCTCTTCTCTCACACTCACTGGAGGGGGCCTTTCCTCATCCTGCAGCCAGGGCCGCACGCCCCCTCTGGCCTCACGCCTGGCTCACCACCTCCTGGAATGTCACCATCCAGAGTCCACCTCCCCTCTCACAGCACCCCCAGAGCGTCGCTGCCAACACAGTGGTCCTGTGTCACCCTCAGAAGGGTGGGGCGGGGATGTGCTGCCCTCCTCTTTCTGGCCCCACGGTCAGCACACAGGATGGCCCTGTGGGGGTGCTGTTCATCCAGTCCCCTGGCACTCGTGATCTCTGGAA
>NW_011494608.1:6249066-6252928 GCF_000754665.1 Bison bison bison | reverse complement strand
CTCAGTCTGCACGGAAAATTATGCTCAAGCCCGTGAACTCCCACTAGTTCCCTTCAGTCAGTGAAAGTCATGTGGCCACAACGCAGCCAACCTGGACTTGGCCGTTCCTCACACATCTGTCTTTGTTGTCCCCAAAATGGAAATCCCTGTTGTCTTCTCTGATTAGATAAGCAATACAGTCTCATTTAAAAAAAAATAGTAACAATAACAACAGGAAGGGAATGCCTCCCCCACAATCCCACGCCTCTAAAGCCATGCTCCACATCGCATGGGACACAGGCTGATCCTTTCCTAAACGTATAAACGATTTTTCATAAACGCAATCACCATATTTAAATGACTTCATTAGCCTTTCCCCATGTAACCATACAGTGTGCTGACTCCCCTGTTGACACTTTGTGCTAAGTCCTGTCTCTTTGTGACCCCACAGACTGGAGCCTACCAAGCTCCTCTGTCCATGCGCGTCTCCAGGCAAGAGCGCTGGAGTGGGCTGCATGCCCTCCTCCAGGGAATCTGCTCGACCCAGGGATCAAGCCCGCATCTGTTACGTCTCCTGCACTGGCAGGTGGGATCTTCAGCACCAGCGCCACCAGGGAAGCCCATGTGGACCCTCTGGGGTGTCCCACTGTGGACAGTTTAGCACTGCTTTTGCCCAGTCCCCTTCTGACAGACAGCTGGGCTGCTCTCAAGTCTGCATCACGCTAAACAACGGGCAGTTACCTGTACATGCTCGGGCATCCCCGACTCTGTAATTACACTAAACTCCTGAAAGTTCAACCTTTGACCCCAAAGGGTTCATGTTACTCTCTGATACATATTGCAACCGCCCTTCACCCGCCCCAGCCCCAGGAGGAAGACGAGGTCCTTTTTCACAGACTCCACCCAGGGTAGTTTCCTGCTCTCGTCTCCCAGACAAGAACTTACTAAAAAGTAAAAACCACAACACTCTAAATTCATTAGATGATATAAAGGCATTGATTTTCACTATGGGACTGGCTGTCATTTGTGAAATAAAACAGAAATAGAGTTGTTGTTTTTTTTAATGCTCCAGGAAAGTCCAACACAGTCACCAGTAGCCACATCTGACTACTTAAATTAATTAAAATTAAGTGAAATATAAAATTTGGTTCCTCAGTGGCACTAGCCACACTTCAGGCAGCCAGTAGCCACCTGCGGCCAGTGGCTACCACACTGTGTGGTGAAGGTGAACAGTACTGGTTGTCATCATCTAGAAAGTTCTGTCAGATGGTGCTGCTCTAGAAATTGAAAGCCAGAAGGCTTACCTCTAAAAAAAAAACACATAAAAATGTGCTTCCATACACAAGATTTACGCCAGTCACCTACACTATGAAAGGGGCTCTGAGCACTTTTCCATCATCCTGTGACGGATTTATGATGGATGCCTTCGCATCTCTGCGTCTAGTCTCCATAGCAACCAATGAGTGGAGGGAAATGTAACTGACCACAATAACTCACTAGGGATTGAACTGTATGCTTGAATTCTTTGTCACGAACCTCAATAAAACAAACAGCACCCTATCTAAGGAATAAATAAAACAAAAAGTTAGGACACTACACTAGCCTAACATCAAACTGGTCCTGGCTCATATCTCTGGGTTTCTGTTTTCATGTGTCACCAAATAGGAATGACTGAATCAGAGACAAACGATGATTTTTAAGAAGTAAAACCTAAACCTCATTTAAAAGACTTGGAAAACAGTGGAAACAGTGGCAGACTTTATTTTTGGGGGGCTCCAAAATCACTGCAGGTGGTGATTGCAGCCATGATATGAAAAGATGCTTACTCCTTGGAAGGAAAGTTATGACCAACCTAGACGGCATATTAAAAAGCGGAGATGTTACTTTGCCAACAAAGGTCCATCTAGTTAAAGCTGTGGTTTTTCCAGTAGTCATGTTTGGACGTGAGAGTTGGACTATAAAGAAAGCTGAGTGGTGAAGAATTGATGCTTTTGAACTGTGGTGTTGGAGAAGACTCTTGAGAGTCCCTTGGACTGCAAGGAGATCCAACCAGTCCATCCTAAAGGAAATCAGTCCTGAATATTCATTGGAAGGACTGATGTTGAAGCTGAAACTCCAATACTTTGGCCACCTGATGTGAAGAGCTGACTCATTTGAAAAAACCCTATGCTGGGATAGATTGAGGGCAGGAGGAGAAGGGGACGACAGAGGATGAGATGGTTGGATGGCATCACCAACTCAGCGGACATAGGTTGGAGTAAGCTCTGGGAGTTGGTGATGGACAGGGAGGCCTCGTGTGCTGCAGTCCACGGGGTTGCAAAGAGTCGGACACGACTGAGCAAGTGAACTGAACTGAAAAGACTTGAACATTCAAAATAATATAACAGCTGAAAATAGAACTGAATGAATGATATCCTACGTTCGGTTACCTGTAACATTAATGTTGGTCTTAGAAGGAGGATGTTACTCCATCCCACCACAATGCTTTTTCTCCTGCTCCTTCAACCACTGTTCCTTCCACCGTCTGCCCAAGCCCTAACAGAAGCAAAGTATAAAAAGAGGATGAAGACTCAAATGCAGAATGGCCGACCGCCCACTTGCCTTGGGAAACGCTGTAGTCTGTTTAGCTCAGGAAAGTACCACTGTAACTACTCCAGTTGATTCATCCCTTCACATCATGGCAACTAAGAGACAGTGTTGTAATCACTAGAGACACAAGACAGCCTAACTGCAGAGAAGACCACAACCGAAACCAGGTCATTTCCCGTCAGAAGAAAAAGGGGGGAATGCCACTTGGCACTGAGAGGCAGGGAGATGGCTTGACTCAATCCACAAGGGTCAGAGGACACAACAGATCAAAGAGGGACCCAGACTGAGAGGGTTGACAGAGAGGAGGAGGGAAATGCAGAAATCGTGGAAATTGGCCTTATATAAAGCCAAGGAGTAGAGACCACTAAGCCACTACCAGACATATATCAGGATCATTTTACAACATTTAGTGCCTCTGGGTAATGTCCATTCAACCCGGCTGCCTTAAATACTCAAATGCCTTTCTCTGCCTTTCCTTAATGTCATCTGGAACCAGAGGAAAGGACCTGCTGGCGTAAGGGCAGCAGGGTCAGGGACTCTGAACACACCGGGCATCGCCACTACCAAGAGAAAAATGACAGCGTCACAGGCATCTGGGACAAGGGGGAGGGACGCAGACCCACTCCAGAGAGAGCCAGGGCTCCGGAACTAAGAAAAAGTGAGAACACAGGGAAGAAACAAGAATGTCCCAAGCTGCCGTCCCAGAGAAAGGGATAGGAGCTTGACACTTCGGCTACCAGGGTGCAGAGCGGAGAACAGGGGGAGGCGGATTGTAAAGTGTTTTACAGAGAAAAACAGCTCCTTTCATCGCTTACCATCTAAATGCAAAATACATTAAGGCGGTCCTTAAATCTACCAAAAACATCCTTATGACCTGCCTAGAAGAGCCCCGGCACCTAGGAGACACAGAATCTGTGGAATGAGTAAAATCACTTAACAGCGGACAAAGATTTGGTCCTGGACGCCTCGGAAGTGCAGGCGGCCCGGCCGCGTCTCCACCTGGCCCAGATGGGCGTCCTGAGACGGAGAAGCCGAGCGGCCGAAGCGCTTAAGAAGCAGGCCGACGGACGCGCGCTGTCTCCAGCCGGCTCTCCGCGGTGCGCCTGCACCGGGTCCCGCCGGAGCTGTCTTCCGGAAGGAGGGGAGCGGGCGGGAGCCCCTAGCCCGCAGCCGCTCGCGATTCCACCGCGGCTGGGGGGCCGGCCGGCAGCTGCTCCCACACCGGCGGCTTGAGGCGGCCGCCGCGCCGGACCTGGGCGCAGCGCCCCAGCCCCGCGGACGCCTGGGGCTCCGT
>NW_011494608.1:6245498-6248565 GCF_000754665.1 Bison bison bison | reverse complement strand
GGGCAGGGCGGGGCCTGTCGGAGAGGGGCGGGGCCTGCGGGACTGGCCCGGGGCCGGGCGCGCGAGCTAGTCATTTCCTAAACGGCTCCGCGGGCTCCCGCGCGTGCGCGGTGTCTGCGAGCCCAGCTCCCCAATCCGTCAGCCTATCCTCTCCCAGCCGGCCGCCTCCGCTCCCGGGAAACCCGGAAGGGGTGGCGGGGTCGCCAGGTGGGCTCGGACCAGCCCACGAGGGCCGAGGGTGCGGGAGTCTCCTGCAAGTCCCTGAGCCCAACCCTGGAAGGAGTAAAAGGCCAGGGCCACCTCGTGCCGCCGCCGACTCCAGGAAGCCCTCCTGCAAGCAGGGCCGTGGAGTTGGCCTGGCCGGGCGTTGGATGGCAGGAAAGGCCAGCGAGCCAAGGGCGCCCGGTTAATAACTTTGCCTGCTTAACCTAAGGCTGCCCAAATCCGCTATGAGATTGAGTAAAATTCAGCAGGAAAGGGGGCGGGGTGGGCGGTGCTAGAATAGAATCCAGGGAGCGCAGGACTGAGGAGAGTCGGTGGATGGACAGAGTTCTTCCCCGACCAGCTGCAGGCCTGGCTTGTTCCCAGTGGACCGTGAGCCTCCCCAGCCACAGGCTGAGGCCAAGAGGCTGGTTTCGGTGCCCGGTCACTGGCACAGAACTCGGGGGGGACACAGGCCCCAGTCCTATTTTTGCCTCCCAGCAGACCTTGGACAGCATCTGTAAAACCGGGTGGGAAATGATGGCAAAGGAACTTTTCTAGTTCTAATAATATATGATTCTTAAAAAAAAAAAAAAAAACCCTGAAATGCTTAATAATAATGTCAAACAATAACAACAAAGCAAGGTCAAAATCGAAACAGGGTTGGGGTGGGGTGGATCCGGAGGCCAAAGGATTCCTTCAACGTTTCCAGCCTGGTGAGGCCCCACCAGCTGCAGCCTGACTCACTCGGGATTTGTGTTTCACTGTTAAGTCATCTAAGATCATGAGTCAGATCTGGCGGCTGCCCTGACATCCCTGGCCTTCATTGGTAAGCCGTGACGGGTAATGGCAGCCACTGACTTTAAAGGAAAGACCGATTTTGCTCACACTCGTCTGGCTCTCTCCACTGTGTTGGGGTTGCTGGAGGCCTCAGTGGAGGGCAGGGTGGAGTCTGTCACCTGAGAACGTGCAGTCCTCAGGAGGCCCACAGACGCACAGCAGAGCCGTGGGCGTGCAGGGACCTGGGCTGGCGTCTGCCCCGAGTGAGCTTGAGGTCGCATTCCTCGCCGCCCCAGCCTTGGCTTCCTGTGTGTTCACACGCTGCCGGGTGTGGCCAGGACTCAGGAGGTGAACACGAGGCAGCGATCCCGGTGGGAACCTGGTGAGGTTCACAGAGGCGCAGGTGTCCCCTTTCCTTCTGCAGGTGGAAGGGTTTAAGGAGGGAGCTTAAGAAAGTCCCACCGGGCTGTGGACAGGGCTATGCAATTCCCCCTTTTCTAGGGCCTTCCTTTCCTCATCATTAGCATTGGAGAAGGGACCAGGTGACCTTGAAAGGACTCCTAGCACCTCACTCTTGCTTTCTGATGAGCCCCTGTTGCTCATTCCCTAGGGACTTCCTAGTGCCTGCAGTAAGATTTGCCCCATTCTTGAGAGTGCTGATGGACTGGAGATAGAAATGGACGTAGCCAGCAATTGAAATCGCCAGTGCGTGAAAGGGTCACTTAGAGGCTGACATCCAGATGAGGGAAGAAGGGAGCAGCTGAGCCCAGCTGACAAGCTCACAGCCGGGGTGGGTATCACTTCAGAGTCAAGGTGAGAACTTGAGTTCTTTAAGTTGATGAGTTAAAGAACTTGCTGGCACAGTACCTGCCTGGCAACAGTCTTTCAGAAATAGTTTCCCCTCCCTCCCCTTCAGCCTGTGTAATTTGTTTACCGTTCGGCCTGGCTCTCAGGATTACTGTGCAGATCAAGCGGGAAAACAAGTATGAAAATGCTTCCGACGCAGAAATAGGAGGCACGCATACACTGTGAATTTACTAAATGACACTAAGTTGTTTGGCCACCTCATGCCAAGAGTTGACTCAATGGAAAAGACTCTGATGCTGGGAGGGATTGGGGGCAGGAGGAGAAGGGGACGACAGAGGATGAGATGGCTGGATGGCATCACTGACTCGATGGACGTGAGTCTGAGTGAACTCCGGGAGTTGGTGATGGACAGGGAGGCCCGGTGTGCTGCAGTTCATGGGGTCGCAAAGAGTCGGACACGACTGAGCGACTGAACTGAACTGAAGTTGTTTACCTTGAAATGGTTAATTTTCTGGAATGGAATTTGGATTCCATAAGTTATTTTTTAATAGTATTTATAAGGAGTGCAGTCTATCAACACTTCTTTGGGCATTTTTGTAAGGATTATATGTGAACCGTGAACTTCCTGATGTTCAAGCTGGTTTTAGAAAAGGCAGAGGAACCACAGATCAAATTGCCAACATCCGCTGGATCATGGAAAAAGCAAGAGAGTTCCAGAAAAACATCTATCTCTGCTTTATTGACTGTACCATAGCCTTTGACTGTGTGGATCACAATAAACTATGGGAAATTCCGAAAGAGATGGGAATACCAGACCACCTGACCTGCCTCTTGAGAAATCTGTATGCAGGTCAGGAAGCAACAGTTAGAACTGGACACGGAACAACAGACTGGTTCCAAATAGGAAAAGGAGTACGTCAAGGCTGTATATTATCACCCTGCGTATTTAACTTCTATGCAGAGTACATCATGAGAAACGCTGGGCTGGAAGAAGCACAAGCTGGAATCAAGATTGCCGGGAGAAATATCAATAACCTCAGATATGCAGATGACACCACCCTTATGGCAGAAAGTGAAGAGGAACTCAAAAGCCTCTTGATGAAAGTGAAAGAGGAGAGTGGAAAAGTTGGCTTAAAGCTCAACATTCAGAAAACAAAGATCATGGCATCCGGTCCCATCACTTCATGGGAATTAGATGGGGAAACAGTGGAAACAGTGTCAGACTTTATTTTTTTAGGCTCCAAAATCACTGCAGATGGTGACTGCAGCCATGAAATTA
>NW_011494608.1:6229907-6245398 GCF_000754665.1 Bison bison bison | reverse complement strand
GGAAACAGTGTCAGACTTTATTTTTTTAGGCTCCAAAATCACTGCAGATGGTGACTGCAGCCATGAAATTAAAAGACGCTTACTCCTTGGAAGGAAAGTTATGACCAACCTAGACAGCATATTCAAAAGCAGAGACATTACTTTGCCAACAAAGGTCCGTCTAGTCAAGGCTATGGTTTTTCCAGTGGTCATGTATGGATGTGAGAGTTGGACTGTGAAGAAAGCTGAGTGCCGAAGAATTGATGCTTTTGAACTGTGGTGTTGGAGAAGACTCCTGAGAGTCCCTTGGACTGCAAGGAGATCCAACCAGTCCATTCTGAAGGAGATCAGCCCTGGGATTTCTTTGGAAGGAATGATGCTAAAGCTGAAACTCTAGTACTTTGGCCACCTCATGTGAAGAGTTGACTCACTGGAAAAGACTCTGATGCTGGGAGGGATTGGGGGCAGGAGGAGAAGGGGACGACAGAGGATGAGATGGCCTGATGGCATCACTGACTCGATGGATGTGAGTCTGAGTGAACTCCAGGAGTTGGTGACGGACAGGGAGGCCTGGCGTGCTGCGATTCATGGGGTCTCGAAGAGTCGGACACAACTGAGCAACTGAACTGAACTGAACTGAACAATTCTTTTGAAAAAATATAGGAAATGGTGGGGGATCTTCATAGCATTGGATTTAGCAGTGCTTTGCATCTGATCTCAAAAACACAGGCAATGAAAGAAAAGTAGATGATTTCATCAAAACTAAACAGTTTTGGTGCAACAGAGGGCAATGTGGTAAAAGCAAAAAGACCATCCACAGAATAAGAGAAAATGTTTGCAAACCATATATTATCAGATATATGATTAATAGGGATTAATAGTCCATAGCTCGACAACAAAACAACGCAATTTTTTTAAATGTATAAAGGATTGAATAGATGTTTCACCAAAGAAGATATACAAAAAGTACAGGAATATGTGTTCACTAAGCACTAGAGAAATGTAAATCAAACCCCACCTCACACACACTAGGATAGCTACTATTAAAAAATAAAATAAAAAGGACTACTGTTGGCCACGGTGTGGATAAATTGGAACCCTTGTACCTTGTTGGTAGGAATGTAAAATGGTGCAGTCACTGTGGAAAATGGTATGGCTGTTTCTCAAGAAATTAAACGTAGAATTGCCATTTGATCCAGCAGTTCAGCTCCTGGATAGCCGTGCAAAATAACTGAAAGCCGGGACTCAAGTGTTTGTGCTCCCATGTTTTTAACAGCATTTTTAGAATAGCCAGAAGGTAATAACCCAAACATCCATCAGTGGATGGATGGATAAAGTGAAAAAGCTGTGACCTCACTCTATTTCCCACGTCTCCCCAGCTGGTTTAGTGCCCAGATACACAGCTTTCTCTACTGTTTCCTTTGCTGCTTCAGAGCCAAATGTGATAGGGTGTAATATCTTCATATGTAGATATAAATATGCAAATGTAACCAGTTTATTGAGGACTTGGTGGTTGATATGAAAGCGAAATGGTCTCCAATGAAAAAACCTTGCCGTAACAACCACAGACATAGGGGAAAAACAAGTCTGGTCTGGCAAACACTGGTAGACATTCTCAAGGCAACATCCCTCTGTCCCTTGAAGAAGGGAGAAAGTAGGTGATCAGTGATCAGTAGGAGCGGTCTTGTCCACACGACAGCATGTGGGCATTGTCACTGTTCGGGCAGGCCAGCCATCACTCACCCCTGGATTAAATGTCCACCCTGGGGGCTCGCTCCAGCCCCGCCTCTGCCTGTGCCCCTCCTGTGCTCCCCAGATTCGCCCACGTTCCCCCCAGATGCGTGGTACTTTCAGGCTTCCCTGCAGGCTACCTGACCTGCCCCTGCCCTACCCCACCTCCTCCCACTCGTGCAGGAAGACCGCACGGGGAACAGGCAGGCGGCGGGCAGAGGAGCCTCCGGGACAGAAGACATTGGCAGGCCTGTGGACATCGAATGGGACACTCTGCAGGCCGCTTGTGTGTGTGGGGCGGGGAGGTCTGGGCCCTTTCTTCCCTCTCCTGTGGCAGAAAGGATGGGAGAATGTAACACAGCCAGAGAGGGCAGTTATGATAGACGGCATGTAGGCTCAGGTAGAGGGCGTCAGGTGATGCCCACATCACGGAGAGATGTGAGGTGATGGGGTCACAGCAGACAGCGCAGGTGCTGCTGGTCATCAGGGTAACCATGCTGCAGGAAGGGCCCCCTTGCCCAGTGAGCCTGCCCTGCCCAAGCAGCGCGTTCCTGCCCAACCAGCCATACCCCATCATTAAACTTTGCTTCCTCTTTAAAAAACTAATGAATAAGAGGAAGCCGTGTGCTGGGAATGCAGACCGCCCAGGCCCACGTGGAGACTGCCCAGTCTGCCCTCAGCATCTCGCGGGATTTTGCAGAGTGCACACAGTCTTCATGTTGGCTGCAGGAAAGGACTCCATGGAACGTTTCAACAAACCCTTCTGCCGGGCCCTTCCCTGAGCTGTGGAGGGCCGGGCGTTGGCCAAACCCAGGCAGCTGTGGTCCTACAGGCACCCTGGGCAACCTAAGCCAGGCTTCAAAATCACTGGGCTGATGCTACATTCTGTCAGTTGCAAAATGGAAGTAACAGCCTTCCCTCCTACAAATAAAAACCTTTAGCTCTGCTCAACAAACATTTATGCCAACTGTATGCTGACCGCTGCCATGCACAACAACTTTGGCTGGTAGCAGAGCTGAAGAGTCCCTTGGACTGCAAGGAGATACAACCAGTCCATCCTAAAGGAAATCAACCCTGAATGTTCACTGGAAGGACTGATGCTGAAGCTCCAATACTTTGGCCACCTAATGAGAAGAGCTGACTCATTGAAAGACTCTGATGCTGGGAAGGATTGAGGGTCGGAGGATAAGGGGACAACAAAGAATGAGATGGTTGGATGGCATCACCGACTCAAAGGATATGAATCTGAGCAAACTCTGGGAGATAATGGAGGACAGAGGAGGCTTAGGGACTGAACCACAACCAACAGCTGAATTAGAATCTGCCCTGACATGGATCCTACCCAGTGCTCATGGCCGGATGACCCCGGGCACACTGTTCTTACCCTGTCTTATCAGTTCCCAGTGCCCAGCTCTGTGTCTGGCACAAAGTGCTAGGTGCACAAGGAGTAGTTGACAAAAGCATAAGGTTCCGCTGACCACTGATCAGCGTCCACCTGTACCACGGGGTGACGTTTAGCAGTGATTCACTGACCCAGTAGTGAGTAAAAAGAACAGTCACAGGAAAATAGACACTATGATGTCATTTAATAAGCGTGGACAAAACACACACACATATAAGGAAACCCTGGAGAGCCAAGTGTGGTGACCGCAACCTCAGCGCAGGGACAGGCTGGGTCTGTGCTCCTTTAGTGGGTGGGACTGGGGGTGTCTGTATGAGGATGGATGGACGTGTCCTTTGTAAACACCTTATCAGGAAAAAAAAGAGAAAGTCGATGGTTTCATCTATTTCTGGAACTCTATTGTGTTTAACATAATACAATTACAGTAAAGATACTTCCCTAAATTCAATCACCAAGAAACTACCCCAGCCCCCTGGTCCCTGAGGAGGTGGCCTGGAGCTAGGGAAATGCTGAGATAGGACAGATGCAAGACAAAACGAGTGACCTCTAAAAGAGGCAGGGAAGACAGTCCGCTGCCTCCGGGGCTGTCTCGGGGCCCCAGCGGGCTGGCGGCCCAGGGGATGTCTACTCTGAAACCAGACCGCCCCCCAAGAAGTGTCTCCCTTAAAGAAAATTCTAGGCAGGAAAGGATGGTAGAAGGAAGACCCGGGAACCCGTGGCCCCGGTGCCAAGAGCCTGCGTAGACGCCTGTGGCTACAGAGCCAGAGCCGCTGTGCGGAGCTGCCCGGGAGGCGTGGGCTCAGGGCCTGCACGGCTGGGTGATGGCACTTGTCCTCCGCTGCGCGAAGGCAGACAGGAAGCTGCGGTCCGGCCGCCACTGTGCGCTCGGAGGGGAAGGTGACAGATGTGAGAGCTGCCTTAACTCATCCGGACTAGGAATCAAGACAAATAAAAATAGATAGCTGACAGTAAATGGGTGGGAAAAGAGAAGTCAGGTACCAGCCCACTCGGGGGCCCCAGAGGGAAGCCCAAGGTCACTCAAGGTGGTCTCCCACTGCACCTGCTGTCCCCACCGCCCTGGAATGCACGCCCCCCTCCTTTCTCCCCGATAACTCTGACTTACCTTTCATAGGCTCAGATATCTCCTCTTCCAGGAAGCCCTCCCTCCCTGCTTTCTGCACCCAGGCTGGGGCGACGGCCCTCCCCACCCAGTTACTTCTCTTGAAATCTCATCAGGTCCCTCTGACCATAAGGCTTATCTGCCCTGTGCCTGCCCTCGGGCTCCAACCTTGGAACCAGCCTGACCTCTCGGTTAATTTTGGCTCCAGGGCCTCAGGTCAGCCCCTGCTCACGAGGGAACTTCTCCTGAGACAGGGTCCTGCCCAGCACCCATCAGATTGAAAGGGTACCTGCACTGGACCCATGACCAGCCTCAGCGTCCATCCTTCGCTAACTGTGAGGGTGATGGCCATGCCAACCCCGAGAGGCTGGGGTGAGGGCAAAGAGGACCCTTGGGAAATGCTGATGACCTGCGCCACTCTGCCCCAGATTCTCCCCTCCTTGGGACCCCCAGCACGCTGCAGAGCCTTGCTGGGTTAGAGGGAGGCGAGAGACCACCCACAGCAATGGTGCACCAATGGCCTCTGATTACACACTTAACTGATGCTTTATGTGCACAGGTGTGTTTTCTTATCCATCACCCCTACCGCCCATGACCAGTGTCACCTCATTTGGCAGATAGGACCCACGGTCCAGCAAGGTAAGCCCCTTACCCTTGAGCACACAGCAGTCCTCGTGGGGAGGCAGATGTCCCTGGGTGGGTCAGCTGTGAAAGCCCAGACCCCTGCGGGGGGCAGACCTGCCCTATGCAGACCCCTCTGCAAATGGTGCTTGCTTGGAAGTTATTAGGGCCTCACACTCTGGAGCGTTGTCATTAGAAAGGGTTTTCAGACCACTTGGCCAAACTCACTCAACTCTTACTTCCCAGGTCAGTGAGAGTTCAAACCTGGAAGCACCCACTTCCCGTCACAAGGACAGATTCCTGAGAGAGGAGTTAGTCCATGGAGGCTCTTAAGGAGCCTGCGCAGGGACGCGCTCTCCCACCAGCCCGGAGGGTGGTCCTGCGCCCACTAGAGGGAAGGACGCCTTCTCCAGGGGTGCCGGCTTGCCCAGCCTCATGGGGCAGTTCCAGCCTCATCATAGAAGCCTCCCTCTCCCCAGGGAAGCTCGGGTCATCTCCGAGCTCCATCCTGCTTCACCTCCAAACCCCAAGCCAGGCTGAGCCCACGGGCGGGAGGGGCAGTGGCCTGAGGCCCAGCTGCTGCCCAGTCCCCTCTGTCTCAGCTGGCATTTCCTGGTGTGCATGCGTGTGTGCGTGTCTGTGGGTGTGTGTGTGAGCTCGGGGGTGTTGACAGCCACCTGGTGGAGGGTGGCCAGGGCGAGGAAGGACCCGGGCCCTGAGTCTCCCTGGCCCTGGCACCCGCCCACCAGGGTGGCCCACTGAGACATCCTTTCCAAGCACCTGGAGCCCTTCCAGGAACTACACACAGGTCTTCACGGAAGGAAGGAGCCGCTCCCACATCTAGGAATGCTCCCCACTGGAGAGTCAGGGGGAGGGCCGGTGTGATATCAGCCTCAAATGAAGGCCTGGGGAGAGTCAGCCGAGGGCGGGTTCATTTAAAATGTCACTGCCTGAGATGCGGCCCTTGCCCCACTGCAGGTTCCTTTTGGGGAGCTCCTTCCCGCGCCAGGCCCTGGAGAGGGAGGGAGGTGCGGCCGCCGTGCCCAGCCGCCTGCCCCCCACCCGCCTCTGGCCCCAGAGGGGTCCCTCAAGCAGGTCCTGATGTTCTTGCTGCAAAAATTCCTCAGTAGCTGCTGCCCACCCCAGGCCAGGCCCTGGACCGGGTCCTGGAACCAGAGAGGAGCAGAGGCCTCCAGGCCAGGACGTGGAGCCCCAGGGGGTCAGGAGAGGGCACCGCCTGGCAGGTCTGCCTCCTGCTGCTCTGTTCCGATGCGGTGCCCACACACCGCCCTGCCCTTGTCCCTCTGCCCACGCTCGCTGGTACTTGGTGCTGGGCTTTTCTAGTTCTGTGCTGCCCAGATTAAAGGACATCAGCCACACGTGGGCCGGCACCGCCTCGGGCAGTGGTGAAGGGAGCTGCTCCCGAGTTCAAAGTCAGCACGGGAGAAGAATGTTGAGCACCTCCTTATTAATCTGTACATTGATCCCAGCTGAAATGGTAATACCTTAGATAAGTTGAGTTAAATGAATGAACTATTAAAATGAATGTCATCTGTTTCTTTTCAGTGTGTTTAACGCGGCTGTAGGGTTATGTCTGTGGTTGGCATTCTGTTTCTCTTGCGCCGCAGCCCTAATCTGTAATGATCCTTGAAAAGGAAGTTCGGAAGACAAATTCATCCGTGCACATAACACTGATACTAATTGACAGGACGGAGAATGCAATGGCAAGCTACACCAGGACTCTTGCCTGGAAAATCCCATGGACGGAGGAGCCTGGTAGGCTGAAGTCCATGGGGTCACTGAAGGTCGGACACGACTGAGCGACTTCACTTTCACTTTTCACTTTCATGCTTTGGAGAAGGAAATGGCAACCCACTCCAGTGTTCTTGCCTAGAGAATCTCAGGGAGGGCAGAGCCTGGTGGGCTGCTGTCTATGGGGTCACACAGAGTCGGACACGACTGAAGCGACTTAGCAGCAGCAGCAGCAGCAGCATGTGTCAGGAACGCAGACACAGCCAGCTGGGTTCCTACGCTCCAGAACCTCCCTAGAGGGCCAGGTACCTAACCGAGGTGACGTGCCAAGGCAGTGGGGGCCCAGGACTCAGACTCACATCTCGGGGCTGCTCCACATACTTGCCCCCAAGCGTGCTGAAGTCTTGCTCAGTGCGGGTGTCTGCTTTTCCTTCTTGGAGACGGGCCGGCACGGGGCAAGGGCCCTCTAGGCCTCTCCTTTCCTGTCTTGTGCCTCTGTGTTTCTCTTTAAGTCCAACAGGGTGGTCATCTCGGTGGCTGACGGGGACCCTGAGCTGGGGTGGGTGAGGCATGTTCCCAGGGCCAGCTCCCCACGGCATCTTGGGCCATGGACCGGAACCTCATCCCCCCAAACAGAAAAGCGGGAGGAGGGATTCTAAAGATGGCGCCTACAGTTTAGCGTGCACTGTGGCGGATTTCTTACAATCATTTCGAACCTATTTTTATTGAGCGCTTTATAAAGACATGTAAATGAAGGTGCCGAGTCAACATGCAATTCTGCTCTTTCCCTTAAGGTGAAGTCTTTATTTAGACTAAAATTCGTTTATGAAAAATAAGCTCTTCTTGAATAGACCAAGTTCCTCTCATGCCGTGATATCTCCCCAAGTCTGTTTAACCCCCAAGCCAGTCAGAAAGGCCATCTTGTCGCGTCAGCATGCTGGCTGCCATTGGCGAGAGATCCCGAGTCCTGGAGGATGGTTTTTCGGAAAGGAAAGCATCTCACTTCCCCTCTGAGTTTTGCCACCTTATCATGAAAGCAGAGCATCCATGCCCTGGTTACACTTCCTGGCTCATTCAGACCTGACAGATGCTCAACTGTATTCTAATTGGGAAAAATTAGGGAGAAATATGTAAATTATATATATATATGGGCTTCCCAGGCGGCTCAGTGGTAAAGAATCCACCAGATTCAAGAGACGTGGGTTTGATCCCTGGGTGGGGAAGATCCCCTGGAGGAGGAAATGGGAACCCACTCTAGTATTCTCACCTGGGGAATCCCATGGACAGAGGAGCTGGTGGGCTACAGTTCATAGGGTTGCAAAGAATTGGACAGACATGACTGAGTGACTGAGCCTGCGTTTATTAATATATATACACGTAAGCAATATATTTATCATATATATGAGATAAACCAGGTATCACAACTTGCAAAACAGCAGAACTCCTATTTTTGTTTATTTTAATTGAAGTTAAACAAAATTTTAACTTAACTTTGTTTAACTTAAAGTTGATAAGTGACTGAGTTATGTGTGTATACATTCTCTTTCACATTCTTCTCCACTATGGCTTATCAGTCTGTTGAATACCGCTCCCCACACTGTGCAGCAGGAACTTGTTGCCCACCCATTCTCTGTGTTAATAGTCTTCATCTGCTAACCCCAGGCTCCGAGTCCCCCCGTCTCCCTCCCTCCCCCTTGGCAACCACAAGCTGCTCACAGAGCTCTTTTTTAAACACTGGTGTTTGAAGTGATATCTGCAGATCGATAACCATACCCCTTGTCATTTTAGAATTATCTACATCCTTTATTACTGAATCCACACCACACTCCGCCAGATAAGAGCGAATGTCCCTTTGGTTGTTGGGGTTTTTTTTTGGCCATGCCCCATGGCATGTGGGATCTTAGTTCACCTCCTCGGGGCAGCACACAATGGGTCGTCATTCACCTCTCTGCTCAGGCGGATTTGCTGCTGCAGCCCCCTTAGCACGGCACTCCAGCCCCCGCAGGCTGGCTTGTTCAGTCTCAGCCCCTGCCCACCCCCCCCTCCCACTGAACTAGACTGGCTTCAGTAGCAGCAAATTCTCCAGGTCCTTCTAAGCCATCGTTCCATCCCTCCTCTGCCACCCAGGGCTCAGAGGTGTGGCTCCTGGGGGCACTTTTGCAGAGAGGTTTGGGCTGCGAAGGCGGGTGTCCTGCAGACCTTTCTTCTCTCGGTGGCCGAGCAGCCCTGCTGCTCTATGTCCTGGGCCTTCCAAGCCTTTGCTGTGGTTTTGGGGCAGTGAGGCACTTCCTTCTTTGCTTTCAGAGCCATCTTCATGAAAAAGGGGTCATTTTAAAAACCTATTTTAATTTTTTCCTGATATTCAGATAACTGTTCCTTATATTTGGCTCATGATTACAGGTAATAAAGTGCCATTTTGACAATGATGTCTACTTTATAAAACCATAAGACACTGTTGATCCCTCTAATATTCCTCTTCCCTTCTTCCTTACTAACAGAACCTTTACAGGTGTACACTATAGTGAGTCACAATTACTGGGGATGGCAAAGTGCCCAGCCAGTAAAAGGAAACTTCCCAGCCTTCTGTGAAAAGAGTGAGTGAGGAGCCATTGGGCACAGCTTCTAGGAAGGCTCTTATGCACTACCCTGTTTCTTCCTGTTCCCCCAGAGCTGGGATGTGGTGGCTGGATCTCTAGCAGCTACTTTGCATGACAAGGTGATATAATGGCAGAGCAGAAAGCTGGAAGGCACCTGGGTATCTGGTAACTGTGGCATTCTACACCAACCCTGGACTGTGCAGTTCCAGGGTTTTCTAACATGAGAGAGCTTTTATCTTGCATAAACCATTGTTATTTGAGGTTTTCTGACATGTGTTGCCTAATCTATTCCTGACGGCTATGGAAGCCATCACTCTTATCTTTATTTTATAGAAAACAGTACTGAGGACCTAGTTTGGGCCAGTTTCCAAGCTGGGATGTGTGTGAAAAGTTGAAGTGCTAGTCACTGAGTTGTGTCCAGCTCCTGGCGACCCCATAGACTATGGCCTGTCAGGGTTGTCCGTGGAATTCTTCAGGCAAGAGTATGGGAGTAGGCAGCTGGGATCGTGACATCTGTTGTCTCATTCGTGCTCACAGTCATTCTACGAGGCAGGAGCCACTACTCCAGCGGAGAGGCTCAGAGACTGAGCTCAGAGAGGTAAGGGGACCGGCCAGTAGAGAGCCAGGGCAGAGCGGCAGCTCTCCAGCCCTGGCCCCTTCCCGCTCTGGCCCAGATCCCATTTGGAATGAGTAGTTTTCTGACCCATCCCCTGCAAAGCCACAGTATTGAGGGCTTGTCTGTTCACCATGGTCATGAAACCTCTTTCTGGATTCGCTTGAACCCTTTGGAACTCAGCCTCTCCGCCTGTAAAGTGAGGTTGGGGGTGGGGCCGGTGTCAGATGCCCTCCTGGCTTCCACCTCTGGGGTTCCAGCACAATATTCTGGGACTTCCTGCTGGTTTGGTTTGGTTTGAACCCTCCCCTTTCCAGAAAGAGACAACTCCAGAAGTGCTAGCTGACAACCTGTCCAGGCAGGGAGGAAAATTTTTCTGTAGTTTGAGAACCTTCTGGGTCAGACAGGAGCCCGTGGAAGCGAAAGAGGAAGCATCCGTCTGTTTACCTCCCTCTGGTGACATCACGCTTCCTTGCTTTGTTGCAGAACCTGCAGGCCAGGGACCCGCCCATCCCCTGGGAGCACCTCGCTCAGCTGCTGCTCCGAAAGGGCTCACGTAGGGCGCTGGCCTGTGCTCCAGAAACAGGAAATGCTAGTGTGGAGCTGGAGGTCCTCTCGTGGAGGTCTTTTCTCTTTAAAGCAGCTCTGGCTACTCTTGGGGACAGTTCCTGGAGTTCAGGCTCCATTAACCCGGGCCTCTCGCAGGCGGGCTCTTAGTGCAGTCAGGGGGAGCGAGTCTGGAGGGAAGGGTCTGGGAGGCCTTGGAGGAACACAGAAGGGACAGGTCCTGGCCCCAGCTTTGCACTTACAACCCGAGGGACCCCACTCAGGTCACTGGCTTCTTAGAACTGCACTTCCCACCAGGATGTGGAAACAGGAGAGAGTGGTAAAGTGAGTGGACCCGAACCCCCAGGGGGCTCCAGTGATGGTCTTGGGGCCACCAATGGCCAGCCACATAGCCTTGGGCAAGTCACAGCCTCAGTTTCTCCATCTGTCTAATGAGCAGGTTGGACCAGCTTGGGTCATGGTGAAAACTGGACACAATGAACTTGAAGCTCTAAAAGTGTACATGCTCTGTCTATCTAAAATAGTATCTAAAGTAGATCAAAATCAGTAGTCTGCAGAGACACGTGGACACGTAGTGAATGGAGGCAGGCGGGGCAAATGCAGAATTCCACAGAGGATGGGAGGCTGGGCGCTGAGTCAGACGCTCACTCATCTCTACTTACTGGGTGCCCACTCGGTGCTGGGCACGTACTGTGTGCCAGGCCTGCCTAGTCCCTGGAGAGGATGGCGACAGATGAGAAGGACACAGTCTCCTCTCTCACGGATCTTTTTTCCTAGCGGCTAGAGGCCAACGGCACCCCACTCCAGTACTTTTGCCTAGAAAATCCCATGGATGGAGGAGCCTGGTGGGCTGCAGTCTATGGGGTTGCGAAGAGTCGGACACGAGTGAGCAACTTCACTTTCACTTTTCACTTTCATGCATTGGAGAAGGAAATGGCAACCCACTCCAGTGTTCTTGCCTGGAGAATCCCAGGGACAGCAGAGCCTGGTGGGCTGCTGTCTATGGGGTCGCACAGAGTTGGACATGACTGAAGCGATTTCGCAGATTTAGCAGTAGCAGCAGAGGCCAACAATAAGACAAATACAGCAATGGAATAGTCTCAGTTTGTATCAAGGGCTGGGATGCAGTGGAAAGTGGGAGGGGACCCCTGAGCAGGGGACCCTTGATCTGAAATGCAGACGATGAGAAGGGGGCAGCCAGGAGAAGACATAAGAAGGGGGCTACTGGAGGAGGAAACTGCTGGGCAGAGACGCTGATGGGGCTGGGAGGGTGGGTGGGGGTTGCTGGGTCCTGCATGGCTGACCAGGGCAGTGAGCGTGGACAATGGGACCAGCTGATGCAAGGCCTCTCCAGGCAGGGTGGGGGGCTAAGTTTAATCTGAGTGCAGCGGAAAAAATGGGTGGTTTTCAGCCAGCAGAGCAACATGGGTCTGGTCACGGCCTCTTCCAGCTGCTGGTCCTGGGCTGGGCTCTCCTTAACCTCTCTGCACCTCCATTTCCTCTTTTGTAAGAGGAGACTGATCCTCATCACTACTTCACAAGCCTTTAGTGGTCGTTCCCGGGAGGAACGTGTGGACAGCTGTGTAAGCTCATGCGTGTGCACAGGGCCTTCCACAGAATAAGGGCTCGATAAATGTCAGCGTGGCTGTTTATTTAAATGACTGAAAAACCTTTGACACTCCTCCCGTTGAGGGGTCTGCACCCCCTCTTGAATCTAGCTGTTTGGCAAGTACTCTGACCGATGCAGCAGAGGTCACAGTGCATGACCCCTGAGGCTGGGTCACCAGGGGCCCCGCAGCTTCTGTCCGGTTCCTGAGTACCGGAGCCCATCACCCACTTCCCCTCACGGCGCTCCCCCTTGGAACCCAGCTGCCACGCTGGGAGGAAACCCAAGCTCCAAGGGGAGCCACAGGAGAGGACAGTCCAGCTGAGTCCAGTCTCTGGGTCACCTGAGCCGGCACGGACCAGCCTGCAGCCGCCTGGGTCACCCCCCATCACTGGCGTCGTCCCAGCCGAGGCCCCAGCTGAGGCCCTGGGCTTCGTAGAGCAGAAACAAGCCATCCCACTGAGCTCTGTCCAAAGTCTCAACCCCTAGGCCCCAAGAGGACCAGGGCGTGGGGTGGGTTGGCATGGCTTTCTGCACACACAGCCGGGGACTGTGGTTGTATCAGCTGCCCCACCCCCTCATCTCCGGGCCTCCCCGGCCCACTCCATCTTCCTGTGAGCACCCACAGGAGCTGCCTTTAATACTCATTTTGGCTTAATCATAAATGATCTAGATTTGTGGTTTGATAACTTGTTTTTAAACAGTACAATTCTTTGTTTCAAATGAAAGCTCGGGTAAATCCCAGTGGAGCTCAGGTGGGGAGGCCAAAGCAAGCTTCCCTGGTCCTATCTTGCTTCGCAGCCCTGGGACAGCAGGGGGACTGGGGGGCCCCAAGAACACAGGTCTCCCTGGTCTGGGCCCCTGGGACTGCTCACGTCTCTCCTGAAATAGCTGATGACAACGGCCAGAGTCATCGTGGTAGTGGCAGCTGTCCTGTCTGTCACTATTATTTCCTGCCTAGACTCTCTCTGGTTTGCAATCTGTCCCAGGTGTCCCAGGACACAGGCTGGCCCAGCCATCTACTCCTCCGGTTATTTGCCCACGAGGAACCCACTCATGGGGTTTTCTAGAATTCAGGGAAGTGGTGTAGAGGGTGGGTTGAGTCTAGGCCTAAGCACGCAGAAGGGACTCAGTGGGGCCAAACAAAAGAAAGTTCTCAGGACACAGTAGGTGCTTAATGTGTGCTCAGTCACTCAGTTACGTTGAACAACTCTTCTGCGACCCCAAGGACTGTAGCCCACCAGGCTCCTCTGCCCGTAGAGTTCTCCAGGCAAGAATACTAGAGTGGGTTGCCATTTCCTCCTCCAGGGGATCTTCCCGACCCAGAGATCAAACCCTACTCTCCTGCACTGGCAGGCAGATTGCTAATCACTGAGCCCCCAGGGAAGCCCAGGTGCATAATGAAGATTTGGAAGTCACACGTTCCTTGGGAATCAGGACACCCCGGTTCCGGCCGGACTGTGCCTGCAGGTGCCCCACAGGGAATGACACCCCAGCGCCTGCCGTCACATAGGGGCTTGCTGATCCTGAAGCTGGTGGCCGCGGCCAGAGGTGCTGGTTCCACTGACCTTTGGGTGGTGCGGGCAGGGCCCTTCCCTGCCCAGCCCAGCTTCCTCCTCGGTCTGGGCAGGGGGGTCACGTGCTCTGACACCGGTGCGTGTCGGTGACCAGCCTTCATCCTGACTCTGGCCACAGCCAAGGTCATGGGCCTCTCGAGGGGATGGGGCCCTGGTCTGGACTCCATACATGCCTGCAGGAAGGCCCAAGGTCAAGCAGGAAATGGCCTCCTGTGAGGCCTGGGCCAGCAGCCACTCTAGCCTCTCACAGGCCTGAAATCTAAAGAAAGGCGAGAAGCTCCTATAAGCAGAGACCCTCCCAGAAGTTCCTGGTTTCTAAGTCATGGCTCATCTGCTTATGGTTCTCTAAACCAGCGGTTCTCAACTGGGGAAATTTTGTCCCCAGGGGATGTTTGGTAATTTCTGGAAACACTTGTCACAACTGGGAAGTGGGGGTGCTTCTGGTATCCAGTAGAGGCCAGGGGTGACGCTGGATATCCTACATTGTACATGACAGCCCCTCCACAGCAAAGAATTCTCCAGCTCCAAATTTCAGTAGCATCAAGGTTAAGAAGTCCAAACCCAAGGATCTCAACCAAATCCTGTCCACAAAGAGACCTTTGTCCCCCCAGAGCTGCCCCATAGGCCACATAACAATAGCTCCGCCTGCCCTTAAGTCAGCACTGTCCTACCTTTTACAGAAACAGCTTCACTATGGATCTTGTTTTACATTGTCATCACCCATATCCATCTCTAGACAATATATTTTAATCCTTCCTTTTTGAAATACTTGTCTTTCCTTTTATTGACTGTTTTTTAGGATAATTGATTCTCTCCCTTTCATCTTCCACAGCTTACCAATCAGGGTTTTTGTTTACTATCACTATGAACACATGGATTTACACACATTGAAAGTTTTAATCGACTGCAATTACTGCCCTTTTCCAGGCTCACCCTGACCCATCTTTGTCCAGTAGACAGCCCTGCAGGCTGAATCCTTCCTACGGGACCCTAGTCTTTGGCAGGTTTTTCTCTTTCTGGTGTGTCAAGATGGTCCAGGCTCATCTTGTGTATTTCCTACCCTAGCCCTGGAACCAATCATTTCTCCAAGAAGCCCTGGTTTATTTTTGTAGGAAATTGTATTTGAAGACCATACTGTGGATTCCCAGGATTCTAATTTCTGCTGGGTTACTTTTGTTTTTTTATTTTACGTTGTTTTTTTTTTTTTTCCATAGACAGAATTAGGAAATATACCAATATTTCTTTAAATATAAAATGCCGGACTTCCCTGGTGGTCCAGTGGTTAACAATCTGCCTTGCACGCACGGGACAAACTGATACTTCAGTGAAAAACTGAGGCCTCCAGCATTTTGACTTAAAGTCATTTACATTACACCCCTTATCACTTGTCTTCTACATTCAGAATTCCGGCTCTTCAGTTCAGTTCAGTTCAGTTCAGTCACTCAGTCGTGTCCGACTCTCTGCGACCCCATGAATCGCAGCATACCGGGCCTCCCTGTCATCATCAACTCCTGGAGTTGATGTCCATCGATGTCCAACTCATGTCCATCGAGTCGGTGATGCCATCCAGCCATCTCATCCTCTGTCGTCCCCTTCTCCTCCTGCCCCCAATCCCTCCCAGCATCAGAGTCTTTTCCAGTGAGTTAACTCTTGGCATGACGTGGCCAAAGTACTGGAGTTTCAGCTTCAGCATCAGTCCTTCCAAAGAACACCCAGGGCTGATCTCCTTCAGAATGGACTGGTTGGATCTCCTTGCAGTCCAAGGGACTCTCAGGAGTCTTCTCCAACACCACAGTTCAAAAGCATCAATTCTTCGGCACTCAGCTTTCTTCACAGTCCAACTCTCACATCCATACATGACCACTGGAAAAACCATAGCCTTGACTAGACGGACCTTTGTTGGCAAAGTAATGTCTCTGCTTTTGA
>NW_011494608.1:6229601-6229807 GCF_000754665.1 Bison bison bison | reverse complement strand
TCTCTGCTTTTGAATATGCTATCTAGGTTGGTCATAACTTTCCTTCCAAGGAGTAAGCGTCTTTTAATTTCATGGCTGCAGTCACCATCTGCAGTGATTTTGGAGCCTAAAAAAATAAAGTCTGACACTGTTTCCACTGTTTCATCTAATTCCCATGAAGTGATGGGACCGGATGCCATGATCTTCGTTTTCTGAATGTTGAGTTT
>NW_011494608.1:6226194-6229382 GCF_000754665.1 Bison bison bison | reverse complement strand
GTATCTGAGGTTATTGATATTTCTCCCGGCAATCTTGATTCCAGCTTGTGCTTCTTCCAGCCCAGCGTTTCTCATGATGTACTCTGCATATAAGTTAAACAAGCAGGGTGACAATATACAGCCTTGACGTACTCCTTTTCCTATTTGGAACCAGTCTGTTGTTCCGTGTCCAGTTCTAACTGTTGCTTCCTGACCTGCATACAGGTTTCTCAAGAGGCAGGTCAGGTGTAAATACAAATATAAAATCAAATATATAAATATACGCTATGTCACAGTTATTTATCTGTTCTATCCCGCACCCACACGCTCAACAGTCTTGGATGATGATACTAATATCACCAGCACAAATACGGTTGCTGAAACAATGACATTTCCCGTGTTCTCCCTTTTCTGCTCCCTCCCTCCACGCCTCCTGCCTCTCCTGGGTCGAGGCGGTCAGGTGCTGCTCTCTGTTCACCCAGCCTTGGTCTACATCCGCTGCCCGAAACTCAGCCTCTGATAGAACCCTCAGGACCCTGAGACTGTGGTTCTAACTGAAGGAAAGTTACACGGCTCAAAATAGCCTGGAGCTAAAACTCCCTTCCGGGTCCTCCCCACCATTCTATGCAAAACAAAGAACTCTCTCACCCAAAGAAAAAAACGGACATTAAGTTTGATTACGCCCAGCTCCCAGTTGGTCCCAGCCTCTGCAGATCTCCAGAATTCCTTGCCCCAGCCGTTTAAGAGATAACTACTCCGAACAACCTTAGAGAAGAACAGGCCCCCAGTAGATTTCCACATACATGCCTATATATACTTACTCTTTTCTTGGGTTAGTGCAGCAGCTCACTAATCTGACTGCTGCCCCTTCTCGCCTCATTAAAGGTGAACTGTTCCTGTAAAGTGCCGGTCTTGTTCTTTTTCTGAACCTCGCCTTCTCTAGCTCCCTTACCCTACAATAATATTTCCTAATTTCTTACAGGCTGCCCATTGCCTGTGACTCTTATGCTTGAAAGTCTGTTTTGCCAGCTATACAGTATTCAGCTCATGTGTTCCTTCTCGAGTGTCCAGTGTGTTTCTCTACATCTTCTGGCAGAAAGCATTGTTATGGCAAAGTCAGGACGATTAAATTTTCATTTGTTCATAAGTCCCTTGCTCTCTGGACCTAGATTCCAGAAGGATTCTTCTTCTTTACAGCTTGACAATTTTCCTAGGGCATAGCTTGGTGTTGGTTACTCTGGCTGGAGATTCTCAAATACGTGGTAAGCTCTTTAAACACGTAGTTCTGAACCTTCCTATCTCAGGAAGGTTTTCTGGAATTACGGTGGTGAGTGTCTGTCTGTCCCTTTCCACGAATGTCTTCCCTGGGGACTTCTAATATTCAAGTGTTTGATCTTCTTTGCCAAACTTCAGTAGACAAGGGGTTAGCTTTCTCTCAAACACTTCTCATCTGTATCTTTGTATCTCTCTCACTTAAAAAATGTTTCTCCCATTCACTTTTTAAATTTCTCTTAAGGCTTTATCTACCGTGTTCTTTCTAGTGTTGTCTTTATTTCTGAAATTCTTTTTCCTTTGTTTTAAGTCTCCCCTGAATTCTCTTTGTGTCTTGGTTTTTCCCATTTCTGATTTACATTGTTCTTTCCTGCCTTTTATTATTTCCTCAACATCTTTTAGCTCATTTTGGATAGATGGCTACTTTTTTGCTTTCCTCATGTTACATGGCAGAGAAGGCAATGGCACCCCACTCCAGTACTTTTGCCTGGAAAATCCCATGGACAGAGGAGCCTGGTAGGCTGCAGTCCATGGGGTCGATAGAGTCGGACACGACTGAGCAACTTCACTTTCACTTTTCACTTTCATGCATTGGAGGAGGAAATGGCAACCCACTCCAGTGTTCTTGCCTGGAGAATCCCAAGGACAGGGAAGCCTGGTGGGCTGCCGTCTATGGAGTCGCACAGAGTCGGACACGACTGAGGCGACTTAGCAGCAGCAGCATGTTACACAGAGTATTTTCAGATTCTGCAAACCTAGTACAATTTTTATCTATTGTGTTTTCCTGGAATTCTAAGAAGGATTATTTACTAGGGATATTGCTACTGCTAAGTCACTTCAGTCGTGTCCGACTAGGGATATTATCCTGTCCTTAATTGTCTTTTTTAAAAATAACTCTAGAGACTTCCTGGAAGTACAGGTTTGATCCCTGGATGGGAAACTAAGATCCCACACCTCGAGGCCAAAAAATAATAATAATTTTTAAAAAGTGTTAAACCCTGTGTGGGATTTATCTCAGTGCTTTCGTCTTGCTTATACTTGTGTGATCTTAGTTGTTTGTTAAGCTTTTAAGCTATTTGGCCCAGGATAGCTCCCTCTCCAGCCTGGAGTCTTCAAGACGTGTCACGTGGCATCTGGAAAAGTGGCCCCCCACTCTCTGAGATTGCTGAGCTTTGCTCCCCTCCCTCTCCTTTGCTTGTTCCTTCTCCTTCTTGTCTCTGTTCCCTGTCCTGCTCAATTTCAGCAGCTTTCTGTCCATGTGGACCCCGACCTGGAGGGCGCCCCGGCAATTCTGAGGGTTCGAGGGGGCCCAGCCCCCATACCTCCTGCAGTCCTTTCCACCTGCCTTCAGACGGGTGAGGCCCCTTGTGGTTCAAGCGCCTGTCCTCAGATGGCTCCCTATGCTGCAGGTGACCATGGGCATGGCAGGGTGTCGTTTGGGGCTCACCTGCTCTCAGGCCCTTCAGCTGCCCACTCATGTCCTCCTTCCTCCCACTTGGATGTAGAGACCTGACATGCAGATCTGGTCTCCTTTGGAAAAACCTGGTCAACTCACCTCCCAGGCTGCCCCAGGCTGGGGTGGGTGGTGAAACAGCAGATAGATTTAGGTAAACTGAGATCAGAGGGGCCAGAGCCCCCTTTCCTGGGTAGAACCTGAAAACCCTAGAATTATTCCCACCTACTTGTAATCTGGGCCTTAGAAAGCATCACTACGAACAAAGCTAGTGGAGGTGATGGAATTCCAATTGAGCTATTTCAAATCCTGAAAGATGATGCTGTGAAAGTGCTGCACTCAATATACCAGCAAATTTGGAAAACTCAGCAGTGCCCACAGGACTGGAAAAGGTCAGTTTTCATTCCAATCCCAAAGAAAGGCAATGCCAAAGAATGCTCAGACTACCGCACAATTGCACTCATCTCACACGCTAGTAAAGCTG
>NW_011494608.1:6224645-6225976 GCF_000754665.1 Bison bison bison | reverse complement strand
GAGTACGTCAAGGCTGTATATTGTCACCTTGCTTATTTAACTTATATGCAGAGTACATCATGAGAAACGCTGGGCTGGATGAAGCACAAGCTGGAATCAAGATTGCCGGGAGAAATATCAATGACCTCAGATATGCAGATGACACCACCCTTATGGCAGAAAGTGAAGAGGAACTCAAAAGCCTCTGATGAAAGTGAAAGAGGAGAGTGGAAAAGTTGACTTAAAGCTCAACATTCAGAAAACGAAGATCATGGCATCCGGTCCCATCATTTCATGGGAATTAGATGGGGAAACAGTGTCAGACTTTATTTTGGGGGGCTCCAAAATCACTGCAGATGGTGACTGCAGCCATGAAATTAAAAGACGCTTACTCCTTGGAAGGAAAGTTATGACCAACCTAGATAGCATATTCAAAAGCAGAGACATTACTTTGCCAACAAAGGTCCGTCTAGTCAAGGCTATGGTTTTTCCAGTGGTCATGTATGGATGTGAGAGTTGGACTGTGAAGAAAGCTGAGTGCCGAAGAATTGATGCTTTTGAACTGTGGTGTTGGAGAAGACTCCTGAGAGTCCCTTGGACTGCAAGGAGATCCAACCAGTCCATTCTGAAGGAGATCAGCCCTGGGATTTCTTTGGAGGGAATGATGCTAAAGCTGAAACTCCAGTACTTTGGCCACCTCATGTGAAGAGTTGACTCATTGGAAAAGACTCTGATGCTGGAGGGATTGGGGGCAGGAGGAGAAGGGGACAACAGAGGATGAGATGGCTGGATGGCATCACTGACTCAATGGACGTGAGTCTCAGTGAACTCCGGGAGTTGGTGATGGACAGGGAGGCCTGGCGTGCTGCTGCAATTCATGGGGTCACGAAGAGTCGGACATGACTGAGCGACTGAACCGAACTGAACTGAACTTGTAATCTGGGGCTCAGGAGGAATTCTTTGGCCAAGTCTGTTTGTAAACACTATTCTTTTGGGGGTTTTCTAGCTAATTATTTGTCCAGTTCAGATGCCTCTGCCATTTATTCCCCCTGATCGCCCTGCAGGGATGATCAACCAGGTGCCAGGCTCAGAGAGTGGAGCAACTTGCCAAGGACCCTCAGCTGGCGTGAGGCCAGGAGGAGTCTGCCTCCAGAGATGACACCGTGGGCTGTGAAAGCGCCTGCAGCACGCCTGACACCGAGTGGGCCAAGAGGCTCCCCTCACTTACTGAGCTCCTACTGTGCGCCTGGCACTGGGCCAGGATGGAGGTGGGGGAGGCGCCTGATTCTCCCAGTAACTCAGACTGTACTGCCCCTCCCTACTGAATCTGCACTCAGACCCCTCATCCACCT
>NW_011494608.1:6217072-6224235 GCF_000754665.1 Bison bison bison | reverse complement strand
CTTGAGATATTAACCACCGCGGGTTTCCCCAGACTTCCTGCACCCACGAGCCTTCCCGGATCTGCTACAGCTGGGGGTGAGTGTTCAAGGTTCCCAGCCTGGGGAAGGGATGACAGAGCCACTCACAGGGAGATGAAGAGCTGAAGCAGGGCCGCTTCTCACCTCCAGGCTCAGCAGGGCCCCATAGATGAGGCGTGTGTGCGCCAGGCTCCACACCCGCCCCTGGGATGCTCCAGCAGAGGCAGGGCCAGCTCGCCCTGCCCTGGCCCCAGCCAAGTCCCTGGTGACAGCACTGCAGAAAACCCGGAGGAAACTAAGGGCAGAGGGGAAGCTGGGCCTTCACTCCAGGCCTGAGTCACATCTGTATCTGGGCGCTTCCCGGGCAGCCCAGGTGGTAAAGAATCCATCTGCCAAAGCAGATGGTTCCATTCCTGTGTCAGGAAGATCCCCTGGAGGAGGAGATGGCGGCCCACTCCAGTGTTCTTGCCTGGAGAATCCCATGGTCGGAGGAGCCTGGTGGGCTACAGTCCATGGGGTTGCAAAGAGTCACGACTTAGTCACACGACTGAGCGACCGAACAACATCACCATGACAGAGCACAGGCCCCCAGGGCCAGGAGCGGCATAGCAGGGGCAACCCCACAGGGGTTCCGAGGTCCAGCTCCGAGTGCACGGCCAGAGGTGTGCACCTGTGCCCAGAGGTGACCAGAACAGGGCCATCTCCGCATTTGTCAGCCAGGACAGGTGTGATCCAGACAGGTGAGACGTCTGGGCAGACCCCATGGCCTGCCCCTGGGGCAGAGTCTAGGACACAGCAGTGGCCCCAGAGGGACTAAGACAAGCACCAAAG
Organism: Bison bison bison; assembly: GCF_000754665.1. Lineage (NCBI taxonomy): Eukaryota > Metazoa > Chordata > Mammalia > Artiodactyla > Bovidae > Bison > Bison bison. Next base: position 6,223,386 of record NW_011494608.1, on the reverse strand, counting down.
TCAGGAACCACCCACGTGGCGTCCAGCCCCAGAGCTTTCCCCAGAAATATCTACAGAACTGGAAACCCCACTAACGACCACGGAGGATGGGCTGCCTCTGTCCGACATATCGGGGAGCCTGGCGACTTGCCAGGATCACCCAGCAAGAAAATGGGGGCGCTGGGGTCTGACCTGCGGATTCTCTGATCCAGGAGCCCAGCTTCCGCCATGTGTCCACTGAGCACCGCCCCCCGGCCCAGCCTGCCTCCTGGCTGGTCCAGATGTGGCCTCATGGTCTGGGCAGGCCACAGGGGCACTGGGGTCAGACCAAGGTGCCTGATGCCACTTGGGAAGGGAGCGGGGTGGAACTGAGGTTGCGGGCTGCAGGGCTCAGCTTCCAGAGTTTTGAGGAGAGACCCTCCCCAAAACTGGAACAGGAAGAGACTCTCAAACCAGTTCCCCAGGGTCTGGCCTGACCCAGTTGTTGGCACTCCTGACCTGAGCCAGGCTGAGCCAGGTTTGACTTCCTGCTAGATGGGAGAGGCCCTAGGGCTACCTGGGCCCCTCACACTCTAAATTCAAGCCCAAGAAGCTTCCAGGGGTGGCTCATTCATTCCACAAATTCTGTGTGTGCATCAGCTGTGAGGGGGCCTTCCCAGGGTGAGGGTGCGGTGGAGAGCAGACTGAGGAGGGTCCCGCCCTGGTTGGGGAGACGGATGACCAGAGAGACTCGGCATTAACGCTCACAGTTGGGAGGATGTTTATACTAAGTCTTGTGACTGTCACAGCACAGTAAGGCGGTGCGTTCCTATCCCCTCTCAGCAGCTGGTAGATGAGGCCCCCGAGTGTGGGAGTTCCCGGTTCACATAGCACCAGTACAGCTGGTACACGGCTCTTACGGCCTGCCTGCTGTGTCCCCTAAAGTGAACGTCATTCAGGCAGGTCTACTCTTTGGACCCCATGGGCTATACAGTCCATGGAATTTTCCAGAATACTGGAGTGGGTAGCCATTCCCTTCTCCAGGGGATCTTCCCAACCCAGGGATAGAACCCAGGTCTCCCACATTGCAGGCGGATTCTTTACCAGTTGAGTCACCTGGGAAGCCCCTAAAGTCTGTGCCAAAAGTTTTGTGTCCCTCAAGTTCTGTGCCAAAACCCTAAGCCCCATGGAATGGAATGAGGACCTGGGACGTTCGGGAGGTCATAGGTCAGGAAGGCGGGGCCTCCACCAAAGAGGAGGAGGAGCTAGCCTGTCTGCACACCTAGAAGGGGCTCACCAAACCCGGCCATGAGGGCAACCTGGCTGTGGGCTGCTTGTACCCAGGACCGGGCAAAATAAACATTGTTGCTTAAGCCGCCAAGTCTGTGGCATTCTGTTACAGCAGCAGTGGCGGAGCCAGCCTATGGTCCCGGGAGGTGTGAACCAGAGTTTGTGAAAAATACGTAAAATAACAGTGTGTTAGATGGTGACACATGCAGAGCAGAAAAGTAAAGCAGCAGAGAGGAGTCTGTCTGTGTGTGCACATGTAAGTGTGTACATACTTGTATCTGTGTGTACATGTATGTGTGTCTGTGTGTACACATATGCCTGCTTGTATGTGCGTGTGTGTATACATATGTGTCTGCCTGTGTATGTGCCCGTATGTACATCTGTGTGTATCTGGCAGTGTGTGTGCATGTGTGTCTGTGTGTGTGCATTTATATCTTGTGTATGTGTATACATATGTGGCTGCCTGTGTGCACATGTGTGTGTGTGTGTGCACATGCGTGTTCACAGACCTGTTGGCCAGTTTGGTTGAGGGATTTAGGAACTTGATCTCGGGGCTGGCACTGGCCCTCTGGGGACGCTCCCTCGTGACCCTGCTCATGCCTGGGGTCTCCCCCAGACCCTGGGGGCAGACTCTGCACCTTATTCATTTCTGGGCTCTTACATGCCTGGCGAGGGCACCTCACAAGCTCTCCATCAGCCTCATGCTGGAGGGGTTGCGTAGACGGCCCCCGACAGTGGGGACTGGTGCAAACGAGCATCCGTAGGGCACCTGCCACTCGGGGACGTTGTGTTTGGGGCCTTGGGGGCATCTCATTCAATCACCCTGAGAACCCGGGGAACCTCACCCAGCGGCCTGCCAGATGGGGAAGTGGGGTAACGTGACCGAGGTTGCAGAGAGCAGGCTTCCGCTCAACAGCCACCCCTCCCAGACCTGGGCATGCGGACCTGGCAGCTGGCCACCTTCTTGTGCTGTGGCACAAGAGCCAGGGCTGCAGGGAGCCCACTCCTTCATTCATTCACTCATTCATTCTCCCGAGGGGCGCACCCTGAGCCCAGAGGGAGCAGACAGTGTCTCTGGGACACAATCGGACCCCAGGCCAGCTTCTGCATCTGTGACTGGGGGCCCAGAATGCCCCCTGGGAAAGCTGGCCTGGGGTTGGGGCTGCACTGGGTCCTCCCCTTCCCCTGGCGCAATCATAACCACATAGCCCCCAGCTGGCGCTTTCACAGCCTGGGGGAAGGCCTTGACCCCTCCCTCCTGTCCTGGGTCTGCAGGGGAGCCTTGGACCACCCCTCACCCTCCCTGCAGGCCTGGGTGGGGGGCTGGCAGCCCACTGCCTCTGAAGAGGAGATGCCCGACAGCAGAAGCAGGTGCCCTCGGATGGGCAAAGTTGGGAGGGTCTCAGAATGGGGAACCACAGCCCAGAGGAGGCCAGTATGTCACCCACACACCCCAGACTCACCCTGACAGCTGGGCTTCGCTCCGGGGCAGATGGGACTGTGCCTTGGTGCACTGGGCCAGGAGATCTGCCATGTGGTAGCCCCTCCTGCCCCCTGTCTAAATGACACCCACCAGGGAGGTTCCTGGGGGCCTTCTGCTTTGAGATACCCCTGGCAAGGCAGCCACAGGCTTCCTAGGTGGCCTAACAGTAAAGAATCCACATGCCAATGCAGGAGATGCAGGAGATGCAGGTTCGGTCCCTGGGTCAGGAAGATCCCCTGGAGGAGGAAATGGCAACCCACTCCAGAATTCTTGCCTGGGAAATCCCACGGACAGAGGAGAGTCAGACACGACCGGGCGACTGAGCACGCACACACAGGTGGCACGCCATGACGTATTGTCGGATGAGGTGATGTCATACCAGAGCCCCTCTCTATACATGAAAGTTTGTTTTTTCTGTTGCCATCCCCTCCAGATTTGACAATGCCCAGCACATAGTAGGTCCTCAATAAATGTGGATAAACTCTGAATGGATAAATAAATGAACAAAGGATTTTTACCACTGGGTGGCAGCGGGATTATAAGCGATTTTTTTTTTTTGCTTTAAAGTATTTTTTGCAAAAATTATATAGAATTTCTAACGTGAGAAAAAATGCAGTTATTGCAAAACCTGCACAGCTGGTGTGGCCACAGGGAAATGAAGGGGCTTTTGGCTGAAAGCAGTCCTGCAACCTAGGGTCACAATGACTAATGTGACCTCCACACGTGGCTTGGATGTGGACAGAGCCCAGAAAGAACCAAGCAGTGGGGAGCTGGGGTGGGGCTTCTCCTTTCTCGTCTCTCTCTCTCATTTCCTCTCTGGTTATCACATCGCTGGGCAATCAGTGCAACTCAGGAAGGAAAGCAGGATGGTGGTGCAGCTGGTCACAGCGGTGTTGGGCTATGGGGTACGAGAGATGCAGGGGTCCAGGCAGCTCATTTTACCTCCAGGAGCTTCCTCAGTTTTTCCACCTGTAGAATGGGGTGAAGGCATGGACCTCTGGCTTTTATGAGGAGTGCTGGCTCCCCTCCTGCGCTTAGTACTCACCATGTCCTCAGAGCGGCCCCGTTTCCTTCCCTTTTTCCTGCCCCGCTGCTCACAGGGTTAAGCAAGACTTTGCTGGTTCTTGTTTGCCAGCTGCAAGATCAAACCCTGTAGCAGCTGGCACCTAAAATAGGCCGTTGCTGAAGCTGGCCCTATGAGCAGAGGAGAGGAGCATCCCAAGGAGCGAGGGTCTTCGGCCAGGAACGGGGCTCATCCCTCAGCCTGGGGCCGAGTCTCAGCTCTGTCACTTAGCAGTGGGCACTGCACCCTCTGAAAGTGGCACAGCAGGGCCCGCCTCCCAGTGCTTTTGACAGGGCTCACTCTTCCGACGGGGGCCGTGCCCAGAGGACCCTCTGTCCCCAGTCCTTCCCTGCCATGCAGAGCAGCAGCTCTGCCCCCAGCCTCTGCCTCTGGGGCCCTGCCCCCTCGTCCTCCACCCCTTTCCAGAAGGCCCTGAGCCGGCCCGGAGCAAAGCTGGGGCTGTGCTCTTCTCTCAAAGCTGAAATCAAAGGCTTGAATCGTGGGAGCATCTATGTTACTTGGAGAGTCAGGGCCCATCTCCATGTTAAACTGCTCTGAGCCTTTTCTGTGCCAAATATCCTATAGCGTGACCCTGCTGTGATATCATTGTAGGTAAGCCTCACCTTACAGAGGAGACCAGGTTTATCGCACAGTCAGCACAGAGTCTGGCTCCTAATAGACTTTGAAAAACATTTGTTGAATTGGTAGATGGATGAATGATGGATGATGGATGAATGATGGATGATGGATGGACAGAAATGTGGATGAACAGATAGATGAGTGGATGAAAGGTGAGTGGATGAGTGGCCAGATGGGTGGTGAATAGCTTGGGGGATGGAGGAGTGGGTAGTCAGGTGGATGGGTGGGTGATGAATGGATAGGCAGATAGGTAAGTGGGTAGATGGGTGGACGGGTGGGTGAACAGGTGCGCGGAGAGAAGGTGGATGGGCGGATGATGGATGAGTCGGTAGATGGATGGGTAGGGATGGGTGACTTGGTGGATGGAGGGGTAGATGGGTGGACGGCTGAGAGCTGCCTCTACGAGCTTGTCAGTGGCAGAGCTGGCAAGGGTCTGACTTCAAGGGCAGACCCTTCCTACTCGTCTGGAGTCTGTCACTGAATCTACGTCAGCAACTCGCACATGTTTACCCCTCCACTGAGTCCCAGCACCCTCTGTATAAGGATATGTTTAGTTTCTCCTCCTGGACGTTTCCGGACAGGACCAGTTTCATGGACGTGCAATGCGCCCAGTCACACTGGCCCCACCCCCACAGCTCGTCTGCTGTCACCATCATGAAATCATTGATAATTTTTCCTTTAAGCTCGTGTTTCACGAGTGAAGTGTGGCGGGACGGTGGAAGGGGCACAGGAGCAGGGGAAGCCCAGGCAGGACACGTATTTCTGGTGCCCTGCGTGCACACGGCGTCTGAGCACAGAGCTCTGGTGGACGCACCCTCTGCCCATCCACCCACTCGTCTCCAGCATCCGTCCATCCTCGCACCTTCCTGACCCACCGTCCACCCGTCCACCTGTGAGCAGAACGAGCGCCTGCCAACTGAAACGGTGAGTGAGTTCTATAAACGAAATACATCTGCACACACAAACAAATACAAACGGTGTAATTTTGATGAGCCCACGTACAAGCTAAACACTTCACAACACAGTGTGCATAGCGCAACACAGACGAACAGCAAAAAACGCAAAACTTTGTTTTACTAGTATTATTAATTTTATTGGTGTTTATTCAAAATGCCAATGATGTCAGTTTTTAACTTTTCTTTACTTAGAACAGCACTAAATAGCAAATTTAAAACATCCCGACAAGTCAGGAGGAATAAAAGGGAATGGATGAGGCCCCCCAGAGGGCGGGGACCCTGGGTTTGGCCCTCCTGGGGCACGGGCGGACCCGGCCCCCATCTTGCCCAGAACAGCAGGTGAGGGTCCAGTTGGAAGGGCTTGAGGAGGGCCAGCTCTTGGACTCGCACCTTGTACCGAGACCTGCCGCCCCAAGACCGGCCCGCACAAGGGAAGGGACCAACTGCTCTCTCCAGCTCTGGGAAGCCCGGCCCCGCCTCCCCGCCCCCGTCTGCCCTTCCTACGGTGGGACGCTGCGCCCCCTGGTGGGGATGGGGAGAAGAACCAGGCTGCGTGAACCTGGGGGTCGTTCAGCTCTGAGCCCCACAGCCCAGATTTCTGGCCCCTCTGACCCTGCCAGCCCGCTTCTAGGAAAGCATCTCCACAGGCACACGGGCCGCATGATGGAGATGACATGTGTGCACGATTATCATAGAATGAATAAGCAGAGTCAGGTCAGCACAATGGAAATAACGCCATGCCACGCAGGGGCACTGGGGGTCTTGGCTCCTGTCCCCAGCAGTGCCCCCTGGACGACGATTCCTGGGGACGCGGGGGTGGGAATTGGGGGGGAGATGCCAGGCGGAGGGCTCTCAGGGGATGTTCCAGGAGGGGACTCCGGAGAGTGATACTCATAACCCTGGGGATGAGTTACACCCGCCTCCC
>NW_011494608.1:6213418-6216972 GCF_000754665.1 Bison bison bison | reverse complement strand
GGGAGGAGGGCTTTGATCTCACTTACCTCTCGGTCATTGCCCCAAGGTCAGAGCTCCAAGTAACGGCCCAGGGCAGCCCTGGGGACCCTCCCACTCTGCTGGTGAGAGGCTTGGTTCACCGTTCCCAGCCTCAGGAAAAGTCAGCCTAAGATGGGCTTTTGAAACCCATGGATCTTTTTTTCATTATTATTGAAGCAAAATATACATAACACAAAAAAGTGACAGTCGCTCAGTCGTGTCCAACTCTTTGCGACCCATGGACTACACAGTCCATGGAATTCTCCAGGCCAGAATACTGGAGTGGGTAGCCATTCCCTTCTCCAGGGGATCTTCCCAACCCAGGGATCAAACCCAGGTCTCCCGCACTGCAGTTGGATTCTTTTCCAGCTGAGCCACAAGGGAAGCCGGCATAACACAACTGAACAGTATGTCTCAGTATCCATCTCAATGGCATTAAGTACATTCACATTGTTACTGTAAAAAGGCTATCCACTTTGCTGTGCAGCCCTCATCATATCGTCCTCCAGAAACTTCCCATCTTCCTAAACTGAAACTCTGTCCCCATGAAGCACCAACTCCTCAGCCCCACCTTGTCCCGTCCCCTGGCCCCCGTCATCCCGCTTTCTGTCTCCGTGAACAAGACTACATTGGGTCCCTTATGTAAGTGGGATCCTACAGCATTTGGCCTTTTGTGACCGGCTTACCTCACTGAGCATACTGCCCTCAAGGTTCATCCAGGCTGTAGCATCTGCCAGAACTTCTTTTTAAAAGGCTGAATATTAATATCTTCTAGTGTGTGTGGATCCCTGTTACTCATCCGCTCATTGGTCTGTGTGTGGACCCTCTTTGCTTATCCATTCATTGGCCTGTGGGTAAATAGGTTGTCTCCCCTTTGGGCCATTGAGAATAACGACGCTGTGAACAGCTGCACAGACATTTGATTGAGTCCCTGCTTTTAATTATTTTGGGTGTATACTCAGAAAGGGGGTCTGTAGATCTACATTTAGTTTTTTGAAGAATTCCCATACTGTTTTCCACGGTGAAGCCAAGGGATATGGAGGGCTTCATAGACAGAGCAGCTCTCCTGGATCCTCGCAGGAGGGGAAGGGGACTGTCCCCTGCCCGGCTGGGCTCAGCTGGTCAGAGGTCATCTGTAGGGATGAGGACCGTGAGCATGGACTTGGCATCACACAGATCCTGGTGCACAGCTCTGCCACTTGGAACCAGGAGCTCCGTGGATCTGGTTCTCTGGCCTTGCACAGCTCTGGGAGATTTAAGCAAGCCGGTGTGTGCAGGGGCCCAGCCGGCTCCCTCACTGCCGAGGACCAGAGCTGTTGCTGATTTTGTTGAATCTCCTTCAAAATTCAGCCAGCCAGACAAAACCAATACTCACAAAGCAGGTTAACAATAAACTGACCACATGGGACACCTCTGAGGGCATATAAACCAAGTCATGGGATATGAGGCCACTGTCTCCAGCGACATCTCCAGCTCTGTGAACCAAGAAGATGCAAAGGCTGTGGCAGGATACAGGTCCTCAAATCAAACATGAAATCCTAACCTTTGCCGGGCAGCTCTGTGACACAGCACACTGGCCTGGAGTTTCAGGGGGTTCAAACCTAGTTGAGCACTTCTAGGTGTGAGCCCTTAAGCTTTTCTCCTCCTCTGTACGTGCGTGCACACCAAGTTACTTCAATCATGTCCGATTCTTTGCTGCCCTACGGACTGTATGTAGCCTTCCAGGCTCCTCTGTCCATGGGATTTCCCAGGCAAGAAGACTGGCATTGGTTGCCATTTCCTTCTCCAGGGGATCTTCCCGACCCAGAGATCAAACCCAGGTCTCCTGTGGTTCCCACGCTGCAGGTGAATTCTTTACCACTGAGCCACTGGAGAAGCCCTATTCTCTGTGAATTGGAGCCAATAGCAGCCACCTAAGGGGCCGTCATCAGAGAAGGCAATGGCAACCCTACTCCAGTACTCTTGCCTGGAAAACCCCATGTACAGAGGAGCCTGGTGGGCTGCAGTCCATGGGGTCACGAAGAGTCGGACACGACTGAGCGACTTCACTTTCACTTTTCTCTTTCATGCATTGGAGAAGGAAAATGGCAACCCACTCCAGTGTTCTTGCCTAGAGAATCCCGGGGACGGCGGAGACTGGTGGGCTGCCGTCTAGGCAGTTGCACAGAGTCGGGCACGATTGAAGCGACTTAGCAGCAGCAGCAAGGGGCCGTCATGAAGGTTAAATGAGGAGACGCAAGTGACCGATGAGCTTGAAGCCCACCTCTGCATCAGGGCTTAAGCCCTGGGCCTGGTATGACCCCATCTGGCCTCTCCAGGCTCCTAGCTGACCCCATTCCCCCCAGTGCCTCAGCCCCAGGGCATCAGGCCTTCTGTGATGACCCCCGAACATCTCTAGCATCTTCACTCACCTACTCTGCCTCCTTGGCTCTCCCCAATTTGACCCCCAATCTTCTCACATGTGAACTAGTCTCCCCAACCTCCACACCTTCACTTACTGTAACAAGTCCAATTGTGTCTCCTCCCCGCTAAAGGTACCCCCTGGTACCTTGAATGTGACCTTATTGGGAAGTAGGATCTTTGCAGATGATGGGTTACAATCCATGGGGCCACAGAGAGTCTGACACGATGGAACCACCGAGCACGCACATGCACAGATGGAATAAGGAGGACCCTATAAGGTGGATTCAGAGAAGGCAATGGCACCCCACTCCAGTACTCTTGCCTGGAAAATCCCATGGATGGAGGAGCCTGGTAGGCTGCAGTCCATGGGGTTGCTAGGAGTCGGACACAACTGAGTGACTTCACTTTCACTTTTCACTTTCATGCATTGGAGAAGGAAACGACAACCCACTCCAGTATTCTTTCCTGGAGAATCCCAGGGATGGGGGAGCCTGGTAGGCTGCCGTCTATGGGGTCGCACAGAATCGGACACGACTGAAGCGACTTAGCAGCAGCAGCAGCATAAGGTGGATTTGTCCTTATAAGGGGGATTTGGACACAGGCACACATGGAGAAAAGAGAAGGTGGAGTAACGGCTCCAAGGCAGGAACTCCAAGAGCCGCTGGCAGCAGGCAGGAGCCGGGAGGAGGCAAGGAAGGATCATCTCCCAGAGCCTTCAGAGGGAACACAGTCAACATTTGATTTCACACAACCAGTTTCTGTTGCCCTAAGCCACCTGGTTTGTGGTATTTTGAGGGCAACCCGAGGTGAGCAGCTCCCTTACCCAGTCCCCTCCATAGCATCACCACCCTCCAATATGTCCCCCCCTTCCCGGCTAGTTCCAAAACCTACCCCTTCCTCCAAGAAGCCTCCCCTGAGCACCTTCACTCCTCCTCTGTTGCTGTTTCTGCAAGTGACTGCCCCCATAGCGCTTTGTTTGCAGCGTCTTCCCCTAGAGTGAAATGCGCTCGGAGACCTGTTTGAAGGGTTTCAGAATAGGCTTCCTTTCTGGAAGAGGTGACCCTGAACAGGGATTTGACGGATGAGTAAGAGTTTACTAATGGGAGAGACGACAGCTGTGTGCCAGTCGCTGA
>NW_011494608.1:6212523-6213290 GCF_000754665.1 Bison bison bison | reverse complement strand
AGTACACTTACTTAGCCGTGTAGTCATCCAACCAGCATACTGAGTGACTTCTGTGCTGACTTGTTCACCAGAGTGTGGCCCCAGAAGCAGGACAGCACCTCATTTATCTCTGGCTGCACTGACCCTCACTCTCCAGGAGCTCCTAGCAGCCCTGGGTCGGCCTGAGTTCATGCCCAGCCCAGGGATGTGACTTGGGGGGGCCTTGGGATGGGCACATTTGGCAAGAGGAAGGGAGGGCAGATGGTTTCCCAGCTGGCACTAGTAGTAAAGAATCCTCCTGCCAATGCAGGAGATGTAAGAGATGTAGGTTCAATCCCTGGGTTGGGAAGATCCCTGTAGGAAGAAATGGCAACCCACTCCAGTATTCTTGCCTGGAGAATCCCATGGACAGAGGAGCCTGGTGGGCTACTGTCCCTAGGGTCGCAAAGAGGTGAACACGACTGAAGAGACTTAGCACACAGGGAAGGCAGAGGGACTCAGAGCTTCCTGGGGAAGCAAAAACAGGAACCCTCGTATCAGCTGGGGCATCAGTCCTGATTCCAAATCCAGGCTCTGCCACTTTCCAACTGAGTGAGCTGGCGGCTCTAAGGCTTGCTTCTTACCTACGAAGTGAGGACATCTGGCCAAGGTCGTCATTCATTGGTGAAAACCTTCTGCAGTAAAGAGCACCAGCCACCAGGGGACGCCGGTCCCTGCTGCATCAGGAGAGACTGGAGACTGGAGAGCTATGGGGGTGGAGACCGCAACAGTTACGGTTTGGGGGGTGG
>NW_011494608.1:6210570-6212362 GCF_000754665.1 Bison bison bison | reverse complement strand
CCACAGGCGGCGGGCTCTGATGGTAACAACACCTCGTGCTCTGCAGAGCTGCCCAGGTGCAGACACACGCCTAACTCACCACAGCCGCCCGGCAGCCCGTGGGGGCAGTTATTCTCACTTGTACCCATGAGGAACCGAGACACAGAGAGGTGTGGGAGCTTGCCTGAGATCGCGCAGTAAGGGGCAGAGTTGGGGTGAGCACACAGGTGGTGTGGCAGCACCCACACGCTCCCCGTCCTGCCTTATGCCCTGTAGGAGCGGCCTGGCTTCGAGGACAGGTGCTGATGATGGGCAGGGAGGTGAGGAGGACAGGAAAGGCGTTCCATCAGAGGAAACCACATGAATGGAGGCCCAGAGGCATGAAAAAGTGGGCAGAGGCACAGGGCGTTCAGAATTGCTGCCCCAGGGGGAGGCTCCGGAGGGGCGGGCAGAGGCTGCTAGTCACGGAGAACCGCTGGCGGGCTGAACACAAGGGGGTATATAGGCCAGAGCTGGGCTTGGAACCTTTCTGTGGCCTAGGGTTGGAGAGGGACTGGAGGGGGCCAGAGGGGAGACAGGAGGACCAGCGAAAAGGCCAGTGCCATCCCGGTCAGGGGCAGAGAAGCCTCTGGACCCTTCAGCTGCCGTCGGCAGGCTCCTTGGTCAGGCCTCTCTTGGTGACCAGCGACAGAGGTCGGCCAAAGACAACTTAGTGAAAGGCCGCAGGGGGACCTCCAGGGGCAGCAGGCAACGGCCCTGGGGACGAGATCAGGGCGCAGAATGCGTGGGGACCCTCTCGTCTATGGATCCCGCCCTCTCCTCCCCAGCAGGAGCTGCGGCTCCTCCAGGGGGCCGGCTGTCAACTCCACCAGGCACCATCTCTCCTCAGTTAGTGCAGGAAGTCAGCTGGGTGGTTTGTGCAGAATCCAGAATCCATCTTCTTTTCAAGGTAAAAAAAAAAAAAAAAAATCTGCCAGAGCAGCAGGCAAGCGGAAGCCAAAGAATAAATAATGGTCTTTCGTCATCTGAGCCACAGATGGAGAGGGAAGGGGCCAGTCTCCACATGAGGCCCCCACCTCACCAGAGCCAAGGGCACCAGCTGGGGGGACACGGCGGGACAGAGGGCAGACTCCCAGGTGCCAGGGTGAGGGAGGGGCTTCCCTTGCTGGGCCCAAGCCGAGGCCTGCTCTGACCCAGCACCCCAGTATCTCCAAACTGTCAATGGTTAGGCCTGCACAAGGGTCCCCACTCGGCCGTCAGGGGGCGTAGTATCCGTTTGCTAGGAGAGGGCAGCTCCAGGTGGGTGGGGAGCGGGACCCTGGTCTGGATTTCACAGGCCGCCCCGCCCTGGCCACCCACTTCCTGCACAAGAACCAAGGAGAGCGTCTCAGGACCCAGACGGTGCGCCTGGGGCTGAGCGGTGGGCCCTGGTGGGGGCTGCTGTCATTGTTAGCGCTGACAGGGATGGGGACCCGGGGCCAGGGGAGGGCGGCTGTGCAGGGAGCGCTGGGTGTGGGGAGGCTATGGGAGGCCAGGTGAGAACCTGGGGTGCCCCGGGCCTCCCCAGATGAACTTGGCCTGGGAGGGGCCTGGCAGCCGGGAGCTGGACTCCTGTGGCCCTACTGTGTGCAGCCCACGTCCGCCCGGCTTCACGGGCCCCCACCTGCCTCATTCCGCCTCGTTCCCAGACGTTCCTGGGAAGGGAGGAGGAAGGGAGGCAGTGGGGTGGGCCGGGAGCTGCCTGTTCTCAGAGTTCCACTGGGAAGACCCGGAAACTGGGGCAGGAGGAGGGCGGGAGGGCAGGAGAGGCCCC
>NW_011494608.1:6208176-6209810 GCF_000754665.1 Bison bison bison | reverse complement strand
CTTGGAGCAGGGCTGCTCCTGGACTGGAGTCACTCCCAGTCCCCCTGTGGAGCCTCAAACCCCTCACAGTGTTACCCCATCTGGCTGAGGAGGCAACTGCGGCTCCAGGGGGGTAGCCTGGGGGGGCACACCCCTTGTCACCCACCCCCTGTCCAGGTGAGGCACCCACATTTCTGGGCCCAGGGTCACACTGGGCCTCAGAGTCACTGGCTGGGGCTTGGGAGGAGCCTCCAGGGACAGCAGGAGGGAGGTCCTGGCCGTGGGGGGCAAAATGGGAAATGACACTGCCCTGTGTGCCTGTGTGCGCGCGCATGTGTGCATGTGTATACATGTGTGTACATGTGGGTGTGTGTATACATGTACGCATGTATGTTTGTGTACATGTGCGCGCACATGTGTGGACCTGTGTGTGTTTGTGTACATGTGGGGGGGTGTACGAGTGTGTGTGGCAGGGTGGGGAGGTGGGGCAGGGACCCTCCTGGCTCAGTCCCACCTTCTATCTGCCAGTTCTTTCCACACACACACACTGACCCACTCCCACCTCAAAAAACAGACTCCAGCCCACGTTCTGGGTCCCCTGATCATCACCCCAAGGGCCCTCCCCAGGACCCTAGCTTCACACTGGCCTGGGGCTCCCACCCATGCTGCCCAAATGAGGCTTGTAGTGGGTTGAAGAGTGTGCCCCCACAATTCATGATCACCCAGAACCACAGCATGTGACTGTATGTGGAAACAGCCTTGGCAGATGTCAGTGGTTAAGGTGAGGTCAGATCGGGTGGGGCGGGAGCTGGATCCAGGGACTGGTGTCCTTGTAAGAAGAGGAGGGACAGAGACCCAGGAGGAGGCCACGTGAGGACAGAGGCAGAGACTCGAGTGAGGTGGCCTCAGCCACGCGACATGGGGAGCCACCAGAGCAGGGAGGGGCAGGGAGGACCGTGCCCTGGAAGCTTCCGGAGAGAACTGGGTCCTGCTGGCACCTTGATTTCAGATTCCTGCCTCCAAAGGATGAATTTCTGGGTTTTCAAGTCCATCTCAGGCATTCGTTCAGCAGCCCCAGGACAGACACAGGGCTCATCCCTCTCCCATCTCCTCAGCCCTGGTACTCTGGCCAGGGGGATGGATCTGGGTAGTGGGGCGCCCAGGAGACCCCCACTCAGACCTCCAACTGTGGGTGGCAGACCGGACCCGCCTGCCCTCTCTGAACCCTGGCGCTCCATTCAAGCCACACCCCCTCTCCTCTGGGCTCCTGGGCCTCAGAGATGAGCCCAGCGGGTGTGGAGACTTCTGTGTGGCCACGTGGCTCAAGGTCTCCCCGATGGTGATGCCCTCCCCTCCTCCGCCCTGAACACTGAGATTCAGGGAGGGGAGGGCTGCTCAGGGTGCTCCCCTAATTAACCCTGCTGGGATGTCTGCTTCCCAGAGAACCTGGGCTGGATACTGCATTGTTACCCCCATATTACAGACCCCAAAACTGAGGCTCAGACAGGAGGAGCGGCATGCCCAGCCCCCAGAGCCGCCCTCTCCCTCTCCCTGGGCTGGGCCGGCGGGGAGTGAGAGCAAGAGGTCTTTGCCCCCAGCCCGGCTCACCCCCATCCAAGCAGCTCCAAGGCTCCCACCCCCGCAGGCAGCTCCCC
>NW_011494608.1:6207625-6208076 GCF_000754665.1 Bison bison bison | reverse complement strand
GGCAGCTCCCCCAGCTGCAGCCTGGTTGCCATGGTGTCGGAGGAGGAGCAGATTCCTGAACGGAATCCAGAACTTCACCCCAGCCCCTCCTTCCTCACTCCCTTCTCCAACATCAAAGCCTCCTTCTGTCAGCTGAGGCCTGGCTACTTCCTCCCCAAGCAGCCAGGGAGCACAGGAGGTCAAGGAGGCAGAGGGTCCCGGATGTGAGTCACAGGACTCTGGCCCAGCCCCTTCCCGGAGCAAGGGCTCCAGACCCCCACCCCCAACCTCCCCACTGGACCGGCGTGACTCCCCATCACCGCTCACAGGGAAGAGTCCTGGGCAGTTTGCAGGCCAGGCGGGCTCCTTACAGCCTCTGTGCCTGCAGTTCCCTCCACCTGCAATGCCCTTCCTCGTCCTGGCTTCCCTGAGTCCAGAGGCTCCCGCTGCCTCCCACACCCGCCTTCATCAC
>NW_011494608.1:6199409-6207525 GCF_000754665.1 Bison bison bison | reverse complement strand
CTTCATCACAGCCATTCCCTTGCCGCACTTGGACGCGACGCTCCCATGGGATTGGGAGGTCTTAGGGATACAAACTTCCATGTCGGCCTTTTCCTGAACCTCCAGCCCCTGGGCCAGGCAGATGCTCAGTGAAGACGCAAGGTGGGAAAGGAGGGAGGGAGGCAGGAAAGAGGGAGGGGAGACGGGGAGCTGTACGTCCTTCAGGCCACCCTCCCCCGTTCACACGGACTCACCCAGGCAGGCTGCTCCTGCTCACCACCCAGGCAGGCTGCTCCTGCTCACCGCTGCCCCTCACACTTGCCAGCACAGATCTCACCCCTCTGTGGCTGACGACAGCTTCCTCCCCGGTCCCGGCTCACTGGGCTCTGTTCCCTGAGGATCCAGAGTGGAATCAACAGGTTATAGACTGTCACCATGGTTGGATGGCATCACCGACTCGATGGACCTGAGTCTGGGCAAGCTCTGGGAGTTGGTGACGGACAGGGCTGCAGGCCATGGGGTCGCGAAGAGTCTGACACGACTGAGCCACTGAACGGAGCTGAGACCGCCGCTGGGTTCAGGAGGCTTCTGTAAACGCACACATTCATCAACACCTCGAGACTTGAAGCACAAGCAGGCCTGCTACTTCCAAGCCCATCATAGGTCACAGGCGGGCTTAAGGTGGAAAAAGAAAGTAAAAGATGGGTATTTATCAAGGTCTGAGCCGGGTCTCAGCCCCCGCAACCACCCTGGCAGTTAGTTTGAGGAGTTGCAGATGAAGAGATCAAGGGTCAGGGAGGCAAGGTCACTGGCCACTAGTAGACTCTGCGCAAGCCACCTGGAGAGGAGGAGCAGGTTATTCCCAGAAGCCCTCGGCAGTGGGGCCGGCCAGCTGGGGCACAGGCAGCGCTGAGATGGACACATGGGCCAAGGCAAAGGGTGTTACGTGTGCACCTCGGAGCCCCTCTTGCAAGCTGGACCCATCTCAAGTGGGGAGCAGAACTGGTCAGACCCACCGGTCTCCCCAGACTTTCCACTGAAGACAAGTAGGTCCAGCAGAAGTCACCTCTGAAGACAGAATGGGAACCAGGGTTGGGAGGAAAGAACAGTGCGTAGCACTCACTTTGCACAGTTCTGTGACTACCTGAATTTTACTGAGAATGTCATTATTATTACTGAAAAGAAAAAGTGAAAGTGTTAGTCACTCAGTCGTGTCCAACCCTTTGCGACCTCATGGACTGTAGCCTGCCAGGCTCCTCTGTCCATGGGATTCTCCAGGCAAGAATACTGAAGTGGGTCACTATTCCCTTCTCTAGGGGATCTTCCCCACCCAGGGATTGAACCCAGGTTTCCTGCACTGCAGGCAGATTCTTTACTGTCTGAGCCACCAGGGATCAGAAGAAAATGAACATCCGATGACCCCGAGGTGCTTCTGCACCTTGAGACAGTCATGGCAAAGCCCCAGAGAGGCTGCCTTCCCCCGGCCCTCCACCTCTTGTGGAAGTGCATCCCACAAGCTAGGCCCCAGACCCAAAGGTGGCCATGCATTCATGCCTTCCATCACTCATTCTTTCACAACTCTGTGTTAGGCCCGTGCCCCCCGAAAGTCGCTAGTCTAATGGGGAGACAAGCACAAGGACCACACACCGCAGAATAAGGCAACTGGTTCTGATGAATGTGGTGCAGGAGTGTGCCTGTGGGGGCAGACAGGGAGGGCTCACAGAGGAGACAGCTTTGAGTGGACACCTCACAGGATCAGCGATCTTGAGCGTGAGGACCTGGGCTCTGGGCCGGCCGGAGCGGAGCCCCAGCAGAGCTCGCCCCCTTCCTTCAGCCTCCACACACTCCTGGCCGCCTGCACCTTCTGCCTCATCTGTTTGGAGCCAGCTCACTGGGGAGTTTTCCATACCCGCAGGCCTGTGTCTGCTACCAATTAGGAGGCAAGGTAATTACACCGTGATTACAGACATGCTCTTCCACTTCTTAATGAGCTATGTGGGCTTAGGCAGAAAGGTCTCTGCTGTCTGAAACTCGGGGACCACGCAAAGCTGCAAGGCCCGTGTGCTAGCCCAGGGGAGTGGTTTTCCAACTGCTTTCAGCCCCCTTGAAACAGATGAAACCGAAGAAAACCAAGCTATTTGGGTTGGGGTGGGGAGGTTGAAGGGGGCCCTGGGAGAAGGATCCAGGGTCCCCTTTGCTCTGTAGCTGTGGATCCTGGGGAGACGGGGGCTGGGACTGGTCCTGGGGGTGGGACCAGGGTGGCCAGGACAGGGGGAGAGTGCTGGGGAGAGGGTCCACCGCCCACGTCTCCCAGCTGGCACACACAAGGACTTCAGGATCTTCAGAACTGTGTGTTCGTGCCCACGTGTCTGGCCCAGTTAGCTCATCTTTCACAGCAAGCAGTGAGTCTATACAAATAGAAATAGAAATATGACCTTGAAAGATGTCATAAAGGACCTCAACCTTTTAATAACTCCACAGTTTCCTTTCTTAAATTTAGAGGGACGTTTAAGGGAAAATGTCTCTTCTATAGAAGGAATATTTATATGAATTCAACAATTCTATGAACTCCCTTTTCTTTTTCTTCTGTTCAAGTCAAGTAAAATTAGATTAAAAATAGAATCCAAGATATGAGTCTTCTGGTTTTATAAAATCATTTCCACCCATCTGTCCCTTACTCACCCTTCTGGTTTTTGTGTATTTGTGGAGTTGTTCAAAATGATGTTCATCTAATGTTAATGGGTCTTTTTTTTTTTTTTTTGGCCCCACGCAGCACTCGGGGTACTAGCTCCCTGACAAGGGGTCAAAGCCAGGCCCGCTGCAGTGGAAATAAGGAGTGTTAAGCACTGGACCCCCAAGGAAGTCCCTTCTAATGGTTATTTTCAGCTGGTTGGATTTGGGTTGGTTTTTTATTTCTGTTTTGGGGATTTACAGCATGTTTTGAATTCTTTATAATGAACAGGTGTCACTTATTTTTTAATATGACTTTTTTTTCCTTAAAAAGAGAGATGGGAAGGAAACTTATCAAACTTGTCAGCCAGAATTAGTAGTGGAAACTGAGTACTGAGATGACGAGATGATGGATGATTGCTATTTCTCCCCTTTAATTTCTAAAAGAAAACAACTTACTTTTAAAATAGGGAAGAAAGAAATCATGGGCAATGTGAAACAAGACCAGTGGCAGACCACTTGGCAATGATCTCTTCATATTTACTGAACAACTTGATGCCAGGTTCCAACGTTTACTGTCTCTCTATTTAGGTTTTTGGTTACTCGGTAAAACGTCCTCATACACTCTCCTTGCAATTATATATGCCGCCACTAGTTGGCAGTAGGCATATCAGTATTCTGGAAGGTGTGTGTTTTGTCCGTGTCTCAGATAAGAAGGCATCTATTACAGTTCGACTTTTTTGAGAATTTCTTTACAATTGATAGCCCAATTGAGGCCACTCAATTTCTTGTCTTCCTCAAATAAATACTTCAGACACAAGTCAAGTTCAGTTCAGTTCAGTTCAGTCGCTCAGTCGTGTCCGACTCTTTGTGACCCCATGAATCGCAGCACGCCAGGCCTCCCTGTCCATCACCAACTCCCGGAGTTTACTCAAACCCATGTCCATCGAGTGGGTGATGCCATCCAGCCATCTCATCCTCTGTCGTCCCCTTCTCCTGCCCCGAATCCCTCCCAGCATCAGGGTCTTTTCCAATGAGTCAACTCTTGGCATGAGGTGGCCAAAGTATTGGAATTTCAGCTTTAGCATCAGTCCTTCCAGTGAACACCCAGGACTGATCTCCTTTAGGATGGGCTGGCTGGCTCTCCTTGCAGTCCAAGGGAGTCTCAGACACAAGTCAAACAAGTGATTAAAACAAGCAAACGTGACGCCTATTACACATGAGACAGGGTAGCCTCCAGGTAAAGCACCCAGCTCTGGAAGCAGACAGATCTCAGTCCAAACCCTGGATTCATCACTCACTGGCTTCATCATCTTAGTCAAACTACCTCAGCTCTTTTGGCCTCAGCATCCTCATTTAAATGCTGGGAATTTAACAAGCCCACATCACAGGATTGTTGTAGGAGTTGAGTGATGTGGTGTAAGCAAAGGATTCAGGAAATAGTTCTTATTATTCCTGCTGTAAGTCCATCTAGAAAACTCCTGCTCAGCCTTGAGGACCCAGCTGAAACCCCTCCTCCTCAGTGAAGCCTCTGTTAACCTCCTGGCAGCAATTAGTTGCTGGCTCCTCTAATCCTATATCCTAATCCTTAACTTTAGGGTGCCAGTTTTTTCTTTATATCTCTTGAGGGTATGTTATCAGGTGAGTGAAAATGTAAGATTTTACATCTTAATCTTGGGTCATGGAATAACCCGAGGACTTGGACTCTAGAGCCCACGTTCTAGTCCCGGCCTCCCTGACCCAGGGCTGTGACCTCGAGTTCCCTCTGTAAGCAGTTGTTTCTCCATCTACAAAACATCTCCTGGGGGTTCTAAGGCTCAGATGAGGTAATCAATATGGAAAGATTTGGAGACAGAAAAACTGCTGTACACATGGTGATTGCCAATGTCCAAGTAAGGGCCGTGGGGTCAGAGCCTTGTCGGTTATTCTGAACAAACAAACAGCAACACACACACAGCACATATATACACACACATTCGCACAGTACACACATACACACAACACACGCATCGCATGTATGCACACAGCACACATGCACACAATGCACACGTCGCGTGTATATACACATAGCACACACACATACACGCATGCACGCACACAGGCATGAACAGGTCTCTTAAGCCAAAGCAACTTGAACTGCCCTTGGAAGCTGCCCAAACCAACCTTAAGCACAAGCCGTCCACGCCCAGTGCTTGGTGCTAGCTTGAGGGCTAGCCAGGCTCCGCTAGGTTGTCTTCTTTGAACCACACATGGTTATCATCACCTCGTATGTCAGCATTTGGTGCTTGCTTCCACCCCAAGACTTAAAAGAAGCCTTTACAGAGCTCAACAGGTGAGCGACGGGGAACAAGGAACCTTCCACCGAGGCTGCCTAAGTGGGCCTGGAAGGACACGCGCTGGTCCACCGCCTGCGGTCCGGAGTGACAGGGGGACCCTCTGTCTGTCTCTCCCTCCCTCCCTCTGTGTTTCTCCCTCCTTCTCCCTCCGTCTCCTTCCCTCTCTCTCCATCTCTGTCTCTCTCCGTCTGTCTCTCCTCTCTCTCTGCACCCGCGCCTGCAAGAGCTGGAAAGCCAGGCCTGGCTCAGGGCCACTCCAGGTGACCAGCCAGGGCCCCGCCGCTCTCCCTCGTGAGCGGAGCTGCTCAGCACCCAGGCTGGCTGTGCACTTAACAGACACTGCCTGAGCGCCCACTGTCTGTCAGCCCTGCTCGGCCCTGGGGGCACAGACTGGATGCTCAGGGTGGTGGAGGCCTGAGGAAGCAATGGAAAAGAAACAGATGTGGGGACCTCCCTGGTGATCCAGTGGCTGAGACTCCGTGCTCCCCATGCAGGGGGCTCAGGTTCGACCCTAAGACCCAACACAGCCAAATAAATAAACATTAAAGAAAAAAAATGTGTGGGCTGCCCTCTCCGGCCAGGCACTGTGGTGTTGCTCTCAACATTGGACTTAATTCCTGCACCAGCCTGTGAGGTATTTAAAGGTAAGAGGCAAAGTGTTAGTCGCTCAGTCATGTCCAGCTCTTTGTGACCTGCCAAAACTGTGGCCTGCCAAGCTCCTCTGTCCCTGGAATTCTCCAGGCAAGAATATTGGAGTGAGTTGCCATTCCCTTCTCCAGGGAATTCTTCCCAATCCAGGGATGGAACCCAGGTCTCCTGCATTACAGGCCGATTCTTTACCATCTGAGCCACCAGGGAAGCCCAAGAGGTATTTACTTACTTAAATAGGTTCCACCAAATCTACCAGCTTAAGATACAAACAAAGCTATTTTAATATTCAAATTATTCTCTCACCAGCACCTCCCACACCAACAGAAAGGCCATCATTTTTCTGTCTGTCTTTCTCCATCTTTGCCTCTGTCATTGTCTCCCCGTCCAATCCAGCAATCCCACTTCTGGGTCAAAAGAAGTGAAAGCCGAGTCTCAAAGCTACAGGCACCCCTGTGCTCGCAGCAGCATTATCCACAGACACCCAAAGGTGAGACAACACGAATGTCCATGGCTCACAGAAGTGGGCCACACCGAGGAATATTACTAAGCCTTTAAAAGCAGGGGAATGCTGGCACTGGACGAGCCTTGAGGTCACTATCCTCAGTGAGATGAGTCAGTCACCCAAGGACTGACACTTGTGATCCAACTTATGTGAGATCCCTAGAGCAGACAAATTCATGGAGTCGGGAAGGAGGATGGGGGTGCTGGGAGTTGTATGGGTGGGGAGCCAGTGTTTAATGAAGACAGAGCTTCAGTGTGGGAAGATGGAAGAGTTCTGGAGGAGGAGGCTGGTGCCTGCTGCACGAGGTGAGTGCACTCAGCGCTGCGGAGCTGTGCGCTTAAAATGGTGAAAATGGCAAATTCTATGTCATTTGCATTTTACCACAATTAAAGCAACAACAGCCATGGTGGTCTCTGTCGGTGTGGAGGGTCTGTGGGCGTGGGTGTGGGAAGAGGCCCCTGAGGAGTTCTGGACCGTTCCAAGTGATCTAGCCCTGGGGTCTTCCATCACAGCCTTATCTCCTAACTGAGTCACAGTTATCTCAGGGTCCCCAGCCCATGTGTGTTGACTGACTAACCGACTGAATGGTTGCATAGTGCACTCCCCGCCAGGGAGCCTCCGGAATAGTCCAGACCCTGGGCAGCTCTGCAACCCAGGCCCCCTGCCAAGACGGAAGTGCCAAACAATAGCCCTCAAGAGGCCTCCCTGCAGCCAGCCGGATTTGCACCTCCATGGATAAAGCAGGCTTCCTCCGAAGGAAGTGATACTCGAGGGAGGGGAGCGAGGGAGGGGAGCACAGCTTCCGCTGGAGCGAGCTGGAGAGAGGGGCCCAGAAGGACAGGCAGGAGGGTGGGGAATCCTGGATGCCCACTACCCCTGGCCCTGAGCACCACAGGCCGCAGCGGGCAGCTCCTCCCCAGGGCGCTAAGGACACCCTTGTCCTGTGAAGCGCTGACTTTTTTGAGCCTGAAGGTCAGAGTCAGCACAGGAGGGTTGGGGGACGTGCGCAGCCCCCCATTGAGGGCTGTGTGGCCCCACGGCCCCAGCTGCACCCTCTCTCCCCTTGAAGGGGACAGGCGTCACCCTGCAATCACTGTGCATCTAGGCGCTGCCACCCCAAATCGCCCAGACCCAGGGCTGCCCTCTTGCACCTCTTCCTTCTCTACGGCGAAAACAGACAAAAATAAACAGAGACAGAAAAATAAACAGCCATGAATCCCAAGGTGGGGTGGCTGACGGAGGTGATTACTCCCCCGCCTCCCCTCCCCTCAGCGTTCTGAATCAATTGAGAGCCTGAGTCGGGAGGCGGAGAGGGACCGAATCTGTTGTTGGAAAGCAGAAGTTCTGACTCAGAACCAGATGGGTCCCTGTGTTCCAGGTAACCACCCGGGAAGGAGCCAGGAGTCCTGCTGCCTGGAGGGGCAGAAGCGGGGTGGGTTCACACCCCAAGAGTGGAGTTGCCGGCCTCCATGGACCCCTCGGAGGGGAGAGGCTGCCTGGGTAACAGGTGCAAGAAAGGAGCTGGAGCGTTCTGGGACCTGAGGTCTGGAGGGGGGCTGGGGCAGGAAGAGGGGGTCACTGAGCTGGCAGGGAACTGCTGGGCGTGCTGGGGGTTCAGGAGACATGCACCGATGGAGGGAGAAGGTGCCTCAGTGAGGTCAAGGGGTGCTGACAGAGGGGAGGCCGGCCCGGCCCACAGCAACCTAGTGACCGAGGGTGGCTGTGGCCAGAAGCTCAGGACAGGGTGACCTTCCCTCTGGCCTTCACTACCACTGGGGGCCTCCCAAGAGGGCTCCCAGCAGACAGCCTTCACCTTCTGCCTGGAGGAAGAAAAAGGGGAGAGGTCAGGAAGGGGAGCTGAGAGAGGGCAGGGGGCGAGGAAGGGAGGAGGGAGACAGCCGGGAATTTACAAAGGAAGGGGAACAGTTGGAGCAGGGAGAGGGTGGGGCTAGAGATTACTGTTAGAGGGGAAGGGCCG
>NW_011494608.1:6190650-6199048 GCF_000754665.1 Bison bison bison | reverse complement strand
TGGTGGTGGTGGTGGTTCAGTGGCTAAGTCGTGTCTGTAGCCTGCCAGGCTCCTCTGTCCGTGGGATTCTCCAGGCGTCAGATCATTGTCCCCGCGTGCAGGGGGCTGAAGTGTGTCTCCCCACAGATACGTTCAAGTCCTAACCACCCCTCAGTCCCCGTGAACATGGAAAAAGCCTGTGTCTGTTAAGGATCTTGAGATGGTCCTGTATTTAGGGTGAAACTTCGATCCAGCGACGGGTGTCCCTGTGGGAAGAGGCAGGATGCAGACCCAGAGGGAGGAAGACCTGTGAAGATGGGGAAGAGGCTGGGGTGACGCAGGCCAGGAGCCCACCCTGGAGCCTGAGTCCCGAGCCCGAGCGTGCTGCGCGCACTTGGTCTTGGATTCTGGCCTCCAGGTCAGCGGCAGGACACAGTTCTCAGGGTTCGTTACAGCAGCTTTGAGGATGGATACTCCTGGACTCCCAGGCCCATTCCTGTCACCAGGCTACGAACAAGTGACAGAATGCAGGTGTCCCTGACCCCGCTTTCAGCTCCCTTCCTTGCACCCTGCACGGGACAGAAGCTGGCCCAGGCTGGTGCAGCTGCAGCCAAGCCAGCCGTGAGCCGGACTGCCCCAGCTTCCTCGCCTCTGCAGACCTGCCCACCTCGAGGGGAAGCAATCTTGGTGAAAGTGCTGTCTGCGGTCGGTCGCGGTCAGAGCCAGGAGGAAGTGGGGAGATGACCCGGGCCTCGCAGCCCTGCAGGGAGTGTCTCTTTGCACCTAAACCCACAACTACACTTCTCCCAACAGAGGGGAACTTGCTGCCTTGCCCCCGGGGCTCACTATGACTGGTCCCAGTGTCATCTCCAAGGCTAGGGTTTTCAGAGCAGGTTCCCATGGACATAGGAGCCAGGTGGGCTACAGTTTCATAGGGCTGCACAGAGTTGGACACGACTGAAGCAACTGAACACGCACAAAGAGAAAACAATCCTTCCTGGGTGTCTCCCTCTGTCCTGCTTCCAGCAAGTTCTGAGTGCTGAGTGAGAACCTTTCGATCCCTGGGCTTGGACTTGGCCGTGGGCTCCCCACTACTGGGTCCTGGGTTCCAGGAGGCTCTGGTTGGCTGCCGCACCCACTCTTGGTGCCCGGAGGTGGTCCTCACCAGACCCTCTTCCAGTTCCACTCCCAAGACCCCTGGTCTGTCTCTAGGTCAGGTGGGGCGGCCTAGGGGAGGGATGTGGACATGTGCAGGCCCTTGGGCTCCAACTTCAGGGTCATTCTCAACCCCCTGCTCCAGACCTTGCTATCCGATCAGTCTCCATGTGCTGTGGAAGGGGCCCATGGGTGCTTCTCAGGTTTGGGTTTCGTCTGCTTGGGGGCCACGTTTCCAGCAGATGGGGTCACAGGTCATGCACACAGAAGCGGGGTTCGCTTTTCCCACGTTCTCTCACCCGTGTTTGCACAAGGAGCCGACTGGGCCCTGGGAGGCTGCACCCTCCCCCAAACTGTCTCATCTCGCTCTGGCAGCTCAAGCAGGACTCAGGCTTGGAGAAGGGTGAAGGGGGAGACCACCAAGTAGGGCCTGGGCTGGCCTGTGGGCTCCAGGAGAGCCACTTGTGAAGGGATAGGCGACCTGATGCAGAGCAAGTCACTGCTGCGGGGCACCGTGTCCACAGTGCCGTCCAGCTGACTCTCACCCTAGCATTCTCTCTCCATCCCCTTAGAGTGTGTGCTACAGCCTCGGGGTCTGCCAGGCTGGACTTCAGCATTCCCAGACAGCTGGACCCTCCATCCGCAGCGGCACGTGGTTCAGGAAGTCCTCCCAACACACAAGAGAACTTCAGAGGTGAGTTTGTACCAGTACATCAGTCAGGTTGCTTTGACCCCTTAGTGACAGTCACGGGCTTACGCTCTAGAGCAGAGCGGGCTTGCCTCAGCTCCTTCTTCCCTTTCCTTCCAGCTGGATGAGCCTGGGGATTTAACACCTCTTAGCACCCTTTCTCATCTTTAAAAAGAAAATAATTGTGGTTCCTCCTCCTAAATCCATTGCAAAGAGTGAGATAATACATGTGAAGGGCCTCTTGGAGTTCCCAGAACATGCTATATATTCTGTAGGAAAATGATTATTATTGTTAGAATGAAGGGTAGGCCTATGGAGCCCCAGAAGTTTGAATATATTGGGGCCTTTGATTCAAATATACAGATTTTTTTCACCTCCATGGAAAGTAGATGAAAGTAGGGGATTGATGGGCTTGAAAATGGAATCTTGGAGATAAACTAACGGGACCGATGTTTTTGTATGGCGAATCCCCGCCCTTGTGGATGACACAAAATCCCATCACTAAAACCTACCTTGCCCATCAGTGCAAATCTCGTCCCTGTTGCTTCTTCCTCTTCTGTCACTCTGGGACAGTAAATGCACACTTTCAAGGGATTTCACAGGCGCCCACTGTTTACTCTTATGCCGCTGAAACGTCACCTCTGCTTTGTGCAGAAGTCCCCTGGACGTGAGCACGAGACGGGGCAGCATGTGGAGGGTTTGGTCTCCCAGGTGGTCCGCTCTCTGGGCTGGCAAATTCCAGCCTGGCTTCCTCTGCTGTTGTCACGGAGTTGCGGTTGCCATGGCGTCTGTGTGTGCGGGAGACAACTCTGCATCCCTCCAGCTTCTGGAACACTCATCTTGAGCCTTGAATCAGGTGGTGGGAAGTCTGTGTGCAGAGAAAAAGAAGGAGGCGTGGCGTGTGGGAGGGAGTCGATCTGGGCCCTGCACCTGTGTTAGTGGAGCTGCGGAAGGAGGGGCGATGCCTCTGAACCGGGAGAGACGCATGGAGGCGGAGGAGGCCGCACTGGGCAGGGGGGCTGCAAGGCACGCTGGGAGCTTCCGCTGCACAGGCCGGCGGGGCTGGGGAGCCAGGCTGAGGCCCCCTCTCTGGTTTCTGTGGTTCTCTGATGCTCCTGCCTTGACAGCCACTTCCGACTACTGTCCCAAAGTCACTCTAAGTGCAGCCCCCTGATTGAACATGTGCCCCTAATAAATAGATGAATAAACATTTAACGAGCTGCCTGCGATGCTCTTGTCTCCGAGTTTTACCCAGCTGGCTTGTTCTTAATATTCTGTACTTTGCTCAAAAGACTTATTTGAGAGAAGGCTTTCCTGACCGCTGATCGGTCCCCGCCAGGGTCCTTTGCCATTTCTTACGGCACTTTGTAGCATCTGAAACCATCTGCATAAGCTCCAGTAGCGCCTGTGTGGCATGTGTGTGGATATCTCCATGACTAGCTCTTTGTAGACACTAATAACATTGGGTGAATAGAGTAGTGAACTGGCATGTTCTGCAATCACAGTAGGTTTCCGGGCAGGTCCCTCGGAAAGAGATTTCTCTATGGCCACGTGGCCCTGAGAGAGTCACCTACCTGCCTTCCTAGCCTGTAGAATGGGGACAGTGTAACTACTCAGTAAGGCGGCTCTAAAGCACCCACGAGGACCCCCGCACAGCGCTCCCCAGCCCCCTCGCCTTGTCTGGAGGAAGCCCCGCTCCAGTGTGGCTCAGCCCCAGAGGCATCACGCACACACCCAGGGATGGAGCAGGGCGTGGAGCCAAGGGCGTGAGTGAGAAGGGCCTTGGTGGTCACTGCGGGCAGCAGGGACGGCCTTGTCTGTGTCGGGGGAGCGGGGAGGCCATCAGGACGAGCCTGCCCGTGGGTTCCCTGCTCTCCCTCCTGGCCTGGTCTGCTCATTGCGTGTCTCAGGTCGCCAGGACCAGCACCCTACTCTGGCTGCCAAGGGGCTGGGACCAGGATGGGACACAGGAACGCCAGGAGGCTGAGGAGAGCACGGAACCTTTGGGCCTGGCTTCTCCAGAGCCAGGAGGGGCACTCAGGGGCCCCCGTCTCCCCCCAGGGCTCCTGCTGCCAAAAGCGGCCTTCTCACCCCAGGTTTCCTATACCTGCTCCTTCCTCTTGGTCTATCTGCCCCTCCTGCCTCAGGGTTGCTCGCTGTGGAGCCTCTGAACTCTGCTCCCACTACTAGCGCCAGCGCTGTTTCCATATCTCCAGCCTCAGCTCCTGGGACAGACCAGCCGGCCTGCTTGGACAGCTCTAGGTACAGCAAGCTGGCAGCATGGCCACCCCACGGGCTTGTCTCCGAGTGTGAGCTGCCCACCCTGAGCTGCTCTCGCAAGCTGGGGCTTTGACAGGCACCACAATGGGTGTGCCTGTGAATCCTCTCTATTCTCCCGATGCACACTCAGCGCCTCGCTCTCCCATGGCAGCCTCGGCCTCCCCACTTCCGAATGCACCTAGGCTCGTGGGTTGCCTCCTGCCCAGAATGCTCGCCGCTCTGTCATCTCAGCTCAGAGACCACCTCCCCCATGGAGTCCTCCCAGATCGCCACAGTCAAATGTCACGGCTCCCTTTTTAGACCACTAAATCCCTTTGTCCCACGTTGATACTTTGACTTGTTTGTCATCCTGAGTGCAGTAGACAGTGATAATCCTCCAAAGAGGTCCGTGTCCTAATCCCTGGGCACATGGAGATGTGGCCTTACATGAACGCAGTGCCTCTGCTGATGAGAGTAAGCTACAGACCATGAGGAGGGAAGATCACCCTGGATTATCCAGGTGGCCCAGTGTCATCACAAGGGTCTTTATAAGAGGGAGGTGAGAGGGTCAGTCAGCAAAGGAGATGTGATCAGAGTCTGATCACAAAGCAGAGTCTGGAGCGATGCATTTGGAAGATGGAAGAAGAGTCCATCAGTCAAGGACTGCAGGCAGCCTCTGGAAGCCGGAAAGCCAAGGAATCAGAATCTCCTCTGCAGCCTTTAGAAGGAACCAGCATCTTTAGAAGGAACCAGCATCTTTAGAAGGAACCAGCATCTTGATTTTAGCCCTCTGGGACTCATATCAGACATCTGACCTCCAGACCTGTAAGAGAATAAATTTGTGATTCTCTAAGCCACTAAATGCGTGGTCCTTTGTTATGGCAACTGTAAGAAATGAATATAATCAGCACATGTGGGATTGTTCCTTTACTAGAATGTCAGCATCTTATGGAGAGACTGTGTCTTATGCTTCTTTGCACATCCATGGCCATATTTGAAAACACCTGTTTATGACTGCACAGCTCTACCAGTTCCTGACTGTGTCGATCATCCATCCATTACCCTCCCTCCACCCCTCCCTGGGCTTCTCCCCCGAGAGGAAGTGTTTCCTAGAGGAGAGGAAGGTTTTTCTCCCCTGGAGCACCTGCATCACTCTGACCCTCCAGATATTTTTTATAATAAAACAAAGCTCGGGGCTCTTACGCAATACGACTCACATATTTGTCAGGAAACGTTATGAAACTTCAAGGAAATGTCTTGTTTCAATAAAGCCACTTTGGCCTCTGCTCCTGGGCGGCTGATGAAGTTTGAGATCTGGCCAGAGAGATAAAATCCAAACTTCTGTGGCTCTTGTGTAAGGCCAGGCAGTCTGGGCCTGTCCTCCTCCGCCCCGTCAGCAGCTTCCCCTGCCATGTAGCCTCAGTCTGGTCCAGCCCAGCACCGGAAGCCCTGAACACCAGGAAGGTGCCAAGCTTAGGAATCGAAGCAACTGTTCCTCCAGCCTGGAGAGCACCTTTCTCAGCCCGGCCAGGCACTGCTCCTCCTGGAAGCTGTAATGTAGTCTGCATAGGCCCTAGGAAGCGTCCTTCTGCATGTGGACATCACCCAGTGGTGGCTCCAAGTGGAGGCTGAGAAGTTTACGGGATGAGCCACGCTGTTGCCCTGCGGAGGGGCAGAGGGTGAGCCCTCCCTCCTGCGGGGGACAGCACAGAGCCGCCTTTAAGGTGGTGGCTCCTCTGTCTCGCCCCAGCCACACTGGGCCGGCTAAGCAATTTGCAGGACCCAGGGCAAAAGGAAGGCAGGAAACCTCTCTCCCCTTCCCATGGGCCATCACCCCAACCCTCACAGGAGGTACCCTCAGCACGGGGACACATTTGGTACTTAGAGCAGAGGGGGATCCTGTGGTACTGCCAGCTGAGAGCAGGGACAGCCACCGCCGTGCCCCACCCTTGGGGGTGGGGGCCGGAAGGATGTGGCTGGACTGGGCCCTGGGCACTAAGAGGCAGGGAGGTGCCTGGGGAAGCGTGGGGCCCAGGGCGGGGGCAGTGGGCAGGGATGAGCCTCTGCCCTGGAGCCTGCTGTGTTATCCCTGGACCTCACTTACAAAACACAGGTTCAAAGATAAAATTATTGAGAATTCAGCACGGTGACTGCAGAGCCTTGAACCCCAGGCATGAATCCCCCTTCGGTGCACACGGCCCTCTGGGACTGCACAGGTCACACGCCCGGGAAGCCAGCCCTCCAGCCAGCCTTCTGCCCGGATAGGGTGGGGCTGGGCTGGGCCACCCACCTCCTGGGGCCGTGGCCCTGCCCATCGGTCAGGGTGGCAGCGCCAGGCCAGTGGCCAGGCCCCCGTGGCGCTCTGTGAGGGCTCGTCCACGCGCTCCAGGAGGTCACTGTTTGCTCGGGCCTCTCTGGCTCCAGGGGAACAACCAGGGAGTCTGAGGTCCTGCTGGAAACACTTCTCTTATCCCCACCCAGTCTGACCGGATTCCATCCCGCCCCTCGAACCACACCCTCCAGACCTGCAGGAACAGTGAGGCCACAGTGGCAGCCGGTGTGGAGCGCGCTCTAGAGGGCCCTTCCCCCAGATGGAGGCACTGGGGGTTCCCGGTCACGCAGCCGGGAGCGCGCTCTAGAGGGCCCTTCCCCCAGATGGAGGCACTGGAGGTTCCCGGTCACGCAGCCGGGAGCGGCAAAGCCGTCAGACCTGCCCAGCTCTGCGCTCCAGGCCCTCCCGGCTCGGGCCAGCGAGGTCACAGCACAGCCTCTTCTCGCTGCAGCGACTGCTGCTAGTCCTTCCTGTGCCTGTGCACCCGGCCGCTCGATTTTCATTAATCGGACCACACGCTTCTGAATAGCAAACCTGTCTCCGCGGCACTGGGACTTCCGAGGTGCTTCCTCCCAGGACTGTGGGGTCCCGGGCCCCTGCTCACACTGCTGCCGGCCTTTGGTTTGCAGTGACGTTTCCCCCCTTTTCTCTTCTGCTGTATTTCCATGTGTTTATTAAATTTGTTCACAGTGGCGCTTGTATTTTGAAGTCCGGTTGGTCATTTCCGCCTCCAGGCGTGCAGACGAGGGGGGGACCCCCGGGTGCTCCTGTGACCCCTCTCTCGGGACCTACCCGTCTCCTGCTCAGAGTTACCCTGATCCTCACTGATGGCAGAGTCTGCCAGACCCAGAGCTCCAGGAAGCACGTGTTCCTTATCTCTTTCCTCCCAGCCTCTGCTTTGTCTTAAAAGAGGGATATATATAAGACTAATGTATTCTCCAGGTCAAAATGCTTGGTGGATTGAATCAATGTTAGAGGAGCAGTGGCAAAGAGGGTGGATTCGGAGCCGGGCCTGGCAACTAAAAAAATTGTCACAGCCTAAAAGTCGTGGGCTTCCTCTGTGGCTCAGACTGTAAAGAATCTGCCTGCAATGCAGGAGACCCAGGTTCGATCCCTGGGTCTGGAAGATCCCCTGGAGAAGGAAATAGCAACCCACTCCAGTATTCTTATCTGGAGAATC
This sequence comes from Bison bison bison, assembly GCF_000754665.1. Taxonomy (NCBI): domain Eukaryota; kingdom Metazoa; phylum Chordata; class Mammalia; order Artiodactyla; family Bovidae; genus Bison; species Bison bison. Next base: position 6,191,455 of record NW_011494608.1, on the reverse strand, counting down.
CCAAGGACAGAGGAGCCTGGTGGGCTACATACAGTCCATGGGGTCACAAAGAGACAGATATGACTGGGCAGCTAACAAAAGTTGAGAGTTAATGTTTTATTTGGTGGGAGTTTTTAGGACTTCGAGTCTGGGAGACAGCATCTCAAATGACCCCGAGAGAACTGCTCAGAGGAGGCGGGGGAGGAGTCAATTTACATAGAAGTTTGCAGCAAAGGGCAGGGTGTCTGAACATCAAAAGTATTTTGTGAATTAAAGAAAACCAGATATCTCAAGTTGAGGAATTTAGTGCTTTTCTACGTATGGGAAGATGCAAGAGTCTAGGCTCAGTGAAATCGGTCTTCCCTGATGGCTGAGGTGGTAAAGAATCCGCCTGCAATGCAGGAGACCTGGGTTTGATCCCTGGGTTGGGAACATCCCCTGGAGGAGGAAATGGCAACCCTCTCCAGTATGCTTGCCTGGAGAATTCCATGGACAGAGGAGCCTGGCGGATTACAGTCCATGTGATCACAAAGAGCTGGACATGAATGAGTGGCTAACATTCACACAAGCATATGCATCTCGGCTACCTGGGGCCAGTATCCTGTGTTTTGGCGTCCTGAGTTTCCTCAGGGCTCACCGTAGGGAGTGGCTACAGCCCCCGAGAGCTGGCTGTCAGATAGCGCAGGTATTCTCTTTCCAGAGTGCCCTTTGGGCTCAGGAATTCACATTTGGAGGGCTGGAATCACTGATGACTGTCACATCCTTGTCTACGGATATGGCAGGAAATAGCTCCTTTTCACAACTGCCTGGGTTCAAACCCTGGCTC
>NW_011494608.1:6190423-6190550 GCF_000754665.1 Bison bison bison | reverse complement strand
TCAAGTGCCTCGTGATTTGTTTGTCCTCGAAATCAGCCCACTGCCGCAAGTCAGTCCGGTGGAGGTGTGGGAATTTTCTTAGAGCATTGTTTTCAAGCAGGCAAAATGGCTTATTTATGGAGCACTC
>NW_011494608.1:6187969-6190323 GCF_000754665.1 Bison bison bison | reverse complement strand
CGCTGGGCCCTGCAGCCAGCTGCCCTCTCTGGTCCTCAGTGTCCTCATCTGTAAAATGGGGGTTATAGTACTAACTATTAATATCTCATAGGCGAAAAAAAAAAAAAAATTGGAGAAGGAAATGGCAACCCCCTCCAGTATTCTTGCCTGGAGAATCCCATGGACAGAGGAGCCTTGCGGGCTACAGTCCATGGGGTCACAAGAATCAGACACGACTGAGTAACTTTCACTTCACTTCACTAGGCCAAAAATGGGTTAAGATTGCTAAAGTGCTTAGAATAGGGCAGGGCACACGTTAACGCTATCCAAGCAGTTGCTAAATCAGTGACACTTTCCTCTTTCCCTCCTGAGTTCAAGACCAAGTGAGAAAGACACTGGAGATTCAAATAGCAGGTTTATTATGAATAACACTGAACATGAGTAGAAGGCTTGACTCACGGCCACCATTATATACCCTGGTACGAATTACACTTGGTCACGCCCCAGGCTTCCCAGGACCTGTCCTATAACCCTGCATCGTCCACTCCTCCGTCTCCTGTGACCAGAGGGCAGGGTGGGCCAGGCAGAGAAGGAGAGTGGGAAGCAAGCCTGCTCAAGGCAGCGGCCAGTCTCCTCGCTCCTCGCTCAATGGGAAAGGCTGCGGAGAGGCCAGAGTTGCCCCAGCCCTTGTTTCAAATGCCCGGATGAAGGGCGGGGGGTAGGAGGCAGACGGTCGGGGAGTTTTCCCATTTGCCAAGGACCAGTCATGGCTGTCATTTGTCAAACGCCTTCTGTGCACCTCATGTGATCTTGCTCCCTCCTCATAACTGTCTTAAAAGAAAGTTCCACTAATTTTTCATGGGACTCAGAAACCTTAGGTGACTGTCCAAGGTCACACAGTTAAGAAGCAGCGAAAAAAAAAAAAGAAGCAGCGGAGACAAGATGCGCTCTTCCCCTTTGCCAGGCTGGCCGACTCTGGCTCCCCGGACAGTTGCGCACGGCTGGTTAGTTATGGTTCTAGGGGAGGTAGTGGCTTCAGTAACTGGTACCCCCCGGCAGCAAGGACTGTCTATTTTCTTGGGAGAATCTGCCTGGGCACTGACGCTTTGTGAGGCATGAGGTGGGTGCAGGTGACGGTTTTATCTACTGCCGTCGTGCCTTAGGCATGTCTGGGCACAGACTGATGGGAGGGGTGCTCGTAGGGCCCTGAGGGGCTCCTGAGAGGCAGAGTCCCCCACTGAGTTGACCAGACTGAGTCACAGAAGCCTTTCTGCCTTTGAGATCTGGACACGGAGTGACTGTCGCTGTCCTAAGGAAGCAGGAGGAAGAGTGAGGCAAAGAGTGAGAACCCTGAGTCTGCCAAGAGACACAGCGACTTGCCAGGTGGCCAAGCTTGGTGAGGGCTCGCTGTGCAGGGGGCCTGAGAGGGAGCTGATTCTGGTCATCTGGGCACAGGCAACAGAAAGGGACTCTGGATGACTTTAGTGCAAAAGGAGTGTACTGGACGGATACAGATTAGCCCTCATGTCAGGGGACGATGCAGAGACCCAGGCCAGGAACCACACTGGCCCTGGGGAATCCAGGTGGGTGACCACCTAGGGATGAAGACAGCGGGATGGATGAGAAAAGATTCTGGGGGTAAAAGAGACAGAGACTGGTAATGGGTTGGGTGGAGGGAACTGGGGCAGAGGGAGGAGTTGAGGATGCAGGACAGAGGCTGTGAAGAGAGGCTGTTCCAGGAGCAAGGACCACCTGGTGCGAGAGGAGGGCTTCCTTTTGGGATACGTCGAGTTTGATATGCCCCTTGGCCTCTCAGCTAGGCATTCTGGCCAAGAGCCTGGTCCAAGGTGTCGATATGAGTGTCACCCCGCAGGGTGACCATGGAGGCTGAGTGAGAACCCACAAGGAGCCACAGAATGGAGGGGGAGGGGCTGGGCCGAGGACCGCGCCGCTAGGGGCGGCTCCCGCCTGCCCCATCCCACCAGCTGGTGCCCCTGGGGTCCGCACAGGCCTTGGGCACTGCAGGTAGCGGACTTCCTTGTCCTTCCACGGCACTCGGCCTAGCGTCCCACACCTGGCAGGTGTTCAATGAATGTTTGTAGCTCAGTTTAACAGTTGGAAGGAGAGCTGGAAGCAGAAGTTGCCCCAGGTTTGACAGGCCTCAAGGATGACACAGAAGGCGGTGTCTCAGTGGTGCCTGGGGTCCTCGGAGGTCACAGCTTCTGCTTCCCGACCCTTCAAGGCAAACGACCAAGCTTCTGTGAACGGGAGCCCTTGACTTGGGTATCGGTGCCCAGAGAGGAGACAATGGATGACACATCCCTCCAGCTCCAAAGCCTCTGTTCTCTTGAGGAATGCAAACAAATCCCCATATT
>NW_011494608.1:6179214-6187869 GCF_000754665.1 Bison bison bison | reverse complement strand
CCCATATTTAAATACAGGCCACCCACTTGCATCAAAGTGGGTGGATCCCCTGGGAGATAAGTACACACGGTTCTGCCTGGGTTTACATCAAAGTCCTTCCCACAATCCCTCATTCACGGCCGCGTTGGCCTGCCACGGTCCTAATTCAGCATCCTTTGTTCCAGATGCCCGTGTCAAGGTTGCCTTCTCATGGGCCGATTTCGGGCTCTGGTCTAATCTGCATAAGACCTCAGCTGGTTTGTAACATCAAGTGCCTCGTGATTTGTTTGTCCTCGAAATCAGCCCGCTGCCGCAAGTCAGTCCAGTGGAGGTGTGGGAATTTTCTTAGAGCATTGTTTTCAAGCAGGCAAAATGGCTTATTTATGGAGCACTCACTGCCGGCTTTGTGATTTGTGTGAGAACAAGGCTGTCCTTGCCCCCGGAGAGCTCCCTGTGGGGGACTGCTAATGCCTGTCACAGACTAAATGTCACCCTTTTGTGAATTCACAGGATTTCAGAGCTCAAGGCCTCCCCCCCTCCCCACCGCCCTGGAGCTCACGGAAGTCCATGGACAGAGCGGGGCTGAGGGACCGCTGGGCGGGAGAAGCAGCTGGTGGCTTCCATGCTGTGCTCTTTCCTGCAAAGCACGGGGAATCCGCGTTGACATCCCCAGGGCGCTGCCTCCAAGGTCCCAGCTCTTTTCCTGTCCCCGAGGCATAGGTGGCATCTCCACCCAGCTGAGTCACCAGGGTTTTTTCCAGGTGGAGATGTTAATTACCAACCCAGGCCAGCCTGGATGTCCTCAGCCCCTAGTGGAGGCATCTCTGGGTTGCCAAACGAGTCTCTCCGTGTCAAAATGTATCTTCAGAGCCCATTTGTAGGTGGTCAGAGTCCTGGGCGCTGTGGATGAATCACAAACTATGGACACAGTAAAGCAAAAATGATGATTGCTAACATAGCATTCCTGTGTCCATCCAACAGGAATTTTAGGTGCCTCCTATCAGAGGGCTTCCCTCATAGCTCAGTCAGCAAAGAATCTGCCTGCAATGCAGGAGACCTGGGTTTGATTCCTGGGTCGGGAAGATCAACCCAGGGGGAAGATCCCTTGGAGAAGGAAATGGCACCCCACTCCAGTATCTTTGCTTGGAAAATCCCATGGACAGAGGAGCCTGGTGGGCTACAATCCATGGGGTCGCAAGAGTCGGACACAACTTAATGACTAAACCGCCACCTATCAGAGGATGTCATGCAAGCGAGAGGTACCATGAGGAAGCCAGGAGTTCTTTCCCACGCACATGTGGTCCACTCGTTACAACACCCCTCGGAGGCGGCTGGGACAACGGTCTCCATTGTGAAGACAGAGGAACTCCCTTTTCTTTTTAGGAAGTTCAAGTCACTTTGTTTCTCCTTCTAAGGAGTTTACAGCTTAGGCAAGTTGAGAAATACAAAGTCAGAGCACCTAAGTTCAGTCATTCAGGAAGCACTGGGTTCAGCATGAAGTGATCCCTGTTCTTGGTTGGGTTTTGCCCATTTCTCTTATCCCCCTCGTGTCTCTGGTGCTAATTTGCTGATGCCCTCAGGGAGCCACGGACCTTGCCCGGCCTCAGCCTCTGCTCAGAGTGACCTCACTACCAGCTATACTGTTGACAAGGAGGCTGTAAGAACCAGGGGATGGCGTTTGTGGTGTGCGTCTTCCGAGGGTGGGGGCAGGCCTTTCTCCTGTTACTTAGCTTTCGCTCTGATACTTGTGAATACCTTCCAACCCCGCTGCTGAAGTGTGTGCAGGGCCTGTGGGTTGTCACGCACATTCATTATCCATTGAAGGTTAGAGAATACCACTGACTTTGGCTTGATAACTTTACAGAAAAAGCCGTTATCGCTGTCACAGTTAAATGCAAGAGCACAAAGCTGGAGCCGATGAAAAGGAAAAGAGCCTCAACCAAAGGATAAATGACATTTCAGGAAAAGCAGAAGCGGTAGATGCGAAGACCCATTGTAATTCAAAGCAGCAACATGTCCGATGACTTTTAGGTGGTTTCAGGTTAGAAAGGGGCAAGTACACGCCCAGCCACATGGGGGGCCCTGTGGCAGGAGCAGATTTGACCTTGGGCAGTCTCGCAACCTCTCTGTGCCTGTTCTCTCCTCCATAAACCGGGATAATAATAACATCTAACTTGAAAGTGATGATAAGAGATTATGGATTCATATGCCTAGTATCTAACAGATGCTTAAAACTGTAGCATGATTATTAAGAGGCTCACTAAGAGAAAGCAAAAAGTGGGTACAGAATTGACAGGTGCTTAGAATGAATTTTGTTTTGTCAGACTAAAAAGAAGCTTTGTTTTTTACATCCTCGTGTTATTTGTTTCCAAATCCTGACAATATCATCTCATCAGATGGAACAGCGTATACACAGAGAGTGGTGTGCTACCAAGTGTTCAGCTACAGGCTCCTGGGAAGGGGAGAACCCTGACTGGCAGGGTTTGCCAGTTTTCACGGTGTAACTATTCCCACCATGGCCGAATTCAAGTTTCCAGTGTAGTGTCAGGAGACGATAACTAAATGCAACGTGGGTTCCCACAGGGGACCCTGGAACAGAAAAATGGAGAAAACAAAGGAAGTCTGAATGATTATGGACTTCAGTTAATAACAATGCATCAGTGCTGGTTAACGAATTACGACAAATATACTAATGTAAGATGCTAATAACAGGGGAAACTGGGCGCAGGGCATATGGGAACTCTGTTCTATTGTTCTGTAAATCTAAAACTGTTCTAAAAATCAGACCCGAAGAAGAAACGATGTCAAAAGACACTTTGGGAAGAGACAGTAGTGTTAATATTTATTTTTAATTGAGGGCTTGCTGTGTGTCCGTAATTTTACATGCTGACTCTGGCTCACGTAAGGGAGGCGTGAGCAGCACATCCCCAAAACTGAAAGAGGAACGGCAGGCTGGTCAGCAGTGAGCTGTCTCCTAGGCTGGGCCTGCTTCCCTCTCTGTTGGACGCCAGGGCTATATCCTGGGAGACAGCCACCCGCCTGGGGAAGAGGGGACCACAGTCCCCGGACCATGTGAAATGTGGGCAGTGCGTGTCCTGAGGGGCAAGCGGGGTCCTATGACCAGAGGAGAGGGGTGAGGAGGAACGGTTGCTGTTCTGCCTGCTCACAGCCCTTCCCTTCGCACCACCTCTAGGTCTGGTTTGAGCGAGGCTGCTTGCTCTCCGTTCCGTGGTGGGCATGGGACCTGGCAAAGCCTGGCCAGCCAGACCCGTTGAGACTTGGGTTGAAACTACAGGAAAAGGGGCTGACTCTCCTCCAGAGTTTGCTGAGGGGACAGGAGGGGACCACTTTGCTATTACAACAGAAAACCTATGTGAGACCAGAACCTGGAGCTGCAAGGCGTAGTCAGGCCTCGTCACCCTGAAGCTGCAGTTTCAGGACCTGAAGTGAGTCGGGTCCCTCTTTTTTTCATGAAAAAGTATAATTCAATGTCTTTTAGTGCCTTCAGAGTTGTGCGATCATCTCCCCATCTCAGTGTGGTATTCACAATGGTTCACAAAGAGGTTGAAGAATACTTTGCCATATTCCATCATTTCTGGTACTCTAACTGTGTAGATGTGTGTATATGCAGATATCACACATGTTGAACAGATGCAGAAGCACCGCATATCAAAAGAGATACCAATTGTTTATACTGGTGACTGGAAGAACAGGAAAAATGTACATATTCTTTTTTGGATTCTTTGCCATTACACGTTATTACAAGATATTGAATATAGTGTTTGGTGCTATACAGTAGGTCTTGTTGTTTATTTTATATACAGTAGTATATGTCTATTAATTGGGCTTCCTAGGTGGCACAGCGGAAAAGAATTTGCCTGCCAATGCAGGAAACACAAGAGATGTGGGTTGGATCCCTCAGTCAGGATGATCCCCTCGAGTAAGAAATGGCAGCCCACTCCAGTATTCTTGCCTGGAGAATCCCATGGACAGAAGAGCCTGGTGGGCTACAGTCCATGGGGTTGCAAAGAGTCAGATATGACTGAGCATGCACACGCATTTATCTGTTAATCACTTATTTCTAATAATTTATTTTTGTTGCATTTTACAAAAGTATCAGTTCACATGGATTGGAAGAAAAAAAAGCTGATCTTTTACTTGAGGTAGTTTTCCCAAACTATTGCTCTGGATCACTGAGAATTAGCATAAGTCAAGATCTTGATGGAAATGGAAAATATGAGCATGGAGCTGGGAACTCAGTGCCTGAGAGCAGCTTCAGAGCCACACAAGCTGGTTTGGGTCCTGTGTCTGTCACTTACTTGCTGGGTAGACTTGAGCTGGGTAGCCGTCCCCTTCTAGCCTCAGTTTATTCATCTATAAAATGCACTTACTGGGATGTAGCCAAGGTGGTTGTGAGAATTAAATGAGATGATAGATAGCCTGGGAGCAGAATTTCCCAGGAAATATGGCCCCCTTTCTTCTGTGAGGCTGGTGAGGGGCAGTAGCTGGGGCATGGGAGCTCTGGACACTCTGATTTGAGCTTTAACTGCCAATTCTGGGCCAAAGGGCTATCTCAGGTCAGGAGGGGCAAGGGGTTGTCCCTGGCCTGGACCTGTTCAGCACCGTACAGGGGAAGGGTGTCCCCTCTGTGTGTGTGTGTGTGTGTGTGTGTATGTGTGTGTGTGTGTGTGTGTGTGCCGTGGGGGTGGGGGTTGGGAAGTGAGCAGGGGGCCCAGGCCTGAGAGCAGACCTGTGTCCGCTGCTGGACGCAGGGTCCCTTCACTTTCACTAACAGGGGAGGCTGAGGGTGTGGAGTGGAGGCGGCGCCTGGAAGAGGTCCCGCTAGAGCTCCTTGTATCAGAGGAACCAGGAACAGCCTGAGGGTGGGGTGGGGCGGGTGATCTGTATGAGCAGGGGGGCTGGGGCGCCCCTAACTTCAGCTGGGGACACTCCTCCCATCTGGGATGAATTGCTCCCAGATGCTCACAGGAGACACGTGCCCACTGCAGGCACTGCTGGGGGGCGTGACCCTTTCTCCCCACCCTAGTGGTCAAGAAGAACCCCACATGCCTACTTCCTACATTAAATTCCCTAGGGAAGTGAAACCTCAAACATGTAGTGAAACATGCGTACACTGTCTAGGCGTCCCGTGAGCCCAAAAGTTTCCTGGCGGGAGAGCCACACCCTGTGGTGGGGGCCCATCTCGTCTCTACTTCGGTCAGAGCGTGGAGGACGGACTCTGCTTTCTGGCCACTCGTGCTGCCTCTCCTTTGGCCTGCTTCCCCTCGGGACATCTTTCCTAGGGATACCCCCGACCCTTTCCTTCTGGTCTTGCAGTCGCCTCCCCTCCCCATTTTACAGATGAAGAGGTTGAGGCAAAGAGGTTGAGTGGCTACTTTAGGACCACTGGGTAGTCATGTGGGGGAGCTGGAATTTGAACCCAGGTTTCCTGGCCTCGTCTCTTCTTCCCCTGCTTCCTGCTGCCTGGTCCCTAAGTAGTCTCCGATCCTTGGCACTCCAGGGCCAGGCCCACAGCTCCCAGGGGCACATCTTAATGGGCCTAGTGGTGGGCCAGACACCTGTCTTCCAGGTCCCACTTTTTGTCACGGCAGCCTCTTTAGGCAGATGGCAGGCTGGTCAATGCCACGAAGTGGGCAGAAACCTGGGACTCGGTCATCAGCTTGCGTGCTCTTGTTACCGTGCATCCACCTTCTGACCTTAAATCTGTTTCTGCTTCCCTGTGGTGAGCGAGTCCCTCCTGGGGGCAAGCGCCCTCCAGATGAGAGAACCGAGGGGCTTCTCCAGGGAGACCTGCTCCCAGGGTCGGTGCAGCTGCTCTGCCACCACACAGGAAGCCCTTACTGAAAGCTTCCCACACAAGGTCAGCGCTTGGCCCATCTGGCGCAGTGCAGAAAGGGAGAAGCCAAATGGCGTTCTGTATTTTATTTTTTGTACAGGGCTGAGTGCAGCAGAGGCTCGCGGGGAGAGGGAGGAGCACAGACTTCACAGTTGGACAGATTGGGGCTTTGAATTCCAGCCGTGCTGTTTGTCTGATGGCTTCGCTTTTTTTCTGAGCCACAGTTTTCACATCAATAAAATGGGGATGATGATCACAGCATCCATGGGGCAGAGTTGCTAGGAGGTTTGGAGAGTGTCTACAGGATCTGACTCACAGAGCCCAAGTACAGTTGACCTTTGGCAACACTATGCTCTGTGGGGTCCTTTGGGTATCCTGTCTGTGATCAAGATTGGTAATCTGTACATTGATGCTGCAGCTAAGCAAGAACACTCGCTGAGGGTATACAATGCCAAGCACTTTGCTGAATGTTTTACGGGATGGTCCATTTGCTCCCCATCCTTTGTAAGCCCCGGTTACAGAGGAGTGAGGCTCAGAGATGCTATGCAACCTACGGCATCAGACGCTGGTGAACTTGAGCCTGGGTCAGCTCTGTTGTTCCTCCATCTCCGGAGGTTGAGCACTTAGGCACCGCAGGTATGCTCCAGGGATAAGAAGTGTCTGTTAGACAGTGCGTTCCTCACTATTTACCTTCCTCCTTTTGTACCTCTTTGCCCTTCTTATTTGCATTGCTTCTTCCTCTCACCCTTTCCCTATTTTCTTTCTTTATTAAGTGAGAGTTAAACATCAAGTTCAAACATATCATGATAAAGTTGAGGAAACAAAGTATCAGTTGTCTATGGCTGTGTAACAAAATGAGAGACTTAAAACCACAATATTTTATTTTATTCGCTTATAACTGTCTGGCTAGGCAGTCTGGGTGCAGCTGGAAGTTCTAGGTTTCTCTGGGTCTCAGGTGGCTGCAGTTGTCAGACAGCTTCTCTGGGGCTGGGTGGCCCAGTGCAGCGTCATTCATCTTCCTGGTGGTTGGCAGCCTGTTGGCCTGGGTGCCTCAGTCACCACTCAGTAGGCACACTTGGGCTTAAGACAGTGAAAACTGCACGGCCCCTTGAGGCTTCAGCTCAGAAATCATACATCACCTGTGACACATTTTAGTGGTCAAAGCAAGTTAACAAGATCGGTCCAAATGCGTGCATGCTCAGTCGCTTGTCGTGTCCGACTCTTTGCGACCCTATGGATTGTAGCCTGCTGTGCTCCTCTGTCAACGGGATTCTCCAGGTAAGAATACTGGAATGGGTTGCCATGCCTTCCTCCAGTGGATCTTCCTGACCCAGGGATCGAACCCGTGTCTCTTATGTCTCCTACATCGGTAGGCGGGTTCTTTACCACTAGACCACCTGAAAAAGTAGATTCCACTTCTTTCAGGGAGAAGTATAAAAAATTTGGTGCCCATTTTTAGTCTACACACTAAGCACAATCCCCCAAAGATATCATTAATATAACTCCTTTTTGTCCTTCAGTCCTCTTCTATTCTCATTCCATCCTTATACTTCTGAAAATAATTCCTTACTTCACACCACGCAAAGCTTCATTCACCACTCAACAAATATTTTATTATGTGCCAGGGTCCCAGAAGTGAACAAAACAAATCCGCTCTAGAGAATCTACTATTCTAGTGGAGGGAGGAGACAATGCAGAAATAATGCATCACAATGTAGGGCTGTGATGTCCAAAGCACAGAGCACATGAGGCGGTGGAGCCTGTGTGTCAAAGGGTGGGGGGTGGTGGGTGGTTCCTATTACAGAGAGAGAGGGTTGACATCTAATGAGGTGACATCTGAGCCTAAAGGAAGTGAGGGAGTAAGATCCAAGCAGAGGGGAAGATCTCCAAGTAGAGCAAACAGCCAGTGCAAAGGCCCTGGGGCTAACATCAAGAGACACCATTTCTTAAGATCTTAAATGTAGTTTTAAAAAAACCTTACATATTCTCGAAAGAACGATAAAAGGAAACGTTTAAAAATTGCAGAACTCTTGCTAAGCGAAAGCATTTTATTCTACCTGATTTAGTGATAACGGGATTATAGCTTCTCAGAAGGGAACAGAGGGTCACCTCTCTGAGCTTCAGGGAGTTCACCTTTCAAAAGGAGAACTGTGTGCCTATCCCGCCTCTCGCCTTGTGGCGGGGATCAAAGGGACACTATGAAAAATGAAAGTTGCTCTGCTTCTGGTTTCGTTTCCTACCGCAAGGGTGCCCGTGATTTTTTTTTTTTTAAAGAACACAAATCAGATATCACTTCCGCTTAAAATCTTCCAAAGGATCCCTGCTGCCTAAAGTATAGGAGATCCAGGTACCTGAGCAAGATTGCGAGGCTCCTAGCCATCTGCATTTCTTACCCAGCACCCCCACCCCGCCACTCCACTCCCCCGTCGTACTCCTGGCAAAACCTGCTCTCATCGCAGCTGCCTCCCTGCCATCCCCTCGTGAGTCTCAAGCCTCAGCCCCTCGGGGACCCGCGCCATCGGGGTTCCGGGCCCAGGTCAGCGCCCCGCGGGTGCTCAGGCAGAGGTCCACCTTCCAAGATCAAACCTGGGTCCGCCCAGCACTAGCTCTGACGCCCCTGAACCCGCTCCCTCTCTGCAAAGGGTCCCCAGTAGGGTGGGCGTGAAGCCTGGAGGGGACCCGGGCCGGCGCGGGCACACAGCGGGGCTCCACACCCCTGCCTCGGCCCCTGGGGACCGGCTGTGGGGCTGCCGACCTGGGGAGCGGTGCCTCCAGAAGGGCTGCGTCTGGGGCTCCGGGCAGGGAAAGGGTGCGAGGGC
>NW_011494608.1:6170474-6178201 GCF_000754665.1 Bison bison bison | reverse complement strand
TCTGCCGCCCGGAGCTTTTCCGGCGGCCGCCGTAGACCTGGCCGGACTCGCTGCGCTTCCCAAGTTTCCTCCTCTTCCCGCCCCAGCCCCCAACTCCGCTGCGAGCTGGCTGTGTCTCTGTCTCTCTCTCCGGGTCCTTCCCTAGCACCTCTTTCTTCCTCAGAGGAGGATAGATGTGTGTGTGTGTGTACGTGTACGCTGCTATTAATACTTGGTTTTATTTGACTGCAGCATTTTGTAGCTTAATGCACTAAGGGTAAAGGTTTTTTCCTGTTGTTGATGTTTTTTGAGCCATTTCAGCAGTCTTCTTGTTCAGTTAGCCTGCAGCTGGGTTTTTGGCAGTGAGACTAACATAATAGTAATATTGTGGTAATATGGGAACCGCTTGAAATACGGTCAAGTTGAAGGCTGTGTCAGAGTTTGAGAATCTGCACTTATCTGAATCTGCACGACCATCATTGGGATTCTTACTTAGGATGTAAACTTCTTCGTGGTTGGAAAAACAGGCCATCACTGTTCGAGATGAAATACCAGAGCCTCACCCTTAAAACTTTTTGTCAAACGGGTAATGAAAATAAGTCTCTTCTTTGAAATGACGCAGCCAAGCCCTCAGGTTAGTCGTCCTGTCTTTTGACAACCTCTGAAAAGCGGGAGGAAAGTATGTGGATGACGTGATTTAAGGTTCACAGTAAGTTAGCATTCAGCTTGCTTTGTTGAGCTGTAGTCTGGATAATATTTTGGTCCAATTGTGCTGTTCAGTTAATTTTTAAAACCCTGTAGTATTTAAACACATGAAACTTTGAAAGGAAGTTTGTGTTTCAACTTTCAATTCATAAAAATACTGTCTCAGTATCTTTATGAGTATATGGTTTCATGTTTTTGGCTGTCTTTGGAGGGGAAAAGCTAGGCAAGTTTACCATTAGCATCTTCTGAACACTCATGTACTAAAGATAAATATTATAGATTTTTCTCTGGAGAATTTTTCAGGTCATTATCAAATAATCCAGTTTAATGATGAGCACCGGAAAATACTGTTTAAAACACATGTTCCATTTTAAACGCGCCCGCACATAACACTTAAGGAAAGGACTAAACAGAAGGACTTGTACATCATTCAGAGGTGATGCATTGAGGAGCAAGTGCTTGGCTGAATAAAGACCCTGCATCCAAAACTTAGTATTTATGAAGCTGAGGCCGTGGGTCCCCGAAAGTGAGTCATGAAGTGTTAGATCAGGAGTGATGTTCCACTAGTGTAATGGTCTAAAGTGTCTGGGAAAGGTGGGAGTGAGGAGTAGCAGTAAGGATCATGAAAATGTTATTAGTGAGTAGTGAAAGTCGCTCAGTTGCGAGCCCACGGGCTATACAGCCCATGGAATTCTCCAGGCCAGAACACTGGAGTGGTGGCCTTTTCCTTCTCTAGGGGATCTTCCCTACCCAGGGATTGAACCCCAGTCTTCTGCATTGTGGGTGGATTCTTTACCAGCTGAGCCACAAGGGAAGCCCAAGAACACTGGAATGGGTAGCCTGTCCTTTCTCCAGCAGATCTTCTTGATCCAGGAATCGCACCAAGGTCTTCTGCATTGCAAGTGGATTCTTTACCAACTGAGCTATCAGGGAAGCCCAGTTTAGTTTTTAACGAAACTCATTTCTGTAACGCTGTGTCCTTTGTTGGAAAGTACAGACATTAATGTTCCAATTCTCAAAACTAGGTTCTTCAGCTAGATAACTTTTCTTACTAGAAGGTTGGCAAAATTGTCTAAATAACAAAATTGTATTGTTAAAGCCTACCCTTTTAAGAGAAATACTGGTGAGTTCCCTCAGAAGAAATTACTCTGTTGTATTTTGTGATACATATGTAGTCTGTGATGTAATAAAGTGGTATGGATAGTAAAAGAAAACTTTGAAAGTTACTGTCTTTGCATGTTATTTTGAATTAGGGAGGTGGGATCTTAGCTCATCTCTAAAGGTTTTATGGAAACCTTTTTTCATGTACTTTGAGGTGTCTTAATTTTCAAAAAAATAATTAAATATTGTTTTAAGGATAACAAAAGATGCAATTCAAGTAGCTAATACAATATATAAATCTTTAACTTTTAAAATAAAACATTTTCAGTTTAGATATATTTTCATCTAGAATAAATCTGGTTTTAAATTTCAGTGGCATGAAAAGTTCTATTATTTTTTTATTACTGTAGCTTTATAGTATAGTCTGAAGTCAGGAAGCCTGATTCCTCCAACTCTGTTTTTCTTTCTCAAGATTGCTTTGGCTACTTGAGGTCTTTTGTATTTCCATACAGATTTTTAGAATTTTTGTTGTTATTTTTGTTCTAGATCTGCAAAAAATGCCATTGGTAAAACGTTCTGTTATTTTTATCATATTTGTGAAATGAGGTTTTTTTTTTTTTTTTTTTTTCTGGCTAGTAAATCAGAAAAATTTAGTTTCTGAAGTACTTTACTTTGCCTTAATGCTCTAGTTTAAGAACATATTTTCATTAGTTTTCCCCTTACTAAAATCCCTTAAATAATTAGCAAGAAATTACTGTAGGAATCTTTGAGAATTTTCAATGCCATCTGTATAGATTATTTAAAATGTTCGCGTAAGAAAGTTTGGGCAAAGCAAATGGCCTTACTTGAGTCGATAGTACTAAGCTCCAAGAAGTTTATGTACGCACAGAAAGCTTCAGATGCTGCATTGCTCACCCGTCCTCAGAAGGACCCTGGGTGAGGGAGGTGGGGGGAGAGCAGGTGTGGGTCCCCTTGGGCCACCTGTGTTTTTCTCGCTCACCCAGCCACGTTCAGGAGTTAGGGTTTTTTTCCCCCTTCTTTTCAGTGTTTGCTGCTGCTGCTGTGTTGCTTCAGCCGTGTCCAACTCTGTGTGACCCCGTAGACGGTAGCCCACCAGGCTCCCCCATCCCTAGGATTCTCCAGGCAAGAAAACTGGAGTGGGTTGCCATTTCCTTCTCCAATGCGTGAAAGTGAAGTCCCTCAGTCATGTCCGACTCTTCGAGACCCCATGGACTGAAGCCTACCAGGCTCCTCCATCCATGGGATTTTCCAGGCAAGAGTACTGGAGTGGGGTGCCGTTGCCTTCTCCATTTTCAGTGTTTACCAGTGGATTTATTTGAGTCTTTTATTGCTTTTTCTCTCTACTGACATTTTGGCAGATTTTTTTTTCCCCCCTTTTTTTCATGACTACCAAAAGACAACTCAATGCAAGAGAAATGAAATTCATGTCTACCAGTTTCTGGTATTAATTTCTAGGAATTCTGCCAAATCTTACCATTTAGAATTACACAAGTGTGTTTCTGATTGGAAATCTGTAGAGGAACCCCCTCTGTTCATAGCTATAACAATTGCATTTTTTTTTTTTTTGATTAGGCTCAATGATGGAAATAAAATTCAGATGCACAAATACAGTTACAATTTCAGTTTAAATAGAATTTTTAGGGAGTTGCCTAGTGGTCTAGTGGTTAGGACTCCATGCTTTCACTGCAGAATACCTGGGTTCAGTCCCTGGTCAGGGAACTAAGATACTGCAAGCTACATGGTGTGGCCAAAAAAAAAAAAAGGAATATTTTAGCAAAACTGTTAAGTCGAGTGTGCTTTGCGTAAACACTAATGAAGTGATTTATAGACAGAAGTAGGAAGTGTTTCCCCAAGTGGCACCGTCGCCACTCTTCAGCAGTTGGAAACCTCAGAGGGAAACGCTAGTGGCATCACCACAAGGACATGAAGGACGTGCAGGCTTTTGCTTACACACTTTGCATTTAACTGAAGCGGCCCTACCTAAATCTTACTTACATACCTTGCCGTGTACTGTAAACTCACTTTTCAGATCCAGAAGAATGACTTAAGTTATATATTTGAATATTATCCAGTGAGAGGGGAAGAACATCGCTGGGCACCTGGTGGGTGCCCATGTTGTTGGTGGGTGTCACTGCCTTTTTATAGATGAGTTAAGTACTGGAGAAGCCCTGCCCTGTAAGCTGCACGTGTTAGACGCCGTGTGCCAGGGCAGAGCCAAGTGCTGTAGTGCTCTATCTGCTTTATTCCTTGAGAAAACTAGAGCGGTACTTGGGTCTGCAGCTTCCTTTTGCAGATGAAACAGTGGAAGCCTAGAGGTACAGTCGCTCATTGTGGGTCTTCAGCCCACAGGGGTGGACCCAGCTTGGCTGGACCTGGGGGACCGCAGTGTGAGCTCTTGACAGCCTGCGTGCAGCCTCCCTGGTGGGAAGAGCAGCAGCCAGTAAAACTCTAACCCGGTCTCCTGCAGTGGGAGTAAATAGAGTGCTAGTGTAATGACCACGTCTGGGAAAGTCTAGGTAATTATATTTTCACTTGAACCTGACACTTTGGATTATGAAGTGCTCATCTGGTTAACATAGTGTAAGTAACCATTTTGATGAATATACCAAGATCGTTTCATTATTTGACATCTGTTTAGAATCAGGTAGATAAAATGTGTAATGCATGATGCAGTGACCGATCCTTCTTATTTATCAAAGGATGTGCGTTAGTAACCTCCACGTTTACAGTTTTTTCATTGGTGACTTTTTTTGAAGGGTGGGTGTTGTTTGAAGACAGTTTTGTGGGAAGCAAGGGGTATGTAAGGGAAAAACAAATTGCACATTTCTCACACAGGTATGAGCCCCTTGTGGTAATCCTGGTATTTATAATCTCTGACACACTGCTGCTCTATAAATGTTTCTGAAATTAATGTGCTCATTCTCACCAACTTAGAATTTTCCATTCTTCTTTTAAGAGTCGGCACATACTCTGCTCCTTTATTTGGGGCCTGTGAACCAAAACCAAGGGTTAGAAGAACCTAAGCTTTCCTGTCTGTGGGCTCTCTGTGCCTGGAATCTCCTTTCTGCCTCCATTGTCTATACTGAAAGTCCTGTAGCTTGGATTCTGCTGTGAACCGTGGTGCTTGTGTCTACTGGTAACCAAAGCACCGTGTAATTGTCTTTGCTGGCCTGAAGGAAGAGCTTACAGTTGTACACATTATATATATTTAGTGGCTTGTGTGTCTTCTCAGGAGAATTTAAGCACCATGAAGGCAGACACTTGGTTTTTCACACTGTTGGGTCACCAGTGCCCAGCACAATATTTATTGAGAAGAACTGAAACTTGTTAATAGTTGTGTGTGTGTGTTAGTCACTCAGTTGTGTCCCACTCTTTGCGACCCCATGGACTATACCTTGCCAGGCTTCTCTGTGCATGGAATTCTCCAGTCAAGAATGCTGGCGTGGGTTGCCATTCGGTTCTCCAGGGGATCTTCCCATCCTAGGGATCAAACCTGGGTCCTCCACATTGCAGGCGTATTCTTCACCACTGAGCCACCTGGGTTGGAGGACAGCTATTACATCAGCCAGTCATCTGTGGCTTTGCTTGCCTTGGTGAAGGACCTCCCTTTAAAACCATGTAAAACTCGATACTAGGGAAGAATTGGATTATCTTTGTTTCATTTCCATCTGCTTTATTTTAGATTACTGCTATCATCATACTTGGACTAGGGAAAACATACTGCTGTTCCCCTTTACGTTTTTGAAGTGTTCTTTTATAGAAACTGATACTGTATTAATTGATCTTGTGTTCATTAGGAGGCAGCCTAAATTCTGCAGGCATAGAAGACTACTCAAGGTGACACAGAATGAGTGGGGTTTATAAAAGCTCCTTGATTACTGGTCCAGAAGCTCTAGTGTGTCTTTTACTAATCAGCTGGATTCATTGGCTGCCGTACAAGAGTTTTACATTATGCCCTGAAACCATTTTTAAAAACCCACTTCCTGTTGCTGCCTGCCAGTTATATAGTATGCCAGCTTTTGCTTGCCATGACAGGTCCCTTACCTTTCGGTCATTTGGGGTGTCAGCATTTGGATAGCAGAGAGTAGTTTGTTCTGCTTCATCGAGTTCCCCCTTAGTCCCGCTGTACCATGGGGGGAAACACACACTTGCAGGGTCTGGGGAGCTCCAGGTTGTTGGCAGTGCTTCTCAGGGTCGTCCCAGGTCAGAAGTGCAGAGGCTCCAGCCTGATTTCTGACCCACTGACTCCGGCTCTGGGGGCAGGGCCGGCTGTCAGTTCCAGCTTGCTGTGCTTTCGGTGCGTGCTGTTTGTGAACCACTGCCTTAGAGGGCTTAAGAGAAACACAAGTTGTAGCAGGCAAACATAAGCCATAAATGGCAGCGGTATGTATGAGTATGGTCTCTTTGACCTCTTTAGATTTGCTAACAAGGTTGTTTTCCTAACGGTACTCTTAAATATGTTTTTGGAGTCTTGAGAAGACCTCATAGTTCCTTTTGTGTAGAGATTTTGAAGGTTTTCTGCTGAGCCCACTCAGTTCTTTTGAATCCTGGTGTGGATTTTAAATGAACAATCTCGTGTTGCAGTAGCAGTTTGTATGGCTCCTGGACTTGTGGCTTTTGGCAAATAGCAGGGGAGTGTGTGCATGTGAGTGTGAAGGCTCACGTTCCTTGGTGGTTTTGTTTTGGTGCTGAAGAATTGGCTAGCTTTTGCTAGAATCAGGGTGATTGCCAAGTCTTGGGGTGACTGATGAAGTGGTATTGTGTGAATTGATTCTATGCCTAGCATTACATTTGTACCTGAATTTCATGAATTTGGTTTTGCCTCTCTTTTTTCTTGAGAGGCAGCCTCAGTAAAAGTTAGTGTACCACCGTGGGATTGACCCTGGGCCTTGTGCAGAGTTAGATGCATGTGTTGGTAAATAGCATATTGTCAGCCTGGGAACAAGGATTCTCTGTTGTCTTTTCTCGTGCTACGTGGTCGGTCAGTAATTGTGTAATGATGGAAGGAGGGTACCTCCTGCTGGGGTCCTGGGAGGAGTCAGTCACCCAGACTAAACCAAGTAGCTCTGTTGTGGGGGCTTTGTGGGAAGGGGGTCTGTAACTGTGAAAGTTGTTACAGAGGTAGAGAAGCACTTATCAAAGGCGATGGAATTAAATGTAGTCTCAGAACACTGAGGAGGTTGTTTGCATGTGAGTTCTGTCCCCTCCCTGATCTTTCAGTCAGCTGTGCAGCTCCATGAAGGCAAAAATAATAGAAATGAGCTGGTGGAGAGAGCTCTTTGGAACAATCTCTGTCTCCTTAAAATTGGCCAAGTGAAATTAAAGTTCTCGTTAGTAGTCTCCCATTAACGTGACTCTGGTTAAATGTACAGCTGCCCGCTCCTGGGTGTCCGAGGGGTTGGGACCAGGACCTTCCTTGGATACCAGGTTCCTTGGGTGCTCAAGTCCCGTATATACAACTGTGCACACCGTCCTGTGTACTTTATAAACGTCTCTAGATGACTGACAGTACCTGGCACAGTGGAATGCTGTGTAAATTGCTGCCAGTGCGGCAAGTTCAAGTTTCCCTGTTTGGAACTTTCTGGGCTTTTCCCCAGTGTTTTCAGCCTCACATGGAGGACCTGAGGTTGTGGAGAGCTGACTGCCCTTGGCATGCCTGGCTGAGAGCAGCTTCTCAGTGGGTGTCCGTGGATGGCCCTCGTGGGCCCCTGAGCAGCCTCCCCTCTGATGACAGCGTGGGCTCCTGCCGGCTTCTGCAATATTACCGCCTTGTGGTTTTAAACAGCCTTTTCCTGGTTATAATGAGGTTACACATCTTTCTATACATTTACCGGCCATTTGGATTCACTGTTTTGTGAAGTGCCTGTATTTTTATATTAGTTTTAAAAAATTTATTCATAGACTTTTTTATATGTTCAGGA
>NW_011494608.1:6159420-6170374 GCF_000754665.1 Bison bison bison | reverse complement strand
TCCTTTGTTGGTTATATATTTTTCCACTTTCTCTCCCCACTTTGTCGTGCAGTTTCACTGACACAGTGGGTTTTCTTTCTTTTTTTCTTTTTGTCTTTTGAATGAAGAGAAGTTCTTTTTACTTTTATTTTTTGGCCGCACCACACGACTTGTGGAATCTTAGTTCCCCGACCAGGACTTGAACCCCGGCCTTTGGCATTGAAATCGCAGAGTCCTAACTACTGGACTGCTGGGAAAGTCCTCAGACATTCTTAAGTTTATTGTGGTTAAGTTTATTACTGGGAATTATACTTAATTCCCAGTGATCAAGTTAAAATGTGAGTTTTCAATTTTATTTTAAAAACTTTGTGGAAGTTTTCAGACATATGCAAAAACAATGTTGTAATGATATCTCCATGTTCATTACCACGTTTAATGATGGTCTTCATTAAGATTGTTAACTCGATCGGTGGTACTGGTTTACATTTAAAAGACATGAAGGAACTTGCTTTGAACACATATGCTTATGTTGGCCAGATATCATGGCTCTTGCTGAAATGTGACATAACAATTTATGACACATTTCTTTTGGAACAGAAAGGGATCAAGTGTCAGTGTACAGCTTTTTAAAGTTGGTGATGCTCAGAGGCATCTAATAGTCCTAACCAGCTGGGTGTTAAGCAAGGCCGTGGATCTCTCCACAGCCTCAGAACCTGGGGTGGAATGGCCCTTCCTTCTTTCTTCCCTCCCTCCCTTTTTCTCTTTCTTTCTGTTTTTCTTGTACTTGAGTCAAAATACACGTCTCTTGCTTTGCAGTGTTCGTTTAATGCTCCTGATAGCAGTGTGTCTTTTTTTTTTAAAACTTAGTCATTAGGATGGAGAAGCAGCATGAAGCTTTAATAGAGCAAAACTCATCAGAGAAATGCGCTTAGTATGTTAGTCCTTTTCAGGAGATGCTTTTGTTAAACATTGAAGAGATAGAGAAGAACATGTGTGAGGTGTGAGTAAGCTGTAGACCAAGAGTGCTCTGACCTCCCAGAGAAAGGCGCCCGGGGCCACAGAGGTGCCGGCCGCTCTGGGGGAAGAGGCCGAGGCAGGAACATGTAGGCTCTGAGGGCATCTAGGCTTCTGTCTGTGCCCAGGACTCGGCCCTGCTGTTGTGGTGCGAAAGCAGTCGTGAACTCTGGGCAAAGGGGTGAATGGTCTGTGTTCCAGTACAGTTTTATTTCTGGACCCTGAAATTTGAATTTCATGTAATTTCACATGCAACAAAATGTTATTACTCTTTTTTTAAAATTTAAGTTTACTTTTGGCTGTGTTGGGTTTTTGTTGCTGTGCAGGTTTTTCTGTTGTAGAGTGTGGGCTGTAGAGAACAGGCTCAGTGGTGTGACTCCCGGGCTCTAGGGTGCAGGCTCAGCGGTGTGACTCCCAGGCTCTAGAGAACAGGCTCAGTGGTGTGACTCCCGGGCTCTAGAGTGCAGGTTCAGTGGTTGTCACTCCTGGGCTTCGTTGCTCTGAAGTATGTGGGATCTTCCTGAATCAGGGATTGAACCCCCGTCTCCTGCATTGGCAGGAGGATTCTTTACCACTTAGCTACTACGGAAGCTCGTTATTATTTTAATAATTTATTTAATCATACACAGTTAAAAACCGTTCTTAACTCATGGGCTGTACAAAAACAAACGATGCAGCCACCCTGGTTTAGAGAAGAAAGCTAGCCTGGCAGCTGTGGACCAGCTGCAACAATGGAGAATCCCCTCCCGCCCTGAGCCCACCTGTTCCCTACCACGGCCCCCTCTTACTTTGTAAGCCGTGTAGCCGTCTTCCTTCAGCCTCCTGAGCTACCACCTCCTTCTTCAAGCCCTGCTACCACTGTTATTTTACTCACCTTTATTTTCTTTGTCACTTGACTATGACAGAAGATCTGAGAGCAAAATGTTCACTCCTGTATCCCCAACATTTAAAACAGCGGTCAGTGAATGAATATTGCATTTATCATTTCTTTGTGTCAGTTTTGTTTGTGTTGAACTCTCTACTAGGGAATCACACTGCATTTGTTTTTCTGCGACTGGCCTTCTTTCCGCTCAGCACTGTGGTTAAGACCTGTTGGAGGGCTGTCCGTGGTCAGTGTTGGTTCACTTTCTCTGTTGTGTAATGTGGTCTCCAGTTGATGGGCATTTGGATTGTTTCCAGCCTCTACTGCCCACGTGCGTGGATGTCTCGCCTGCCCACGTGGGGTGTGATGCCGGTTCTGGCTGGCCAGCCTTCAGCTTGCCTGCTTCCTGCCAGATTGCTCTCAGGGTACCCTGCCAACTCGCATCCCACTGATGCAGGGAGGTGACTCCTGGCTGCTCTGCATTCTTGCCAGTGCGCTGTAGTTGATTCTGCCTTCTTCAGTTTTGCCGTTCTGGTAGTTATGTAATAGTATCTGTTTGTGGCTTTACACTGAATTTCTCTTTGTACTAATTAGGTTAATAATCTTTTAATATATTGGTTATATCTCTTTCTTATGAAGAGAAGACATTGGCCTGATTTTCTTCTTACGTTTTTCTTATTGACTAGTAGCTGTTTTACATGTGTGGATTACTGTCCTTTGTCACTGTAAGTTGTGAATATATTTTTCCAGTTTGTGTTTTATCCTTTTCAGATGTCTTGGAACTAAGGTTCTTAATTTTAACATTGTTGATTCTATCAGTCTTTTTCTTTATGATTAGTTTTTTTGTCTTATTTAAGGAATTTTTCTTTACTGAAGGGTTACAGTTTGATATGAAATATTTTTATTATTTATTCATAAAGCATGTATTGTTCCATTCAGTAAATATGTTTGATATTTAGGTGTTTTCTTTTTTTTTTTGGCCATGCCACACGTCTTGTGGGATGTTAGCTCCTCCACCAAGGATGCAGCCGAGGCCCTTGGCAGTGAAGGTGCCAAGTCCTAGCTGCTGGACCACCAGGGAAGTCCCTGTGTTTTCTGACTTCCATAAAGATTCCTTTGATAACTTATAATTTATTTTAGTGTTTGATAAATTCCAAATGAATGACTATTCTTTGTTGTACCTTGCTGTGATTTATTTCTAAAATGGGACTGTAGTAAGAAAATGTGTTCTGCATGGAACCATGTCTTTGAAATTAATGTTATCTTTAATACATCCATGTGTGCGCTCAGTTGCTTCAATCATGTCTGACTCTCGGTGACCCCGTGGATTGTAGCCCCCAGGCCCCTCTGTCCATGGGATTCTCCAGGCAAGAACACTTGCGTGGTTGCCATGCCCTCCTCCAGGGGGGTCTTCCCCACCCAGGGGTCGAACCTGTGTCTCCTGTCTCCCACTCACGCCACCTGGGAAGCCCAAAATCCTAGTTCAGTTTGGCTGTATCTTGACCCTAACTCTCAAAGTTCTGGACACTTAGGTACATCTCACTTTTGAAAACTCTGGAAACACTTGTTTTATTTCCAGCCTGAAGTCGAGGTGTTAGTACACGGTAGCAGCTCTTGGACTCTGAAGCTTGAGGACAGGTGACTGCCTCGACTGCCAGTTTGTTTCAGCTTAGCCGAGCGGCGGGGGTTCACGCTGTGCCTGCAGCTGCTTCCTTTCAGTGGCATTTGTTAATTAAGCTGTTTAATTTTACCTTCTCAAGACTGAAAGAAAGAAAAGGAAGAAAATTTTAGTTTGTGGTTATAGCAGGGTCTTTTAGCCAAGTGCTTACTTTGGGTATTCATTTCATTTTTGTTTACAAAAAGTAGCATTGACTTGAAAAGTATCAAAATTAAATAATAGGTCAGAAGTTAAATTTTATTCCTCCCCTAATGTCTCAGGTATTGGCAGCTGAGAGGTTTAGGCATCATGGTTTGTGTAGAGAGGCAGCTCTTTTAGCAGGAGTCTCTCATCTGGGAAGCAGACGGCCTGGGTTCAAATGTTACCCCTATGCCTTTTGTCCTGTGACTTTTGACTAGTTGTTTAGTTTGTCAGAGTCTCAGTTTCAGATAGCCCTTATCTATAAAGTCTAGTGTCTATAATCTCTGCCTTTGCGGGTATGTGTGCGGCTACTTTGTAAAGTGAGGCAAATGTCAAGTGCCAGGATCAGGGTCTTTTTCAGACTTACATAGTGCTGGATCACTACAGGCCTAGCCTTTCCACTCACATGTTTCCCTGGCTGCTTCTTGAACGGGTCAGTTGAACTCATTTGTTTGTTTAGCATTTGTGAACCCCTGCCTGTGCCTCGTGCAGCACTGAGCCCTGGTGATGCAGGCGGGTGGCGTGGGGCGGGCTCAGGTCAGCGATGGGCACGGCCGGTGCTCCGAGGGTCGAGGATGCGGCCCCAGTGCCGGTGAGGCTCCGGTGTCGGCAGACTTCTCTGTTGAAGGCCAGGCAGTGGATGCCTCAGGCTTTGCAGGCCACAGATGGCCTGCCACATATTTCTTGAATTTTCCTCTTACAAAGGTAAAAAATACATTCTTAGCGCAGGGACCTTACAAAACCTGGCTGTGGACCAGATGCATTGGCCTCTGCAGGTGTCTGAAAGGATCTGTAGGAGTTCAGTGGAAAGTGGGAAGCAGGAGCGCCCTGTGCAGAGGCGTGGAGGTGTGAGGGCCGCAGGGGTGGAGTGGGCTGTTCCTGTCAGATCTGGAGCTCAGCACGGGCTGGGGAGGAGGGCGGTGAGCTTGGTGTGGAAGGCAGGATGTTTGCACTTGCTTCTGATCCAGAGCAGATGTGTGGGGCGGGAGGAGGCTGGGACGGGATGAGCGCTGTGGCCCTACAGAGATGTGCTCTGGAGGGGAGGCAGGAAGCAGGCGCTTGTCACTCAGGAAATGGCTGCCCAGCTGGCTCACTTGGAGGGGAACCGGCGGAGGGCAGGGTTCAGTTTCAGTCTGCGCTCCTTTGATCATATAATGATGTGGTACAAATAAGTGAGGAAAGCCTCGATCAAGGGTGCAGCTGAGTAGCTGGAGAGAAGGGGGTGATTTGAAGTCGTTTTCTGAGTTAATCTCTGGGTCCCGACCAGGCGCATGGCGTGGCCGGGTGGCAAGAGGGGTCCCAGGTAACTCTCCTGAGGTGACCCGCTCATGAAGCTCTGTTTGCTCTGAAATACGAGCAGCCGCGGTAGCTTTGAGGAGGAAACATTCTTTCCTGGGTCCATGAGCCCCAGAAATTAAGTTGTAAGCAGAATTGTGTGTTTTTCCCTGCAGAGAGAACTTCAGGGCTCTTGGATTACTAAGGAGGAGCCCAGCACCCAGGGGAGCCACTTCTTAATAGATTGTATACATCTGGCGCTCCTCAAAGGTTTAGGCTAATCATCCGAATCATGGTTTTACTTTCCATGTAATACATCGCAAACTGCCAGGTAAACCCCAAATGCATGCAGTCCCATTAGACTCCATATAGAGCCATCTCAACTGGCTGTTAGAATGTTCCCCCACCTCTCCTCTCCTCCAGAGACAGACAGCAAGACATGTATTTGGTACATAGGAGGCCGACCAGGTGTGTGGGACTCTGACAGGCACAGAATGTTTTCAGCACGCTGTTGTAAGGTGGGCAGAGCTGAAGTTTACAGTTAGGCTTCTCTTCATAGTCACATGCCTGTGAGAGGTGGGCACGTGTCCCTTTTAAGTTGGATTTGCCATTACCAAAATTGAGGGTAGTTTCTACCTAGGAATGTGTGACCTCAGGCCCAGCTAAACTGCGGCAGCCTCATCAGGCAGGAGGTGCCGGGGTGCAGAGGTGACTTCCTGGGAGCTGTGCGTGGCCCTGGCCTTTCCTCTGGTGAAGTTCACCCTTTACTGTGTGAAGCCTAATTATCATTAGACAGGTTAATTATTTCTGTCATGACTAGGGAGTTCAAGAAATTACTGCTTTTAGGGATACGATATATGTTGCAACCACATGTGGTATAATTTACTACAAAACTAGAAAATCAGAATTTCTGCTAAGTGAAGATGTCTCCAAAAGTGTGCCACACTTGACACCTGTCCTAATGTTTTCCTTTGGAACTTGAATAAAGATCAGGAGTCATGCTGGGAGATAGCTCATTTTTAGAATCAGAATTTTAAAATATTTTGACAGGTTGTAATGAAGTGCTAAAATCATTAAGGTAAAATTAAAATTTATTAGGAATAAATGTAAAATGGTAGACTTAAATCAAAAAGAAAATCAACGGAGAAGGTTGAGGGTGGGTGAAATATGTCCTAACTGTTCCTGTGTGCAGAAGACGGGGTGGTGGAGGATGTTGGTTGACTAAAACTGGGATTGTCAAGCTTTTATGTGAATGGGTACATGAGAAATAGTTTAGGTTTTCCAGACTAATAGACAAAATCAAGGATATTATGTAAATACTTCTGTAACAAGAGAGAACACAGAATTTTTTTCTTGGACAGAATCCAAATTATAACTGAGCATGATTTTTTATGATATCGGTCCCCTGATGAGAGAATGGGATTCTCTTTCAGGGGCGGAAGTGGAGCGGGGGGTAACGCTTTTTTAAATTGAGTTTTAAAGCTAGTGCTGCCTGTCATCAGAGTCAGTCACACATGTTTGTCTCCTAATGCTGATCTAACAAGGAGGTATTTCATCTTTGAAAATGTCTTTATGCCGATCGGT
Source organism: Bison bison bison (assembly GCF_000754665.1). Classification (NCBI taxonomy): domain Eukaryota; kingdom Metazoa; phylum Chordata; class Mammalia; order Artiodactyla; family Bovidae; genus Bison; species Bison bison. Next base: position 6,163,802 of record NW_011494608.1, on the reverse strand, counting down.
GCTCTCAGATCCTGATACCGTGCAGGAGTATATCATTTTAATTGAGCATATTCATTACTTGGAAGGCATTTATAGAATTCTCTTAGATTCTTCTTGATATTTGCCTTTTAGCGTGTCGTCGTATTGCAGATTAATCACTTCCGGTTGATGGTTGGAAGGGGGGGCCTCAACTGCATAGTTAAATGGATTTTGAAATATGTAAATTTTCATTATACTTGCATCAAGGTTCAAAAAATGCTGCTGGAACTGTAGCTTAAACTCAGAAAATATATCTGCTGTGAATTTGTGTGGGAATGGAAATCTCACTTCTCATAACTTCTGGTAGCTTGGGGAGTGTGTAAAGAAGCGTGGTGTTCCTTGTGATTCAGATGTTGGCTGTCATTGAAATGACTTTACTGCAGTAGAAGGGCCTCATATAAGCAGCCTTGGAATTTTAGGTTGGGTTCATTAAGAAATGTTATCAAGTCTTTTGTGCATGCTAAATAGCTTCAGTCGTGTCCAACTCTGCGACCCCATGGCCTGTAGCCTGCCAGGCTTCTCTCTTCGTGGGATTCTCCAGGCAAGAATACTGGAGTGGGTTGCCATGCCCTCCTCCAGGGGATCTTCCTGATGCAGACATAACCTGTCTCTTAGGTTTCCTGCATTAGCAGGTGAGTTCTTTACCACTAGCGCCACCTGGGAAGCCCTTAGCCAGTCTTTAGTTAAAGCTAATTTCATTGACTACAGTGTTCAGTAATAGTAGTAGTCGACAGAGGGTCTCTTTCAGAGCAATTTCAGTCATGCTTCTGAGGTCAACAAGTCACAACAAAACCTACCCCAAACTGCTAAACTGCTGTGTGGAAGGACAAGTCAGACTCTTTCAGTGAACTTTGCTGTTGATGCTGCTGGTTCAGCAACACACAAGAGATTAGAAAACTTTGCACAGGGTACCTGCAGATGAAGAACCCAGTGAATAACTGTAGTTGAAATAACCATGTTTAAATGCTTTAAACATCCTAACGTTTTCACGATCTTTGTAAATTTGTCCAGCCAGCCCTTTTCCTGCTTCCCATGTACTTTCAGTCAGCATTTGTATTCTGCTTCAGGTAATACTAAATTTAGTGTTTTGTCCAGTTCTTTGAAAATATTCTCCCTTGTAGTCCACATACATTGTTCTTGGAAGCCAGTTCCTCAGGACCATCGACTCCTTGAGTAACATTTGTTGACAAGCAGCCAAGGAAAGCCCCCAGAGTTGTTTGCCTTGTTCTGTGACTGACTGTTGATGCTGTTTCCTGCACCCTCAACTCTGAGCATCTGTTCTTACTGATAGTCCTGAGCAGGTTTTTTCTCAACACATTTCTCTGGCCGTGCGAACATCGGTGTAAACCGAGGAGCCATCTAGGATTGTGAGCAGAGGCGTAGTGTGTCTGACTGAGATGCCGAGTCACCTACTGTGCTGAGAACAACCGCTGGGGTGGCTGGGGCAGGCGCAGGGGTCCTCTGTTCCGCGCTGTTCCTGCTCGGGTGAGTGATGACGGCAGCTCAGGTCGGCATAGTGCTGGGGGCCATGGCACCAGGGGCAGTTTCTGGGCATGTTCTGCAGGAAAAGCCGACAAGATTGGGTGGGGAGTGTGGGAGGAAGGGTCAGGGGTGGTGTCCACTGTTTGTGGCCTTGCCCGTTGGAAGGCAGGGCTCATAAACGTGGAGGACTGCACAGGAGGTTCGTGAGGGAAGATCAGGCCTGAGCTCTGTTGGGCATTTTGAGCAGTTCCCTTGGGCAACCTTTCGCTTCTTTGAGCAGGCTTGTAGCTGGTCCCAGATCCAGTATATCTGTCAGGGTTTGGTCAGGAATTCAGAAGCCACTATAGATGTTTTTTCAACAGGAATTAGAAGCCATCACTTGTGTTGGAAGGGCTGGCAGGGTCAAAGGTCAGGGAAGCAGCCCTCACACTGAGTGCGTCCCCGGGTTCCTCTGGGCTCAGCGGTGATATGGACAGTTGGTGCTGCTGCCACTGAACTCAGTGTGTTGAGGCAGGTGGTTCTTGGAGTCTCTCTCTGGGGCAGCTGAAATTCTCCTTGGAACGTACCTGAGGTCTTGGCTGCCATATCAACCTGCGGCTACGCTCCTGCCCACAGCTGCCTCTGGGGAGTGCTTTTCTCCTTCATCTTATCAGTCTTGCAAGAGTTTCCTCCAGCCCTGAATTGGGGCAGGAAGCAGTTCTGGCTTCTCTGTGGTGCTGGGATGCAGGGTGACAGCAGTCAGTCCAGGACGACAGCCAGGCAGCGGGTCTGAGCGAGAAACACACATTGTAGAGCTGTTGGCAGGAGACAGCACTTCTGTTCAGCTTGCCTTAGAGGTAAGCTCGGCCAGGAGGAGAAAGGACAGCGCCTTGGGGGCTCTAGAATGGACGGGTTAGAGTGAGCAGGAGCATCTGAGCACTGAGAAGAAAGTGGGGCAGTCTGTTGGTGGTGTTGTGAGTGTTGGTTTTTCAGAACTTAGTAACTTCGCCTCTTATTTCCTGTTACTGTGTTCACTTAGTGCTTAGTACAGATGGATGGCAAACCCTGTGTTCAGCCCTGGCGCAGATGCCCGAGACATGGCATGCCCACCTGTGAGCAGCGCCACCGTGCAGTATTAGAGTATTTTTGGCTAGAAAATTAGTTTGAAGCGTAAAGAAGCTTTTGTTTGCCCAGATGATTTTCATAATAAATTCACATTCTTTATATATTTTTGGTTTTTAGAAAGTTGGTTCTGACCTTTTTTTTTTTTTTTTTTAAGAATACAGGTTCCAGCTTGCCTAAGTATGAAACTGTTGGTAGACTGAGCTTAGAGGAAGGGCGATGCACATGAAGAGGTTGTGTATTTTGGACATTGGAGACCTTCACAGTTAACTCACATTATTGCAGTGTTGTGGGTTAAGAAACAGTGGGTTTGGGCCTTATTTAACACTTAGCATCAAAAAGACCAATTCTCCTCCAGGGGTGCAGCCTATATGTTCGATTCGAGCCAACTAGAATTTGTCAGTGTCGTGTTGAATGTTACTGAGCTTTAGGAAGAATTCTCTGTCGTGGTTGCTTTGGAAAGCCCAGATCTTGTTCATTGTTTTAACAGTAAATTATCTGGTTACTTTGGGAAAGCAGAATAGCACCATCAGTTTTAAGAGTGCTGGTAAGCTAGTTTTGAGCTTCCCTTGTGGCTCAAACGGTAAAGAACCTGCCTGAAGTGTAGGAGACCCAGGTTTGATCCCTGGGTCGGGAAGATCCCCTGGAGAAGGGGATGGCAACCCACGCCTGTATTCTTGCCTGGAGAATCCCACTGACAGAGGAACCTGGTGGGCTACAGTCCATGGGGTGGCAAAAAGTCAGACACGACTGAGTGACTAACACTTTCAAGCCAGCTAACGCTTGAATCCTGATTGCTCCCTTGCTTGCTGTGTGACCTGGAGAATTTAATTCGTTAAGACTTAGCTTTCTTATGTGTAAAATGGGAACACTGATAGTAACCAGTTAGGACTGTGAGGAGCTGGTACTTGCAAAATGCTCAGGAGAAAGGCTGAAACTAACTGTATGATGATCAGGTTTGATTCTGAGGCTTAGTGAGAGGTGGGTGTCAGAAAGCTGGCCAGGTTGGATTGTGCGTTGAAATGAGAACAAGATGAGCAGGGTGGTAGAAGGAAATATTTTACCTGTTATTGAAACATAGGTTTAGAGTGTGTGACTGGTGGAAAATTTTAGTTCACATTGTTAGAAAGGGAAAGGGGTTCAGAGTATCCCAGGTGTCTGTTTATACCCATCTTAAAACACCTGTTCGTGCCAGAAAGGTGTAGCTTATCCACCTTACAGCCATCTTCAGGGACCTGGTAGTATATTTTATTATATAATGAGGCAAGTTTAGTTTCTCTTTATCTGTCTGGAGCAAAAGATTTTACTTATGCATTTTAATTATACAGCTTGGGAAATGTTTGATTTTCTGCTCTTATTGAACTAGTTCAATTTTTATGCTTATATTTTATCAGTTTTGTATGTTTGCTAAGATGCAGAGCTTCATATTCTTAATAAAGATAGATTAGCTCACGGGATAAATAGGAGTGCGGGCACACAGCGGGCGCTGAGTCGCTCACTACTAACATGACAAGTGAACAGCCCTCCGGTGATAAAATGGAATGTTGTTACCTACTTGAATTCTCCTTACAATGAAACAAAGAGCAGTTGTAAAGCACTCAAAAGTCAGTGCATCCATTCATTTATTCATGCATTGTCACTCAGGCATCAAGCATATGTTTATTGATTAAGTGCTCTAGGTGTTTGATACAGTGTATATTATCGGGGTATACAGTGGGGAACAAAAACCAGACCTGGGGAGTAACTGGGATGTTTTGCCTTTCACAGCAAGGAGAAGAAAG
>NW_011494608.1:6152377-6159320 GCF_000754665.1 Bison bison bison | reverse complement strand
AAAAAAAAAAAAAGGCAGAGAGCTTCTAAAGAGCACATGGGTTTTTTTACCTCTTGCAACCAGCTGGAGTCAGAACTTCACTCTGGCTTTATTTAATAGTGCGTAGGTCCTGAGGCTGCAGAGTTGAAGGAGGCTGTCTTGCTCCTAGAATCTCGTATTTGAGTGGAGGGAGGGGCCGACACGTGGGGTCGGATTTGACATCCACACTAGTGGGTGACCCCTTGTGGCTCAGATGGTAAAGGGTCTGCCCGGGGTTCAATGCCTGGGTCAGGAAGATCCCCTGGAGAAGGGAATGCCAACCCACTCCAGTATCCTTGCCTGGACAATTCCATGGACAGAGGACCCTGGCAGGCTACAGTCCATCAGACTGTAGAGAAATCAGACACGACTGAGTGACTAATACACACGTGTTAAACCAGAAGCTACACCCCAAGGGTGCTTGGGCGCAGAACCGTGTCTCTGCTGTTCACTGATGTGTGCTCCAGTGCCTGGTGCTGTGCACGGCACGTCAGTGACTCCAGAGGCCCCTCTGGTGAGTGACAGGACTGGGGGAGCGCAAGAGAGGGGCGTGGCCCCCTCCAGACACGCTCCTGTTCAGTGCGGGCAGGAAGGCCCCGGTGGACGGACTGCCGGTGGCACAGAGGTGTGAGGGAGGGCGCACGTGCTCTGTAAACTGAAGTAGCTTAACTTCGCCCGAATGTAGGCTTCTTCAGAGACACCGATGAAAGATGTTAGACTCTGGAGACCCTTGATCCAGAAGGGTCTCAGGCCCTAAATACAGGAAGCACGTTCCCACTTCAGGTCGACACTTCATATTACACAGCACACGCCGTGTCAGAAAAGCTCCATTGTGTCTTGGGGTCCCATTCTGTTAGTGGTAGCTGGAGTACTGAAATTCTGTGAGCCACTGGTGAACTTTTCATCTTTGGGGGAAGATGAGGATATAGGATAAATGATTGTTTTCTCAGGAATAAAAATAGTCTAAACTCTTGAAGGACAGGAGTCTTCTATTTCTATGTCTTGATTTCTAGTTCCCTGGAGGAATGCCAGGTGTGTTGAGTAGATTCTCAGTATGTGAATAAACGAAGAACACCCTTGGCTCTTGTGCGCACTGTTGTAGCGAGCGTTGTGGTGGGTTCTGGAAGGTGACAGCTGAGAGATGGCCTTTGGCAGGTCTCCAGGTGAGCGCGGGGCAGAGGAGCGTGGGTCACTGACGACAGGGCGAGGGTGAGTGCTGTGGACAGACCACAGGGAGTGCGAGGGGTCATCGCCCCCCTCGGAGCACTCAGCCCCCGGGCTCTTAATTCTCTTTATACCTGCTGCTTATTTCCACATCCTCTGGGCAGCCTTTTAGTAAACCTTCCACAGAGTCAGGCACACGGACTCTTCATGTCCTCTTTCTGGGCTCGGCTTCCTGGAGGTCTCTGTTCTCCCGTGTTCTCAGCTGGCTGTTCTCATGCCTTCCCTGCAGCGTTGCCCCGGTCGTCCTTTGCTCTTGCCCTTCGGCTTCTCTCCAGGGTTGGGTTTCATGTTTGGGGTACCCTTTGTCTTCGTCTTCCTTGACTGACTTCTTTGTCTTGGTCGACCACTGCGTCCAGAGGTGAACCACTTGAGAAGGATGATCGGGGTCTTGGGCGGGGCCGGGCCGCCTCCCACCTTCCCTCCTCCTGAGCCTCTCTGCTCCGACTGTCCTCCTCTCCTGGCCCACAGGAGCTCCTGTTCTGGAAGCTCCTTCCACCGTCAGGTCCTTGCTGAAGCTCCTGTTCTCCTGTGATTGCCTCCTACTTCGTTATGCTTACATTTTGGGGGAGGACCTTCTCCAGTGGCCTCCTGAGGTAGGACGCTTGGGGCAGAAGGTTAGGGCGTGAGCGTGATTGAGGAGGGTGATTAAGGTGTGGCTGGTGTGGAGTTCTGTTGGCGTCGCTCTGATCCATTGCTTCCTGTGCTCCATGTTACTGGTTTTCAGTTCAGAAGCTTATTCTAATTTCTTATTCAATGTAACTTTTTCCCCTCCCATCTTTAGAAGCTTGTAGGAATTTAAAAATTCGGCCAGCTCTTTTAAAATGCCATGAAGTGTGGGTTTCTTTCCATCTACTGTTCTGCTCATTCACTGGGGACCTTCATTTTGGTAACTTCATTCCTCAGTTCTGGGAAAAGTTTTTCAAGTGATTGTGCTGATGCTTTTCTCCTTTCTGTTTCCTTGTTCTTTTTTTCTGGAAGTGTTGTTATCCACGAAACTGTCTTGGCTGATGTATTTTTCTTGTTCTTTCTCTCCAGTATACTTCTGTCCCACCGTCCTTCCCTTTCTTCCTTCATTTTTTTATCCTGCTCTCAGGGAGATGTCTTGAATTTAACTTAACCTTCTTTTTAGTTTTTTGCTTCTGTGTTCATGTTCTTGAATATTCATGAGTATCCTATTTTTGTTTATTGATTGCAGCATCTTCTTACCTCTAGGTTTTTGATTGTAGAGTTTCTGTTTCTCTCAAGTATTTCCTTACCTCCCAATCCTCCAGAACCCTTTCCTTCTGTTTGCCATGGGGAGGGCCTTTTGACTTTTACATCAGGGTATTAGGGGTGGACGATTTGTTGGGGGATCCCCAGTGTATTTTCAGGTCTTTCTTCTTGGTCTGATTATATTCCCCAAGAATATTCTCTAGTCTCTTTCGTGTGGAATTCTGACTACAGAAATCTGGGGGCTGGGTGGGTGTGTGAGGGGTGGGGAGCGCGAGGACCCACCGTTGAGTTTTGTATGGTGATGAAGTCCCCCTGTGTGTAGTCCAGCTGGGCAGGGGGCCTTCAGTTGAGAGCCACTCTGCTTTTCCTGGGAGTGGCCATCAGGGACGGGGCAGCACTCGGACGCCTGGGGCTGAGCTTCTGGCTGCGGCTTGAGCAGACTTGCTGCTCCCTGTGGCCAGGCCCTGGAGAAGGCAATGGCAACCCACCCCAGTACTCTTGCCTGGAAAATCCCATGGACAGAGGAGCCTGGTGGGCCGAAGTCCATGGGGTCGCTAAGAGTCGGATAAGACTGAGCGACCTCACTTTCACTTTTTACTTTCATGCATTGGAGAAGGACATGGCAACCCGCTCCAGTGTTCTTGCCTGGAGAATCCCAGGGACGGTGGAGCCTGGTGGGCTGCTGTCTGTGGGGTCACACAGAGTTGGACACGACTGAAGCGACTTAGCAGCAGTAGCAGTGGCCAGGCCCTGTCCTGCCCGCCCCGGTGCTGCCCTCTCTGAGCCTTCTGGGACACCCCTGTGGAAGTGGAATCGGGTCTTAGTTTTTCCACTGCTGGCTTAGAACCTGGCTTTCTTGGCCTGCTGAGTCATTTACTATGCTTCCAAACTTTCATAGTTTCTGTTTCCTCCAAGTTTTTTTTTTTTCCCGTTTTTAAAAAATTTGTTTTCGTCTTTATCTTCCGTGTGAGAAGCTTTTCTCACAGGCTCCAGAATTCTCTTTTTGCCCTGTCAGTTCTGCCTGAGCTGTGTTTTGTTATTCAATTTTTTTTAATACCTCTTTAGTATAATTTTAGTGGGAGAGGGTGAAGTAGATGTATATATTGTTGGTGATCTTTCCCTGAGCTTACTAGCTAACTCTGTGTCATATTAATGCATGCTTGTTGATACGTTTTAGTAGTCTCCAGGTTTTCACATGTATTTTCTTGACTGAAATGTAGGTTTGAAGACAGGGACTTGATGGCGTGTTTTTACCCTCATGTGTCGTAGGTGATGAGACTGGCTCTGAGAGGGGTGAACACAGTGGCTCTTTGAAAAAGTGGTGGAGAGGTGGTTTTGTAAATGCATGTTGTCTTTCCTTGTCAGGTTCTCGGTGACTGCTATGGAAAGAGGAAGGAGAAAGGAGGAGTGTTTGTAAGTCATCGTGCGACTTCCTCACGGAGTTTTGGTGGCCTTCTGAACTGTGAGTCTGATTCTCTTGCTACACTTGTGTCTTGGTGTTTTGTTTTGTTTTGATTTTTCTTTCCCCTGTCATAGGGTTTTTTTGACACACAGTGGAAACAAACAAGAGGTAGTGAATTTTGCAGAGAAGGTGGGAGGAAAAATAGAAGTCATTTAGTCCCTTCTATATGTGTGCCTTCTGTACTTTATATACCTTTTTGTATATATGGTTAACAACTACAGTAACATCACATGGTTTAGAACAGGGCCAACTCTTTGCAAACCCATGAACTGTAGCCCACCAGGCTCCTCTGTCCATGGGATTCTCCAGGTAAGAATACCGGAGTGGGTTGCCATGCCCTCCTCCAGGGGATCTTCCTGATCCAGGGATCGAACCCATGTCTCTTATGTTTCCTGCAAGTTCTTTAGCACTAGCGTCACTTGGGAAGCCCGGAATGGGGTCTGGTACCTTATAATACCAGGATATGCCTGCTGATGGGTCCTCTCCCCTCTCACATTTGCGTCACTGAGGGACAGTGAGGCTACAGGTCCCAGTGCAGAGCTGGGATGCACACTGTGTCTGACTCAGCCTGTGCCCTGTCCTCTGATACCTGGTTCTCAGGGGCTCTGGATTCAGATGGCAGCTTAGCTACTTACGCTTTACTAACTGCCTACACCTGGCTTTCCCATCCAGCAGGGCGTGATGATAGCCCTTCCCCAGGCACAGGAGGTGAGAGGTATGTGACGTGCTCACAGATGTCAGCAGTGGTCACTCCCTGGGAGGGAAGCTGGGCCCGAGAGACTGGGCTCTTTATGATGTGGCCGTTTTTAGCTGTGGGGTTTGTTTCATGCCCCACAGTGGGGAAGTGGTAGAGTTGAGGTTCTATCCCAGTTTGTCTGATGTCTGAGGACTGCTCTCTGGTGAGTCTGGTGGTGAATTGAGGACAGGCAGCCAGAGAAAATGAATGTGTGTCTCCTGGGGTGCTGGCGTTGGTCAGCACTCTGTTGTACCAATATGTTGTGTTGGTAAAAGCCTCATGAACTTGATGGATTCAGACCTCATGACAGTTTATAACTGTGTTGAATTTCACTTTGGCCAGTGTCCTTGTGTTGGATGTCCAGGTGGCAGGGCCCTGGTTAAAGTTTTTCCACTTCCTTCTGAGGGTCGGTTCACTTTCCTGCTTTGTTCTCTTTTCCCCCAAGCAGCTTCTGTCTCTACAGAGGCTAGGTATTAGGGAAGGGAAATTATGTCATGCAGTTTCAATTTCCGAGCAAGGCCCGGAAGTCTTAGTCCTGTTTTTCCAATTCGCCCCGCTCTTTACTGGCTGTGGGAGGAGCCTGGGCTGCGTGCTGTGATGGTGTTGCAGGTCATGAGGTCACAGCCCAGCTCTTTGCATCCCCCTCCATCCAGATGATACGTTTGTTCCTGTGACTGTAACGTCCACTTGGGTGCAAATCTGTTTCTGAGAGTCTTGGAAATAAAAAAAAAATTATTTCATTTCTGCATCTTTTGTTTGATTCATAGGTGGTTTGTACTAAATACTGAATGAAGGAATGTTTAATGCTTGCCACAAAATAACTTCTTTTAGTAGATCCAAATAAGGCAGAATATCAAGTGTAGCTTTTCAGCAACATTAGAGCTTAAAAATACCTCATCTTGGTACAGGTACAGCACAGGGGACAATATTTACATGAGGGGGCAATATTTAGTAGAAGGCACTCAGAATTCTTCTTGAAATACGATGGAGCGGAAGAAAGGCCTGGCGGGAGGGCAGTGAGACGTCAGGCAGGCCCCTGATGAGCCAGGGGCCTCTTCCCCAGCTCATTGGAGCTTTTAGCACCAGGACTGCTGATAATCTACTGATTCTGGCTTGTCCCCTCCCCACCAGTATTTGAAAATACTTAAGCCCAGAAAGATAACCGTCTAACTGGTGTTCCTCCAGACAGATGGTCAGACAGTAGGAGTCCGTCTTGCCTCCCCCAAAGTCAGCCTGGAGCTGCGATGCTAAGAGCCAGACCCCCATCCCCCGAGTGTGCCATCGTGAGCTCCTGGTCCTCCTGGGCCCTGCAGAGCAGCTCTGCTTCTGGAGCTGCTTTGCCAGAGTTGGTTCTTGGTTCTTGTTTGATTTGGTGTGTGTGTTGGAGGGCAGGAACTTGGGATGGAGGTGTTTTGCAACCTTAATTCTAGGAAGGTGCAGAAAAGTTTTGGAGGAGTTGAATCACTGAAATATGTGTGGAGATCATTTTCAGGGTTAACGTTTGTGGGAAGGTGGTAGACAGGAAGGAAGGCTGCCTCAAGACCCTCTGAAGACCCCCATTTTGTTAATAAAGATGTCTTTTAAGCATCAGGACAAGTGAGTACAACTAAGATAGATTGGACTCTGAGTTCTTGGGGCCGTTTACTCAAAAAACCTGTTTTTTCGTGTCTGGAATTCCAGATACCATCCTGAGACTTCCCTAGGTGCTAAGCAGGATGGACATGGTTCGTGTTCTTGTGTGACACCGGTTTTGTTGGGGTGCTGACCTCTGCCATGGGGAGAGAGTGTGCAGAGAGTGCGGGGGTCCGTGCTCACAGGCCCGGGACCAGCCTGGTCGGCACAGGCCCCCAGGGGCTGCAGTGCCCACGTGGACCCCGGAGGATGAGAGTGTGTGGCCCAGCACACAAGTGTTCAAGGAGCGAAAACGTCTCATGCAAAGGCCCAGGCGAGAGAGCTTGGTCTTTGCGGATATGTGAGTGTAGCTTACTTAGAGCAGTGATTGCAGGTGTTGACAGGTGAAGTGTGCGCAGGTGAGGCTGGAGGGTAGTCAGCAGCCTGACTGTGAAGGAGGGTGCGGAACCCAGGTAAGGAGCTGGAGCTTTATCCTGAGGGCTGTGGGGAAGGACGGCAGGGTGGATTTTTGTTAATTCATGTAATTACCAAGATGGTAGCAGGCGAGATCATGCTGGAAGCAGTGGTTCCCTAGCCTCCCCAGCCCCCAGCTCCACTCTGCATCACCCCCCTTTGTAACTGTCTTCCCTTGTGGACTTTCTGGAAGTTACCTCCGAGAC
>NW_011494608.1:6100288-6152277 GCF_000754665.1 Bison bison bison | reverse complement strand
ATCTGCGGCTTCAGCATTGGGTGGTTTGTTCGTTTTCTGATGTGGGCTGTGTGTGACTGAGCCTAGTGGTGCTGTGCGGAGCACGGGAGAGTGCCTTCCCAGAGGGGCCTGCAGGAGGATAGGAATGGCTGGCTGTAGCAGGGGTGGGTGCTCGAGGGAAGAAAGTGCACAGAGGTGGAGCTGGACGGTGCAGAGACTGCACCCTTCAGAGATGGAAGCAGGCTTCATGGGAAATGTGGCATTCTGATTGTTTAACATTTGTTATACATTTTTAATGTCCCCAAATCTGAGCCTAGGAGACACCAGAACTCCTGAATCCAAGTGATAATCTGAAACTGTTGATTTTGTGTATTGACTCATGGGGAAAAAATCCTTATAGAACACCTGTCACAAAAACTTAATACAGTTGGCATCTGTCTGGCTGTACAGAGCAGTCAGTGGAGCCAGGCTGTGCTATTGAGCTGCTCTGGTTGTCAGGCATGAACAGGGCATTTAAGAAGCTGCTCCGTGTTTGGCTTCACCAGGGCGTGTGGGCATCAGAGAGGTTGGAGATATCGCCAAGGAGCACCAGTCCCACCTGTGTGGCATAGTCGTAGCATCCTGGAGGGAAGGAAGCGTTCATGACGAGGCCATGCAAGACCCAGGGTGGTTAGATTGGAGCCTTTTGAAAGAAGTATCACCGCATTTGAAGTGCTGAGGCAAAATCTTGACAAATAAGGTCCACAAAGACTCTCAGTGATTGCCAGCTCCAGGGCAGCTCTTCTGAAAATGCCTGGCGGTTCTCGTGTATGATCAGGACCCTGCGTTGAGTTCAGTGGGTCCTCTGCGTGCACGTTACCTGCTGTGTGAGGCCTCAGTTTAATGCTCATACCTCTGTGAAGAGTGTGTCTTTATGTTTCCAGTCTTACATTGTGATTCAGAAATTTGGGTGAAGGAAATAGTCATAATCATAATAGCTGCCCTTTATGTGTCAGTCATTGTGTCAGATTAGTATTTAATTTTTTATAATAGTTCAGTAAGGTAGCACTTACTGTTCCCATTTTATAGAGAAACTGGACTTGGAGACGTTAAGAAACTTTTTGCCCAAGGTTTCATATGGTGGTCATCAAGTTTTCAAGTTCCCATGCCCTGATGGTCCTGCAGTGGGTCTTGCTTTCGTAGCAGAGAGTCGCAGACCCTTCCCTAAGCGCCGCGCCTCCTTTCTGTGCTGTCAGCCGCGCATCGACCGTGGTGCGTGTTTTCGGCGTGTCTGTGTCGCCTGTGCTGACCTGCATCACCGCTGTTTGTACAGAGCTCTGCAGGTGGTTCATAGTCCGGGGTTCCCGGCTCAGACTGAGCAGAGAGGTGGTTTCATCAAATACTGGGAAAACTAGGGAAATGGGTCCATTCCTATCCCTAGAAGTGGGGAGACAACTTTTCCTGTGGAAATTTTTATAGACTTTGGTCTGCTGCTGCTGCTGCTTCTGCTAAGTCGCTTCAGTCGTGTCCGACTCTGTGCGACCCCATAGACGGCAGCCCACCAGGCTCCCCTGTCCCTGGGATTCTCCAGGCAAGAATACTGGAGTGGGTTGCCATGTCCTTCTCCAATGCATGAAAATGAAAAGTGAAAGGGAAGTCGCTCAGTCATGTCCGACTCTTAGCGACCCCATGGACTTCGGCCCAACAGGCTCCCCCGTCCCTGGGATTTTCCAGGCAAGAACACTGGAGTGGGGTGCCATTGCCTTCTCTGAGACTTTGGTCTACTCCTCATGAATTCTGAAGTCAAAATATACAAACTCCTCAGCATTTCTTCTTTAATTGTCTATTAGAAAGGGTAGACGGAGAAGGCAATGGCACCCCACTCCAGCACTCTTGGCTGGAAAATCCCATGGACGGAGGAGCCTGGTGGGCTGCAGTCCATGGGGTCGCTAAGAGTTGGACACGACTGAGCGACTTGACTTTCACTTTTCACTTTCATGCATTGGAGAAGGAAATGGCAACCCACTCCAGTGTTCTTTCTTGACTGGAGAATCCCAGGGATGGGGGAGCCTGGTGGGCTGCCACCTATGGGGTCGCACAGAGTCAGACATGACTGAAGTGACTTAGCATCAGCAGCAGAAAGGGTAGATGTCTCTTAAAAGAACATTTGCAGCAAGGTGGATGAACTTGGGAAGTATTATGCTAAATGAAATAAGTCAAAGAAAGACAAGTGCTGTATGTTATTACTTATATGTGAAACCTAAAAGTACAACACACTAGTGAATACAGCAACAAAAAAAGCAGACTTACAGAGAACAAGCTGGTGGTTACCACTGGAGAGAGTGGGTATTGGGGAGGGACAGTTGAGGGCTGGGGGTGTAAGAGGTACAAACTATTAGGTATAAAGTAAGTTGCAAAATGAGCAATATAGCCAGTGTTTTATAATAACTATAAATGGAGCATAACCTTTAAAAATTGTGAATCACTGTATTGTACACCTGTAACTTAGATAATATTGTACAGCAACTATACTTCAGTTTTTTTAAAAAGTTCTATTTTTTGACCATATGACATGTGGGCTCTTTGTTCCCCAACCAGGGATTGAACCTGCACTCCCTGCTTGGCACGCACGAGTCTTAACTGGTGGACAACCAGGGAAGTCCCTATAATTCAGTTTTAAAGAAAAGATCTCAGTGAAAATTTCAATTGAAAATATGGCCAAAAGGTTTGAGTAGGTATTTCGTTCATTTCATAGGATAAGAATAAGCACACAGAAGGATGCTCAGCACCATTACTCACTGGGGAAGGGCAGACAGCAACTACGTTGAGGTGCCATTGCAACGCAGTTAGAGTGGTTAACAGTAAAACTAGACGGCACGAGGTGACAGTGTCCAGTGACAAAGATGTGAAACAGGACTCTTGCCTTGCTGGTGGGAATGCAAAGTATAACCACTTTGGAAAATAATTTGGCAGTTTCTTATAAAGTTGAATATATACTTATCATACAATCCAGTAATCCTATTTTGAGGTATTTATCCAAGAGAAATGAAAATTTATGTCCGTGTGCCTGAATGTTTATAGCAGCTTTATTCATAATCGTTTAAAATGGAAAACAACTTGAATGCCCATCAGCTGGAAAACGGATGAGCAGATTGGGGTCCACCCCTGCAGTGGAATCCTATCCAGCAGCAGCAACAGGAAGGAACTAACTACCAACATAGGAGCAAAGTGGTGCGTCTCCAAAGCATTCTGCCCGTTGAGAACATGAAGCGCTCGTGTTGCTAGGGTTCCATTGATGTAACATTCTGGTTAAGGCAGAGCTCTGAGAGCAGAGATGAGGTGAGTGGCTGCCTGGGGCTGCCAGAGAGAGACTTGTTTTCCGGGGACATGAAGACACTCCTCTGGGCGACAGAAAGCGGCCGTTCCTCCGCCTGGCGGTGGCCACGCCACAGAGGACGTTCGTCAGAGCTCCTGAGCCGGAGGTTTTCCTGTATGGAAATTATACCCCAGGCTTCAAAGATAGGTGACTTCTGTGTGTATACACACAGATACTGTACGCACTTGAGCTCAGGTTTTCTTTCAGGCTGGATTAAACTTTATTTTTCTGGACAAGGTATCCTGGAAGTTTAAGTGAAGTAGATTTTAGCCATAGACACAGCTTCTGAAAGCATGTAACCTTGAAGTCCTTGGCTGAGTTTTGTATGCTAAAGCCTTTGTATGTAGTTTATCTTCATATAACAGGATTGTATATTACAGATGTTGCGTAATTAGCATAAGTTAAAAGTGTTTTAAAAGTTAAATTATTTTAGGGGATTTCAAGTTCTTGTAGCTCTGGAGAAAAATAGTTTTACCAGTGTTTACAATTAATAAATAATGTTTTCTCTGGTTAATGAGACAAATTTATGTAGTCTTCAGCTATTTTGTTCGGTCAGCTGTAATTGTAGGATACAGGTATATTTTACACTGCTAGAAATACCAAGAATGCACACAGAAAATGATACACATAGGCTTCATTGAGCTTAAGACTTGCAATTGAAGTACAGTTTTTAGAAGCATGCAGAAGAGTTGCTTGTTACTGCTCTGTGGTGCTTTCTGATGTCCTCCAGAGCAGTTATTCAGCACTTTTTCCCAGTAGGCCCTTGTTTATGTATAGAGTGGGGAGGGAAATTAAAGTGGAAGTTTGTGTGTGAGGGTTTTAATTTTTATTTACAAATCAAAATTTGTTTGATTTTGGAAAGTAAGAAGGCCACTATTTTAAATGATGACTTCATGGTTTTATGACGGGAGGTGCCGCTCTGTGTGGTCACAGCAGTCAGTGGTACAGCGGAGCGGGCTTCTGCCCCTTGTTGCACGTGCCCCTCTGTGTTTGCGGCCCTCCTTGCTCTCCCCTGGACACGTGAAGCTTCCCACCGTGTGTGTCCAGCCCCGCTCACCGCAGCTCCCGCCTGCCGCCCTCTGTACAGTGAGCACATGGCCCAGATCCGCTAGTGGCCTCTTGGCAGCACACTGAGAGACAGAGAAGAGAGTGGAGTTGTCCTGCTTACTTTTTGCTGTCTGGCTCCATCCCTGTGTCTTCCTCTGGACCCCGCGGTAACTTAATCCTGGTCCAGAGGCCGAGGAGAAGGCTGGGGTGTTTGCTTCAGTTGATGGCATTTCCAGGTGCTGTGGGGCTCCTGTTGCATGAGCTCGGGGATGGTTTGCGGGGTGTTTGCTTTGATTTGGCTCGTGTTGTTGCTGCACACGTTTGGGGTGTACCATGCAGTGTCTCCTGAGAGGTTTTGGTATGATTTGCTTAAAGTTACTGTATATGCAGAATAGGAAAAAAATAGTGGATTATACACTTAAAAAATATGTAACCGTGTTTATTTTCCTATGTATTTCAAAGGATACTTACAGGTCTTCTTAAACAATGTACTGAAAGTCATCAGACTCACTTTTAGCCTTTCTGGGTGACTTGGGATCTGCAGTGTGAACGCTTGTCGCCTTCAGTGTGCGGTAGCACGGCTTTTGCCTTTCTGTCTGCGGTAAACCTGTTTCTCTCCCTCGGATTCCAGTGTTCTGGTTTGCTGGGCCTCCCTGTGCTATGGGCGCGTGAACTGGGCTCAACAGCAAAGTGACAGTGGTCTGCGCTGGGCTGACTGCCTCAGAAACCCTCCAGCACCCTTTCTAGTTTGCTGCTCCTTGGGTTTTGGTTTTTAATTGTTTAAAATTGCAGTATAGTTGCTTTACAGTGTTTCAAGTGTCCAGTGTGTTTTGTTTTTATAGATGAAAAAATTTTTTTCTTTTATAGAAAAGTTATAAGATGTAGTAGTATAGGGAACTCCTGAATATGGCACTTCACCTAGATTCACCAGATGTTAAACTAACGTTCTGTTGCCTTTGCCTGCAGGCCCTCCCCAACCCTGTTTTCCTCTTCTCTCCCTTCCCCCACCCCACCCTCTCTTTCTGTCTTTCCCGGTACGTGCACACGTGTATTTACTGTGAGAGTAGGTTGCAGCGCTCACTCCCTTTACCACTTAGATACTGCGATGAGTCGGGACTGGGGAGACAGAGACTTGGGAGGGCACAAACAAAACCTTGTGTGCACCAGGAGAAAGGAGCAGTGGCCCCACAGGAGACTGAGCCAGCCTTGCCTGTGAGTGTTCCGGAGTCTCCGGTGGAGGCGTGGGTCCACAGTACCTGCCGCGGGGCCAGGGACACTGACTGCAGCAGGCCTGGGAGGTACAGGGTGCTGGCATAGGCCCTTTTTTAGGAGGTCACCGTTACCTCTGCCAAAGCCGGGCTATAGGGAGGGAACAGCCCCACCCGTCAGCAGAAGATTAAAGATTTACTGAGCATGGACTTGTCCACCAGAGCAAGACCCAGTTTTCCCCACAACTAGTCCCTCCCATCTGGAAGCTTCCACCAGCCCCTTATCCTCATCCATCAGAGGGCAGACACAATGAAAACCACAATCACAGATAACTGACCAAACTGATCACGTGGACCACAGCCTTGTCCAACTCAGTGAAACTGTGAGCCGTGTCACGTGGGCGCCCAAGATGGATGGATTGTGGTGGAGAGTTCTGCCAAAACGTGGTCCACTGGAGAAGGGAATGGCAAACCACTTCAGCCTTCTTGCCTTGAGAACCCCATGAACAGTATGAAAAGAACAGAATGACCACGATGTAATTAATGGAATTATCAAATTACCAAATTTACAAAAGTTAACATTGCCTTTGCAGCTCATACACTTACCAAAATGTAGACACCATTGTCATTTTCTTGTTGAACCCAAGTTTTTGTGCCTGACGCACACGGAGGCCAAACAAACTAAAATGCTGGAATTTGAAGGAGAGAAAAGTTACTGCAGGGCCAAGCAAGGAGAATGCTCAAAAGACCTGAATCCTGGGTGGTTCTTGGGGCAAAATTCCAGGGGAGAAGGCGACTGCAGGGTGTGTGGCCCTCCTCTCATTGGCTGGCGAGAGGTAACAGGTTGTATTCAAGGAATCTCAATCATCTGTCTTCCGCTTCCATGCAGTTTGGGTTCTGCTCAGCCTGAAGTTACAGTCCTCTACCTGGGTGGGGCCCTTAGTTGCTGTAGAAGACCTGTGTCAGATGTTACGTGTTATCTACCCTTTGAGGAGGAACCAGGACCCTGCTTTATTCACACACTGATCTTTCTACTGCTCCTCCTCTAATTCTGCATTCCCCTAATTAGTAACTGTTTGAATCTGCCCTTTGCAACTCAGGGAAGGTTTTGGAGGCTGAAACAAGAAATGGAGAACACAGCAAGGCTTTATAGTGCCTGGGAAGGGCCCCAGGGCCCCAGAAAGTTCCTTCATGCCCCTCCATGGTCACAGTCCCTGCCCCAACCACTCGCTGCTCCCCTCCCCCCATAACTTCTGTGTTCCTTCCACTTCAGGTCACTTTTGCCTGTTCTAGGAGCTCATGTCAGCAGAGTGGTACGCTGCGTATAACTGTGAAAGGTGATTTTTAGCCCCATGTAGTAGAGATTCATCTATATTGCTGTGTGGTTGGTTCCTTTCTGTTGCTGAGTATAGTGTTCCCTTGCAAGAGTCTATCCTGTTTTGTCTATCCATTCTTTCTCCATCAGTTCAGTTCTGTTGCTCACTTGTGTCTGACTCTTTGTGACCCCATGGACTGCAGCACACCAGGCTTCCTTGTCCATCACCAACTCCCAGAGTTTGTACTCAGACTCATGTCCATTGAGTCGGTGATGTCATCCAGCCATCTCATCCTCTGTCTTCCCCTTCTCCTCCCACCTCCACCTTCAATCTTTCCCAGCATTAGGGTCTTTTAAAATTTTTTTTTTTTTTTTTAGGGTCTTTTCAAATGAGTCACTTCGTCGAATCAGGTGACCAGAGTATTGGAGTTTCTGCTTCAGCATCAGTCCTTCCAATGAATATTCAGGACTGATTTCCTTTAGGATGGACTGGTTGAATCTCCTTGCAGTCTAAAGGACTCTCAAGAGTCTTCTCCAACACCACAGTTCAAAAGCATCAATTCTTCGGTGCTCAGCTTTCTTTATAGTCCAACTCTCACATCCATACATGACCACTGGAAAAACCATAGCTTTGACTAGATGGATCTTTGTTGACAAAGTAATGTCTCTGCTTCTTAATATGCTGTCTAGGTTGGTCATAACTTTTCTTCCAAGGAGCAAGAGTCTTTTAACTTCATGGCTGTAGTCACCATCTGCGATGATTTTGGAGCCAAAAAAATAAAGTCTGTTATTATTTCCATTGTTTCCCCGTCTGTTTGCCATGAAGTGATGGGACCAGATGCCGTGATCTTCATTTTTTGAATGTTGAGTTTTAAGTCAACTTTTTCACTCTCCTCTTTCACTTTCATTAAGAGGCTCTTTAGTTCCTCTTTGCTTTTGGCCACAAGGGTGGTGTCATCTGCATATCTGAGGTTACTGATATTTCTCCCGGCAATCTTGATTGCAGCTTGAGCTTCATCCAGTCCAGCATCTTGCATAATGTACTCTTTCCATACAAGTTAAATAAGCAGGGTGACAGTATACAGCATTGATGTGCTCCTAGCTACTGACTTTACTATCTACAGAATCTCAGGCAATTTCCATTTTGACAGAGGGAAGCTTGTTCTTTTTTTTGGTTTAATTTCCATTTTGTTTTGTTACTGTACTGATATGGGATATTTGGTGTATTCTGCATTGTGTTTCGTGCAAAATAGCTTTTCCTGCCTGACTTAACACACGCTGTGTTGTTTGTCCTGAACATAACCGTTAATCCCAGCTCCTTCAAGCAGAGGTCATTTTCTTCCCGCCACTTGCCCATCCGTCAGCGATGTGTTAGTGTAGTGAGCAGTGAGTGTATCGGGGCCTGGTGAATGAGTGTGAGAAGGGAGATGCCTGAGATCTTCATTGGCCAGCAGAGTGCCCAGCACCTGCGTGACCCCAGTCCTGTGCTCTGCACCGCTGAAGGAGAGGTTTTCCCCCAGTCTTGCAGATGATTGGTTGAAAATTTGGAATCATTTTTGGCTCTTCTTACAGTTTTTGATGTACATTTGAGTAACAATGTCGCCCTTAAAAAATATCTTTGTTAGTTTATGAAATTGAGATTAGTACAGCGTAAATACTGATTTTTCATTATGTGAGCCTTATGAAGTGACGCGTCATAAGATGGAGTGTGTAACTACTGCGTAGCTTCTGCCTGCTGGTGACAGTGGTTTTGAAATAGAAAAGCTTGCTAGAATAGTGGTGTTTGGGTGTATATATGACATTTTCTCATAACCTCTGTATCACAGTAGACATATCCTGGAACAGACTCATTCTTTAGATTTAAATGGGAAAGATTGGGGGGTCTTCCAGTGGTAGTTTTCTTCTGGACCTGCAGCATTGATGCAGGCTGCCTGTTGCGTTTACGTGGAAACTCTGTCACGCGAGTGTATGTTCCTCGGTTCTTTGTCTGGTCACAACAAAGATTTGGAGCTCTCAGGTCTTGGACAAACCGTGTTATAGCTCTTAGGCAAATCAGTGTTACAGCTCTATTTTATTTAGAAGATAGCAGGAGAGAGAGAGAGAGAGAGAGAGAGAGAGAGAAAGAGAGTGCACGCACGCGGGAGAGAGTCCGTGAGAAAGCGCTTTGGCTCCTCCTTTTATATGTTTTTTCCTCCACCTGGGCCTGCCCTATGCAAATTGGGCTTAGCCAGGAGTGCTGTTTGTTCTGCCTGAAGTCTTCACTCTGGTCCTCGGACCTTCCTTTGACCTTCCTTGTCTTTTAGCCACCGCCATTTTGGACTCCTTTTCCCTATTCTACCTACCTAACACTCTTGATCCTAAATTGATCCTCTTTTGGTAGCTGAGGGCAAGTGAGACTTGGTCAGTCTTGGAGCTGCATTTTCACTGTTCAAAGCTGAACTTCACTGCCTTGTATGTCAGTAACAGGGATATTTAACATGTTTGAGAAAACGGATCACATATGTGCTTAATTTTGTCATAATTTATAAAAGATTTAAAAAATTACTAAAAATGTACTTGTTCTCTTGAGTGTGACTTTTAATCTTCAGAGTAAATCTTTAGTTTGGGCTTCCCTTGTGGCTCAGCTGGTAAAGAATCCTCCTGCAATGCAGGAGACCTGGGTTCAATCCCTGGGTTGGGAAGATTCCCTGGAGAAGGGAATGGCTACCCACTCCAGTTTTCTGGCCTGGAGAATTCCATGGACTGTATAGTCCATGGGTCGCAAAGAGTCGGACACGACTGAGCAACTTTGACTTGACCT
Source organism: Bison bison bison (assembly GCF_000754665.1). Classification (NCBI taxonomy): domain Eukaryota; kingdom Metazoa; phylum Chordata; class Mammalia; order Artiodactyla; family Bovidae; genus Bison; species Bison bison. Next base: position 6,142,573 of record NW_011494608.1, on the reverse strand, counting down.
GACTTAGGTGCGAAGTTCAGCATAAACTTGCACTCATTGGGCACTGAGGAGTTTTCCATGTGACGCATACTTCCAGATGGCTGAAGAAAACGTATCTGCCTTTCTTTTTTATCCCAACCCCACCGGTTCCCCAGACCTTACTTTTATTCAGGTAAGAAGATGGGAAAGGGAGCAGGGTGTAGCTTTTCTTGCAGGATATTCTGATTGTGAAAGTGGTGTCAGTTCTTAAGTGGATTTTATCTGGAAGAGGGTAGAAAGCGTGGTGTTTGCATGGCATTTGTGCAGTGATCATGATGGTGGTGTTACTCCAGGACACGTTGCGGCTGCTGTCGGGAGCTTTCCCAGACGGCAGAGCAGAGTGGTTTCCTTAGCTGTGCAGCAGACGCCAAGGGTGCCTTCTTTTTGCAGTGCCTGACTCTGTAAAGGAGACAAAAATGGGTTTACTGTGGATTGTGATAGATGTACAGAGAGGAGATTGTGTACAGAAAGGAGACTTGGGTTTCTTAGACAACTGTGAGAGTGAGGTGGAGATTGACTACGTTTGTGGAATGAGATTGTCCTGAGTATAGTTTTCAGCAGAAGAAAGAATTTCAGTCAGCAACTGTGTGTAGAGATCATATTGTAGCAAGTATAGGTGGTAACTTCGAGGTCACATGGAAAGAGCTGTAAATGCCCTGGAAATCTTGGGACTAGGAATGTGTAATTACATTTTACAGGAAACGCTGCAGGTGGTGATGCTGTTATTTTTGTGTTCTCTTTTGTTCTTGTTAGATGAATTCATACTTCTATTTTTTACTTAAAGATAATATTTGATTTCCATTTAAGGCTTGGGACATATACATTAGGAAATTCCTGTACTCTGAGTTCTTAGGTGGTAATTCAAGGATCCCAGTGAGAGGACTGTGCTTTAAGCCACCTGTAATCATATCCAGACTGTGTATGTAGAGCAAAAAATAAATGCATGTTCTTTCATAAATTCTTTAAGTGCATTTTATACAGACATATTTATTTCATAACTTTTTTTTTTTAAAGCAAAATCAGATTTGGAGTTACTTACAGGCACAACTCGAAGAAGGCGATGGCACCCTACTCCAGTACTCTTGATTGGAAAATCCCATGGACGGAGGAGCCTGGTGGGCTGCAGTCCATGGGGTTGCTGAGGGTCGGACACGACTGAGCGACTTCACTTTCACTTTTCACTTTCATGCACTGGAGAAGGACATGGCAACCCACTCCAGTGTTCTTGCCTGGAGAATCCCAGGGACGGGGTATCCTCGTGGGCTGCCATCTATGGGGTCACACAGAGTCGGACACGACTGAAGCGACTTAGCAGCAGCAAAGGCACAACTGAAGTAATTAAAATCTCCCCAGGAAATAACTATAGAAGTATGCAGTAATGATTATAAAAAGAAAATTTAAAGTATTTTTGCAGATTTTTGGCCCTTCTTCTCCCAATCGCATAATGGGAAGCAAAATAGATTTTTTTAAAATGTGTAAATTTGATATATATATTTTAAGTAACTGTTTTATTATAGGAGACCCGTGTTCCTATGTTTTATAATTAGATCTCATGTTTCCCCTACAGTCAGAACTCGAATGTCTTCAATTGTTCTTGTTAGATACCTTTTCATCTGTTTCTGATGTTTAGCTTTCTGCTTTTGAGTGAACCACTTAATATTAGTTAAAGATGTGTGCACAGGGCATATTCCCAAAGAAGAATAAGCTGTATAATGGCTTTATTTAACTGAAGAAATTTCTTCTCTAAAAGATGATCTTTCTAGGAAGTTTTTTTAAAATGTTCTCTAGAATATCTTATGGATTGAAGAGCTATAGGTAAAGGTAAAATGTTTAAATCATTTTTTAGATTTAAAACTTGCGTGGGACTTACGTTGAAAATTTTATACAGTGTTCAGTATGCACGTTAAACACTTTTACGCTGGGCTTCTTTCACTGAGCGTGATGTTTTCTGATTTCGTCCACGTTGTAGCCTGTGTCAGTACCTTCCTTTCATTGCCGAGTGATGTGCGGCAGGAAAGACACGTTTGCTTGTAGGTTGTTAGCTTGCCAAAGCCTCTCATGCTTCTCTGACCCCTGGCGGCAGTTTTCTGTGGATGCTGAGCCAGGGTTCTCAGCCTCCTCCTTGTTCACAGGATTGGCAGATAAACACCAAAGTTCAAAGGAGCTGCAGGAGACCCGCTCAGCTTTGTGGTTCTTCGCCCTCTGAAGTCTTAGCCCCCCTTATTCTCACTCCCCAGCATCTCTCTGATTACTGTACTTTATGCACTTTTCCTGTTTTTCTAGGGGACACACTGTTGCACCTCCCTTGGATTCAGACATCTCAAAAAAAGGGGGAAGGAGGAATCTTTGAATAAGTGAGTTGTTACAGACTCTCCTCTCCTGTGAAGCCGTCATGCTCTGCCCATGTGGCTTGTGAATTTGAGCAGTTGCTGTTCTTGTTCCAGCTCTTAGGACCTAAATAAGAAGGGTTTCTGCTGTTTCTTAAGAGGTGCAAATAGCCTTAAGCAAGCATGGATTTTGCTTACTCATTTTTAGGGCTTGCCTCCTCCTTTTAAGGTCAGACATTAATGAATTCAGGAGTTTGTTGGTTCAGTGTAAAAAATGGCATCGCAACTGTTTCCAGAAAATAGATATGCTTTTACAGTTTAGTTACTGTGATTCTCGTGTTTAAAAAGAAGTATTGAATCCTTTTATTGTTCTCAGAGGGAACTTTTAAAGTCGAGTGACTGTACTTAACACGCCTTGGGCAGAAATGTTTCTAGTTTCACGAAGCTCTAGGTGATTGCGCTAGATGTGGGGAGCCTTGGGATTATGGCGGGTGGGCCAGTGGGCGGAAGTGGAGTGTGGGAATGGGAAGGTGTGGGCAGGACTCTGGTAAGGCATTTCTCAGGGACCCCAAAACTCTCAGTCATCAAGATAAGTGATGTTTTAGCAGTATTTTTAGAAGTCAAGAATCAATGCAAAAGGTCCCTGATGGATAGAACCAAACTTTTCATGAAGACAGGGTCATTATTACTCATTTTTCCTTTTGCCCCAGCGCTGCTCCTTGTTCTGTCTTAACTTCTACTTACTTTGGGTTTAATTTGCTAATGCTTTTTCTCATTTAAGGTAAAAAAAAAACCCAGACAACTCATGTTTTCGCCCTTTAAATATAAATGCTTAAAGTTAAAAAGTTCCTCTGTGTACTCTTTCAACTCCATCCTAAAGATTTTGATCTTCTGTTTTTAATTGTCAATCCTGTGCTGAACATTTTTTCAATTTCTCTTTTGATGTGTTGTTTGTGTGTTATTTAGAAAAATAATGGGAATTTTACTAGATATCATTTCTTTAAAATAGTTATTTTTTTGTGTTAATTTATTATTTTTATTACTTAAAATATATATCTTGAAAATCCTTGCAGTTTAGAACTGGGAATTACCTTAATTCTCTATAGAACATGTTCGTTTTTTTAAAAAATTAATGAGTATTTTCGGTATCAATGAAAAATTTTCAGCAAACACCGTTTTTTTAAACACATGTATGTAGTCACTCATCTTTATTTGCTCATTCCCCTTCTGTCAGCATGGAGGCAGTTCCCAGTTGTTTGAGTTTTTCAGATAAACCTCTGAATTGTTTAAGCCTCGAATGGCACAGGAAGTTCACTGGGGGTTTCCCCAACCAGCCTGCCGGGGGCGTGCTTACTGGGACCTGTGTGTCTGTCCTCTGGGAGCTCTCAGCTCCCTGGGGACCCGGGCTCTGTCCTAGGCATTCTTGGGTTCCTGGCGATTCTTAAGTCACTGTGCCAGCCCAGAAGATGCAAAGGAATGCCCTGATGATGTCAAAGCCCTTTATGTGATGGTATTTAATTCTCCTAACAGCTGTGAATGGTAGATGTCATTTTAAAGTTCGTTTAACTGATGAGAAAACCAAGTCAAAGAGAAGTTAAAAAAGAAAAACAGTGCCCCAGGTCACATATCTACAGTGTGGCAAGGTCAGAATTCAAGGAATATTTCAAACAAACTGAATGGACAGCTTGGGGCTTTCAGGCTTAAGGAGATGGAAAGGTGACTGTCTTGGCTTTGGAGTCACGTGTGGCCTTACTTTTACAAAGTCTCATCGGATCCTCTGTCCTGCACCTCTGTAAGCCCGTTTCTTCGTTCTTGCAAATGGCAACACTAGTGGTGATCCCAGGTTTTCTTCAGGGGTATTTTGTGAGCCGCGCAAAGCCCGCTTCCCGTGCCGCACCAGTGTCAGCACTGCTGGGCCTGTCTCCAGCCTGGTCCAGGATAGGCTGTTGTCTCTCTTTTGCCTTCCTCTTGCGCTTCAGGCTCGTTCTAATGTCTCCATACTTTCCCCCTTGTCCATACTGCTGCTGCTAAGTCGTTTCAGTCGTGTCCGACCCTGTGCGACCCCATGGACTGCAGCCCACCAGGCTTCTCCGTCCATGGGATTTTCCAGGCAAGAGTACTAGAGTGGGGTGCCATTGCCTTCTCCGTCGACAGGTAGACGTAATTGTGTCACGTTTGCGGATTTGTTGTAAAACGTGAGATGCGTTCTTTTAAAGTGGTTTTAACATTTTAAGTTTTTTATTGGGATAGGCAAAAAATACAGAACATAAAATTTGCCATCTTAGCTGTTTTTAAGTGTGCGCGTCAGTGGTGTTAAGTGTATGAACATCTTGTGAAACAGATCTCTAGGCTTATCTTGCAAATCTGAAGCTCTGTACCCCTTTCCCCTCTTCCCCGCTTCCTGGTAGTCACTGTTCTACTTTCTGTTCCTATGAGCTCGGCTACTTTAGGTGCCTCGCATGAGTGGAAGCATACAGCACACACACAGGCCCTGTGCTCATGTCCCAGGTCACAGGGTCTCCTTCCTTTCAGAGGCTGAGTGATGCGCCACTGTAATCACTGCACTTCTGCGTCCCGCCATCGATGAACACGGCGGGTGCTTCCTGCTTTTTGACTGTTGTGGATACTTGCTGTGAACAGAGGGTGCGACCTCTTCAGGACCCTACCTTCAGTTCTTTTGGATGTAGGGCTCCCCATGTGGAGCTGCTCGATCATGTGGTAGTTCTAGTTTTGACTCCTTTGAAGAACCTCCATTCTTTTCTGTAGCAGTTTCACCATTTACGTTCCCACTGATGTATGCAAGAGTTTCTGTCTCTCCACATCTCTGCCAACACTTGTTATTTTCATATTTTTTTTAAAAAATAGTAATAATCATCCTGATAAGGGTGGCGTTGGTTTTAATAACTTTTAAAAAACTGAAGTATGGTTGATTTATAATGTGCCAATCTCTACTGTACAGAGAAGTGACTCAGTTACACACATACATACATTCTTTTTTTAGTAGTCTCTTCCATTATGGTTTACATGGGATATTGAAGATAGTTCTGTGTGCTGTACACTAGGACCTTGTTTATCATTCTAAATGTAACAGTCTGCATCTGCCAACCCAGACCCCCCGCGGCTCCTCCCGCTCCCCTTCCTTCTGGCAACCACAAGTCTCTTCCCTGTGAGCCTTTTCTTTAGTAGATGGTTCATTTGTGCCATATGTCAGACTCCACGTGGAAGGGGTATCGTGTGGTATTTGTCTTTCTCTTTCTGACTTCACTTGGTATGGTCATCTCTAGTTGCATCCATGTTGCTGCAAATGGCATTGTTTCTTTCTTTTTTATGGCTGAGTTTAATAACTTTTTAATGATAAAAAAATTTTAGGTAGAATTGAAAAAGTGACTCTCTATGCTTCTGCTGAGTTGGAATAGCGTCTGTTGACACCAGTGTGACAAGACCAGAGGCATGGAGGCGGGAGATGGACAAAGGAAGCCAGCCACTGTGCAGCTGTGTTTGGACAGAGAGAAGCCTCAGTGGTGCCTCTTACTCAGTATGACTGGAGGAGGGACTGGATCCGTGCTGGGTGCTTCTGTTGGATTATACTGTAGAAACACCTTCTTTTTCCAGGCCACTGTGAGGGATAATTTAAAATGTCGGTGGTTGATGTGTCCCTCTTTATAGCTGAGGAATGTAGGTTGTAGAAGAGGCTCATTTACCACCAGGGGTCCCCCTGGCCCCAGCGCCCCCTTTAGCTATAGCCGTCTGCTCACAACCTGCAGCCGCACGGCCTGGTTTCTAACCAGACGCCAGAGGTTCTCTTGGGCTCTTTCTGCTTCAGTTACCTAATTCGGGAGCCAGTGCTTTGATACTGTCACTGTTTGCTAAATAAGGTGAGTGGTCAAACTATGGATAAATTGGATTTGTAGGGTAAAAAATATATGGTGATGAAATGATGAGGTGATTTGGATATGCATATGCCTGTTCAATAAAAGTTTCACAGTTGAACAGTTTCAACATTTTAACTACTTGATTGCCTTTGATTATTTGTGTCTTTATGGTCAGCATACACAAAAACTGCCCTTTACTTCATAACATGTTAAATATATTTAGGTCGAAAATTTCGGTTCGGTGAATGTCTTCTCTCACCCTGTGTTACTGTGCCTCTGCTGCCCATTGTATTTTGAAAAACTATAGCAGCATCTTCTCACACATTGCAGGGTCCTTTTTTTCCCTCATAAACTCTCAACTGATTCTTAACCTGGAATTTAGTGCTGATGTTTGATGTGGGAAAATAAGGAATGGCTATGAACTAGTGTCTCTGGGAACTCTCTAGTTCAGAATTATTTAGATTAATAATAGGTTCAGGGCTTTCTGCCCTTTAGAAGACATTTTCCCTCTGTCTCATCTCTTGAGTGTGGGTTCATCCATTAGGATGGGTGGGTGTCTCCTGGTGGTTTGGATGCGTCTCTCAGGTACCAGCTGCAGGCTCAGCATCTCGTCTGAGTGTGTTCTGGGCAGGATTGCTGACACCAGGGACCACTGTGGGGTGCTGTGTCGGGGAGAGAGGGGCCTGTCTGTCTTGTGTTCTGCCCCCAGGCACATTTCTTCTCCTCCTGCTTGTCCCTTTGGTCTCCACCGTGACCCAGTAGTCATCCTCCGGAGGCCAGGTGGGGCCTGCCTCCCGCCCCTCTCTGGAAGGCTTTGCAGCCTCTGCAGGTAGCATCCCTGGGGTAGTGATTGAAGGGTGTGGTCTGGCTGGTACCTGAGAGCTGGTGCTATCCCGGCTCCGCCCAGCTAGCCTGACGTTAGGTATGCACTTCCTTTCTCTGCTCCTCAGTTTGTTCACGTGTCACTTGTGGATTTAAACATCACCTACATCGTTGGTTGTGTTAACTGAGAAAATAGGTGTAAAGCACTTAGCCAGTTGGGCTCCCCAGATGGCACAGTGGTAGTGAATCCACCTGCCAGTACAGGAGACGCCAGAGAAGCGGGTTCAATCCCTGGGTCAGGAAGGTCCCCTGGAGAAGGAAATGACAACCCACTCCAGTATTCTTGTCTGGAAAATTCCATGGACAGAGGAGCCTGGTGGACTACAGTCCATGAGATCATAGAGAGTTGGACATGACTGAGCAACTGAGCACGCATGCACACTGAGCAGATCGGCAGGGAACACAGACTGTGGGCCTAGCTGCCGAGTTTGATTTCCAGCTCTGCTCCTAGAAGCCCTGTGACCTGGAACAAGTTCTCTCTCTGTGCTCCAGTTTCTTCATCTGTGCAGTGGAGGTGATAGAGTCTGCCTCGTGGGAGTGGTTTTTAATAACTAAATAAGTCAGTATTTTAAAAGTACTTGGAACTGGGCTTGGTGCATAGTAGGCATTAACTTGGCATCATTATTATCATATTTTCATTATCATTCGTGTTGCTGCTCTGCTGTTTTGTGACTGACATTTTCACGGTTCAGTAAGTGATAGTCGTTGTCCTTGTTTTTCAGGTGAACACACTGAGGTTCAGGATGGTGAAATGACTCTTTCTTTGTCCCACGGGTAGAACTGGGGCTCCTTTGCATCTTCCAGTGGCAAGTCAGTGCCTTCCTCAACTTCCCCAGAGCTCCTCCAGAGTATCGGAAGGGAGGTATGGTAATTGTCATGAAACTTGGCTGGGAAAACAAGTAATACCAGTACCATCACCTTTTGGAGTATGTTGTGTTTTGAGACCTATTGTCTGTTTGTCTTCAGAAGGTAATTATATCCATTGTTAAGACTAAGTTTCTTTAGTTCTTACCAAGTCCTAATTTTTATTGATATTAAAACTTTAAGAAAAAATTTTTTCTGTGTTTGTGATGGAGACAGTGAGTCACAGTGACATTGAACAGATAATTCTCTGAGTCTGAATGGAAGTAAGCTTAGAACAGGCACCCAACTGACGGAAGTTGGGTATATTGTACTTATCAGTCGCTAATGGACGTACATGTGGTAAAAGTGTTGATTTTATTTAAATCTGTAACTTTTGATTAATGAGGCATAAAGAAAGGCAAGAGAAGATAAGTTTTGAATTGTGTATATAATGTGAATTACATTATATGTTTTTACAAATTCTTCTTGTTGGTTGACATAAAACCATTTACCAGTGCTTTACTCTTCTAAGAAGTACTGCCGAGGAGTTTTGGTCTAACCTAAGGCAAACTGTGGAAACTGTGAGAAGTGTATGAGAACTTGAACGTCAGGGTTGCATCTTTGTGAGCTGCTGTTGTGACGTTTGTAAGCTGTTTGTTTCTTAATAGTTCTTTCCCAGTGACTTTCTTTTCTTTCTTATTTTAAAGATTGTTTATTTCTTAAAAATTTTTTTTAAATCTTTTTTTGGCTGCACCATGGGTCATGTGGAATCTTGGTTCCCTGACCAGGATCGGACAATAACGCCCCCTCCCCGGCATGGAAAGAGCAGAGTCTTAACCACTGGGCCATCAGGGAAGTCCCCCCTGGTGACTTTCTTATTTCAGGCCAGGTTTCTGTAGGGAAGCCAGAGTGGGCAGACCTACACAGTATGTGAAGTGTTCTTTTGCTCACTAACTTTGTTTATAGCATTCTTTGCTAGCCTTCCAGTGGTTTTATCTAATCTTACACACTAGTATCATTTGGTTCTATTAACATCTGCAGTGGAAGTTCTGTTCGGAGCATCAGAATACTTCAGTTGTGTGGTTTATTTTTTATGTCAGATGGGGAAGGACATTTCCATATGGTTTTCCTAAAATTCATATCAGTTTTTCTTTTTCCATTCTTATTGGGAGGAAAAGCAAGGTTTGCAACAAGTATGATGCACGTATTCATTCTGTGGATATTTTTCAAACCCCTGTGCTGGGTCTTGGAGGTGAAGCAGTGCCTAGGACCAAGGCCGGCCATGCTGTCACGGAGCTTAGTGTTGGGCTCTGACACCTAGAACCTAGACTGCCCCTCTGCCATCTCCTCCTTACCTACGGGGTGAGAAGGTGTGGAGTGTGGCCTATACATTGTACTGACCGTATTAGCAGTGAGGCCCTGGGGACAGTGCACAGACTCAGTGATGTCCTTCCCCCTGTGGAGAGCACGTTGTGGTGGGGTAGCTGGGCAGGGGACAAAGGGCAGGAACAAGTCACGGGGGGCTGTAGGAGGTGTGTATGCTTTGGGGCAGATGGAACTGGAGTTAAGAGTATGGCTGTGGACTTTTAGACGAGGTGAGTGGAGTGAGTAACATTTGAGCCTTGTGGTTATCTGAGACAGGAGTGTCCCACCTAGAGGGACAGGCCGTGTAAAGGCCCTGAGGTCGTGCACGCCTGGTGTGGGCTCAAGGCAGAGTGGAGGTCAGTGTGGTTGGAGCTGAGAAGACCCTGGTGGTGGGCTTGGTGAGGACCCCAGGTGTGGGTGGGAGGGCAGCCTTCAGGGTTTTGAAGACCATGCTCAGTGTGTAGGCTACCTGCTTGGGGATCTGGAGAACTTTTGGTGAGTTTTAGCAAAGGAGTGAGAGAAGGCAATGGCACCCCACTCCAATACTCTTGCCTGGCAAATCCCATGGATGGAGGAGCCTGGTGGGCTGCAGTCCATGGGGTTGCTAGGAGTCGGACACGACTGAGCGACTTCACTTTGACTTTTCACTTTCATGCATTGGAGAAGGAAATGGCAACCCACTCCAGTGTTCTTGCCTGGAGAATCCCAGGGACGGTGGAGCCATAAGACGACTGAAGCAATTTAGCAGCAGCAGCAGCAGCAAAGGAGTGAAATGGTGTGCTTGATTGTTTTGAAAGGAAGGGTCAGTTGCAGCTGCCGGGTTGAGAGTGGAGTATGGGGCAGCCGGATTGGAGATGGGGGAGCGGGGTTGGCCTGTGGCTTTGACCCGTGTGCAGGTTGGCAGCAGACATAGGGCAGTGGGCAGGGAGAGGTCACGGCCCAGGTATAGTTTTAAGGCAAGGATAATGGGTTTTGCTGATGGATTGCTTTGATCCTCAGAGACAGAGAGGAGTCGGGGTGACTAAGGCTTGGGGCCTGAGCAAATAGTAATATTTCTTGTAAATTTTAATTAAGAGTTTACTTGTTAAGTGGACTTACACTTAACTAGTTGTTCTTAGCTGGACAGATACTACAAAGAAGTTGTTTTAAATATCAAAGAACTTTCTGTATTAACATGTAGAATTTCATAAATAAATAAATCAGAGCTTAAAGGGATTGCTTACTTTTTTCACTTCTGTTGCCATGAACTATAGGCCTTTCCTGTTCTTTTCAAGATGTCACTGATTGGGAGTTTAAAAGCAGGAGTTGTTTTAAATGTTTAGCAAAAAGAAAACAGGAGTAGAGATATCACCAACCTGGCTAGGACTCGTCCTTTTTCAGCTCTTCGGCCTGAGGCAGGTCCACCTGGACCTCAGGATCCCCTTCTGTAGACACGGGGGAGGAAATGCTTTGTTGGGGTTGTGTTCAGGATTGAAGTCAGGCGTTTCCTGTGAGAGCAGCTGGCACAGGCCTGACTCACAGGTGCTGCCCTGCTGTTCCCAGAGCACCTGCAGCCTTCTCTGCTTTCATACCCTCGGCTTTTTCTTTTTCTTTTCATCAGCCCTGAGGCTGCTGAGAACTTCCCTTGTAGCTCAGTTGGTCTGCCTGCAAGACAGGAGACCCTGGTTCAGTTCTTGGCTTTGGAAAATCCCCTGGAGGAAGAAATGGCAACCCACTCCGGTATTCTTGCCTGGAGAATTCCATGGACAGAGGAGCCTGGCAGGCTACAAGTCCATGGGGTCTCAGAATTGGACACAACTTAGCGACTGACCCACCACCACCAGAGGCGCTGAACTTCCTTGTAGCTGCTGCTTCGTCAGGCTGCCTCTGGTCCTGTCCTAGAGAAGTTTTGCTTCTCTGTATCTTTCCAGCTTTTAGACCTTGTACCCCAGAAGGTGACATTCGGATACTGAAATAAAGTATCAGTTAGCTTGGTTGGAGGGAGAGAAAGCCGCTGCCGCTGGTTGTCTCATCTGGACCATAGGCTCCCCCCTCACGCCCTCTCTCCCTGGGCGCCATGTCCGCCCCCCGCCCCCGGCTCTGGACAGCTGCCGCCTCGCCTTCTGGGCTGTGGGTGGAGACCCTGTTCCGGGACGGCGGGTGGGCTTAGTGGCCATGCCTCTTCCTGGTTGAAAGGCCCTGTCTTTACTCATCTTTTGAAGCAGTGGTGGCACTGTTTTTGCTTCGATGTGAAAATTAGATGTGATCAGTATCTGCTGTGTGGAATACAATTGGTGACAAGGAAAGGTAGCTTTGAGTTGTTTTTGACATTTTTGAGAATCTTACGTTCCAAGAGAGACTCCCAGTTTGCTCGGGCCATTTGTAGTCTGTTGGTTGATGGTTCAGATTAAGCCCTGAGCCCTGCTTGTGGGGCTGAACCGGACGCCCAGATACCTGGGATGTGCCTCGACGCACCCGTGGCGGCAGTGGGCCTTTCTGTCCTCGGCTCGCCTCAGTAGCGGGGCAGGCTGGGCTGGTTTTCAGGACAAACCCCGGATCTGTCCGCCTCTTTCTTCTGCTCTCTTTCTGGCTAGCTTGCTTGTGTTTCCTGGAGCCCCCTTTCTTCCCACTGTTGCTTGAGTTCAGAGTTTTCTGTGGTAAATGATAGTTTTCACTGTGGAGTAGGGGCAGTCACTTGAGTTAGGCCTGCAGTTAGGAGCCTGAAGGTAAAGCCTGCAGACAGAGCAGCATCTCGAGCTGTTGAAGCCCAGCACCCGGCCCTGAGGCATCCCTGGACACAGCCTTTGTTCAGTAACCCCGCCACCCCCAGAAGTTAGTGAAGTCATAGGATCCTGTTCACAGTTAAGTAGAGTACTTGTCTTTTTATTAGCCTGTGGGGTTGTCTACTAACAAAATTACCCATATATTAAGAGGGCTAAACTGTGCTCAGGCAAGGTTCTAGGAGCCTAGTTACTTATTATCTTCCTGCTAAGATAATATTATCTCACTGCTCAGATACTAAGTGTGGCATGTGTTCAAATAGCTGGCTTTTTTAGATGACCTTAATTATCTCTCAGTTTGAATGAAGAAAGTAAGTAGCTTTGCATTTTTAAAGAAAGTTGCTCTTACAGGTTATTAGAGTGTTTTTCTCTCCTGCTTGTTCAGTATGAGTTTACCATTATATTTTAAAGCTAAAAAAAGAAATGCATCTTGGATCCCTCAATATTCCATTAAACTAATTTTGAAAGTACCTAGCAACCTCACATTCTTGTTTTTATGTGTTTTCTAGATAGTTTTTATAAATTTACAAACTTACTTTTCAAGTATCAATCTGAAGAAATACCTTAATCTCAAATATATTTGGGTTCCTATGGACATAGTTTTTACAGACTTGTTTTAGTGTTGATCAGGATTTTATTTTCAGAATTATTCTTACTTCATTAAGGTAATTATTTTTAACTGTAAGGTCAGAATTAGGCTGGTAAAATGCCAGAAGCACTACTTTGAAAACAAAAATGGTTTGCACAGGCACCTACAGACCTGATCTGGGTCAGACTTGATTTGCAGCTTACCCAGTTTTAGAATCGCCTGTCAGTTCTGTAAACAGAAGTCAGCCAGATGAATTGAACAGAAGGGTGAGATTAGCATATTAATAAGGCGCAGGCTCCCGGCTGCCCGGGGCTCCTCCCTCTGTCCCTCCTCCTTCTGTCCCCTCCTCCCCGCCCTCTCGCCCTCCTTCCCTGAATGAATCTAGGAACAGAGATCCTTGGGGTCACGTTACTTGCTGGTTTCTTTCTGTTTAGGAGCTTAATCCGGCCAGGACGGTCTGTGTTTCAGATTGCAGAAGCTTGAGAAGATTCTGTAACTGAGAGGCATTCTTCAAGCTGCTGGAAAATATTACAGAAGGAACACCTCCTAAATTTTGCCTCAAGCTCTGAAAAAAGGAGCGCAGAGGGGAAGCTTAGTCTTGAATGTGGATCGAAGCAAGTCCAGTGGGAGTGATGAGCCGGGACTTGGTGTGCGGACTCCTGGCATGGTCTCTCTAGGACCGAGCTTATGTTGTTGGGAGTGGCGGGCCGAGGGGCCCTGGAACCCCAGGCGCTGTCTATGGAGAAGAGCGGCTGTAGTCCGTTTCCAGTGTGTTGGGCTAAAGGTATAAATAACTTAAAGATCTGTTCAGTTTAAGTTTTATTTAGATACATGCTTTTGCACTAAAAAGGTGGATAAGAGTTTATCAGGACTTATTTCAAATAGATTTACAGTTAAATTTAAGGAAAAATGGAAATTATTTGTTATGGGTTTGCAACTATTGCATAAAACCATTTAGAGAGCATTTCAAATAGTAAATAAAATTGTTTTTATGAAAATGCATTTAAGTGAGTAAAATATTTTTTTTCTATAGCCTGTCCTATGTCTCTTAGTTTCATGTTTTATTTTGAGTTTTAATTAAGATGTCCTCATTCATTCTTCCATGTGGAAGTTTTTAAAGGATAGAGACTAATTTTTAGTTTAAACAGGACTATAGGAAAAGGAATAACATAGATTTTCCTATTTCAAAAATTGGTTTCCTTTACTCACTGTAAAGATTGTATATTTATTTGGAAACTCCTTGTTGTTGCAAGGTGGGCTTGTCTCTAAGGATTGGCAGGGCTGTGAATAACTAGCTTTCCCTTGTAATGTGGTTAGAGGCTTCAGTTATATAAAAATCAAAACACAAAATGTAGCATTTCATTGTAACACGTGTTTGAGGAACACGTTTAGAAGTTAAGAATGCACATATGAATTCACATATGAATAAGACCAAAATGGGTACGCTGCTTTACTTTACTAGTGAATATTTTATTATTGAAAAAAAAAATCTAAATATCTTACTAGAAGTATGAACTTTGGAAGAGATTATAGTGTTTTTGCTTGTCCCAGAGCAATCGATTGCAGGCAGTTATTTTTCCATTATGTTTGCTGACTGCAGAGTAAATAAATAGAGGTGTTTTTATTGGAATATCATTCTGATAGAGGTGGGCTGTGGGTGTGAGAAAAGAGCTCACCTATACACAAGAGGGAAAAGGTAGAGAGGGTGTTGAGGTCAGGTCCGCCTGCCTGTAGGGCTGGAACAGGCATCTTCTCAGGTGGATCATTGCAGAGCAGGTTTTAACAGCGCGGGGGGCGGGGGCGGTGGGGGGGTTGTGCCCTGTCCACTCCTGGGACCGAGTCCAGGGCCCCGTGGGTATCAGCGCGAAGGCGCGGTCTCAGGACAGGCCACTCTGCCTTCTCTCCTTACTCTCTCACCCGTAGGTGTTCATCCCGATTATTTTTTGCTGTGTGATATAGACAGCAGTGTTCCTATGCAGGAATTGGCTGCATTGGTTATTTTCAAGTGTAAAATCGCTACTTTTAGATAGAGACAGACCTCAAACCCAGAGACTGTGTATCCAAAGCTCGGTCTGCAGTTGGATGTCCTGAAGCTCACACTGGCTCTGATCGGTCACATTAACTTCATAGAACAGCCATGGCCAGATATAAGATGGGTGAGATCCTTACTAGAACAGGCTAAGAGTAGTAGGACCCATATTCGTGTACTTTGACCTGAAACCTTTATCCTTAAAAGAGTCTGGAGTCTTTTCTGTAATAACATTATTGTACTGATGAAGTTAATGTTAGGGAACCCGCCTTAGATTGCACCCGAGGAAGAGTGTATTTTAACATGTCTTAACATATTTAAGAAGACGTTGTTATAAATTGTATTCAACTATGTCATAATTTCCTACGCTTGAAGACAGTTTGAATTCAGACTATTGAAGTAAGTGTAAATGTTTACAGTGCCGTGTAATTGGCTGCAAGGCTACTAAGCACAGAAAGTCCTCCTTGGAAAGTTCTTTGATTCGCTCAGTGTGTGCATTGTTTGTTTTGTCTTTTTGAAAGACTAGGAAGGATTGAGAGGTGTCAGATTTGGTTGTCAGGAACAAATGTGCTGTTGATTCCCCCCCACCCTTGTCTTTCAGTGGGAGATTGAAATTGAATATACTATTAATAGTTCCTTTGTGTGATTCTGGATCCTGTGTTAAAATCATGTTTTTTCTATATCAGTATTTTAAACATCCATCTGTCCATCTCTGGGAATAACCCTTCTTCTCTTCTGTGTCTCAGAGTCCAGGGGTCAGCTGTCTCTTGATATCTACATGTTTTTCATAAGCATCTGATACCAGCCGCAGAGGAACTTCTTATTTGTTGCCACTGAAATCAGTTCCTCCCCAGATCCTCTGTCTAATAAACGTGTCAAAGCTCCGTCCACTCAGTTCATCATGCCACCAGACCCAGGGTGCCTCTCTGATACCTTCCTCCGTGTATAATGGATCCATCTTTTTATCCTGACGGTTCCTCACCTTCCCCCGCTCTGGGCTGTGGAAGTTGCTTCCTGTCTGTCTTCCTATGTCCTCACATGTTCAGCCTTCACATACCTGCTGGAGGGATTTTGTAGAAACATAAATCTGGTGATATTATTAAAACTGCCTGGTGGCTTCTCTCTAGAATGAGGTGAAGCTGCAGCCCCTTCACCTGGCCTGCAGGGCGCCTCGTCTGGCTCTGCCCTCGTCTCCAGCTCTGGGCCATTGGCCGCTCATCCCTGTTGACTGTTCAGCGCCCAGGACACCCAGAGTCTTTGCTCTCGTGCCTCCTGCACCTGCCATTGCCTCTTCTCTCGCCCCTCTGCCCAGCCAGCTCCAGCCTGCCCTCAGGTCTCCGCTAAACCAGCTTCTCTCTGATGCTGCCTCCTGAGTCTTTGCTTCCGTCTTGTGTTTACTGTTATCGATCATAGTGTATTGCACTTGTTTGATCTTTTTGCTGGCTGGTAAACTTCACAAAGTCAGGGGTTGTGTCAAGTTTCTTTGTGCTTGGCAAGTAATTGGCATACATAAATATTACCTAATGAATGAGCAAATTCTATGTAGAGTCAGCTAATCCACTTGCCTTAGAAGTTGCTCAACAAAAGCAGTGAATTGGTCTCTGCGTTTCCTCTTGTAGCAGCACACGTGCTGCATTCTAGTTCTCTCAACAGATGGGTCTGGGTCGGCTCCCAGGGTCTGATGGTTGCTCTGGGAATTACCTCCTGATCCTCTGCCATGCCTGTGGGACCACAGCCATGTGGTCTGACAGCTTGAGGAGCTAATTGACTTGTGGGGGAGATAGGTTAAAAGTATATTTTTATATAACTGTATAAACCATTTTATAGTTACAGTGTAACTATCTAGATATCTGCATGTTTACAGTCAAAGAAATCAGATGCTTTCCAGAGGACACCTGAGTTTCTGAGTGCCCAGCACAGGGAGCAGTGCCCCCATGTAGCAGCCCCCAGTGCACATTGACCGCAGTGGGTCCCGTCCACCCTGCACATGCAGGAGGCCCTGCCCGCCTCTCCTCTGCTCTCTCTTCCCCTCCCCAGCTCCTGCAGGCCCCAGCCTCTCAGCTCTGTGCGCACCTAGCTTTCTGAGAGGCCCCTGCTGGGCTGGCCTTGTTGGCCTCTTGTGCTGTTGCTGTTCCTGCTGGAACTTTCCTTCTTCACCCGTGATGCCTTCAGGCCTCTGCTCCGCGTATGGCCCTCTGTCTCTCGCTGGGCCCTGCCCTCACACAGGGTGAGAGCTGGTGACTCACACAGCTCTGCCTAGTTGCTTGTCTCCTGTTACCTGGTTCTTGCAGCCAGGCTCAGGTCTCGTTATTTTTTGATTCTCCATGGTGGGACATATTAACAGCACTCAGCAGTTGTTTGCTTAGTGAAAAAGAAACCTGAACTGGTAGAGTCTGGGGCATCTTTGATTCCAGCTGAGAGCGTGGGGAGGGTCTTCCGTGCTGTAGGGATCGCACACAGAGGCACTGAGAATGATGTGGGCGTGTTCTGGAGAGCCTGGGCTTCTCCACTGACGGTAGTTTGAGCTGCGCAAGGCCATTGGAGGGGGTGAGGAGGGAAGCCTTGCCCTGCACCATGTTTCTCTGAGGGCTCTCCTTGCTAATTCTCTGCCCACCTCTGAAGCCCGGGACTCCGTGGCCGGGCCTCGGGCCTTGTTGCCTCCTCCCCAGGCACCGTCCTCCCCTTACCCCACCCCACAGGAGGCACACATCGTCTGCCTCTGCCCCCTCACCCTCGGGCGCCATCCGTCAGTTCTTTGAACTCCTCCTCAGGTGTGGATGCGAGTCCCCCTCCTGGGACACGTCTCCGGTCCCAGTTCCCTCTGTGAAGCCCCAGCCACCCGGCTCCGATTCCCTGAGTGTCTCCCTGGTGCTGGTCCCTTTCCTCGCTTCGTAGGGACTTCACTGTGTAAGTGTTGGTGCAGTTGTTTGTGTCCCCCGCAGGGAGCAGGTGTGTCTGGTGTATGGGTTTATGGTAAACCAGGAACATGACAGTAACAGGTTTCTGCTGCTGCAGGGAGGGCAGGGAGGGAGGGGACGGTGAGGAGCAGGGGTGCGTTCCGTGTCCAGGATTCTGATGTCGTGGCCGGAGCATCGCCGTGAACCCTCTTCACTCCTGTTTAGAGCCCTGTTGGCACTGCTTCCCTCACCCACAGGGCTGGTCCAGTGGGGATTCAGACCCTTCACTCATCCTCATTGTGTTTGGGGAAGGGGCCGCTCGTTCTTCCCAGGATTTTCTCCACACGTGGCTCTAGAGCTTTAGCAGGACATGGGGTTTTGGCTTAGATACGCCCTTCTCGGCAAGGTGGGGAAAGTGTGTGCCCTGATTTATCTGTTTAACACTCACCACCCCCAGCCCTGCCAGTTCTCCTGGTTTGGGCAGTAAGACATGAGTGTACCCCCTTGACCACCTTGTGTGAAATGGGACCCTCCTGCTACTCCCCTGCTTGCCCTTTCACTCTCCTCACCAGCGCATGCTCCCCTGCCCCCCTGCGGTGAAATGCACACCTAGGAGGGAACCGGTCTGTCCTGCTCTCGGCCTCCTCCTCGCTCAGGAGGTCAGGAGCCTCCTGGGCAGGTGACTGCCTGCAGCAGCCGAGGTCTGCGTGGCCAGAAGCCTTGAGAAGGGTGGTGCAGAGTTTTTGAAAACTAAATAACTACTGAGTTCTTTCTAGTGGCTTTATGGTTAGTGATACTGATCTTTAAAAATAGTGTTTACAATTAATTTTTAAATAATACTTGTTATAGCGGTCATCAGCCACATGTGTGAGACAGAGTGTGTGTGTGTGTGTGTGTGTGCAGCTCTCCTAACTAGACTGAATGCTCTTCAGGTTAGAGTTATGGGTTTTTAAATCCATACTAGAGGAGAAGGCAATGGCAACCCACTCCAGTACTCTTGCCTGGAAAATCCCATGGACAGAGGACCCTGGTAGGCTGCAGTCCATGGGGTCGCACAGAGTCAGACACGACTGAAGCGACTTAGCAGCAGCAGCAGAAGTTGGCTCAGTAAATGTTTGTGCAGAACCCGTTACTCTCAGGGAAGTGTGTCCCCTGCGTTTGCCCACAGGGGCCCGGCAGGAACAAGTGGCCGGGGCAGCTGGCTGTGAGAGAGCAGGCAGGAGCAGCAGCCCCCTGCGGCTGGCTCTCGGCAGAGCCTGCATGGGGGCGTGGGGGTGGCAGCGACGGAGGGTGAGGACGGCTGCTCGGCTGTGTGCTGCTGTGTTGCCAGGCAGCACTGCGGCCTGCTAGTGACCAAGTTGTCAAGCGAGGGTGCGGACTCAGCACACCTGGGCGGCAGGCCTTGCTGAGCAAAGGCTTGGCCTCTGCAGCTCTCCTGCCTGGTTGAGCCCTGTTCACCAGGCCTGTGGGCTTGGGCAAATTGCTTCTCTCTTCCCACATCCAGAAAGTGGGGAATAGAAGGTTATTAAGAGGATTAAATGATTTAATTTTTAAGTGCATAGAACAGTCCTGGCATAAATGCGGCATGATAATAATTGAAGTAAACCTCTGAGCCCTGGCCCCTGTCTCATGAGTGACCTTTACAATAGCATGTTTCAAATCAGACAGTCGAGATCAATCTCTGCATGTTATGACAGTCGCTCTTCATTTGTGAACAGCAGGTCAGCCCTAGACGGGGAGTGCTCGCCTCATGCTGTTTAGATTTGCCCAGTGCTGCGCCGCCCCCCGCGCCCCCCTCAAACCCCCCCCCCCGCCGCCGTGGGAGAGAGCGCACCAGCGGGAGTGTTTTCCCCAGGCAGGTTCACTCCTCTTCCTTAGGAGTGCAGCTGGGAAATCTGTTTGTGTTTTAGACGGCTTAGAGAACCCGCATCACGATGTCCGAGGCGTGTGTCAGGCCCCCTTTCCCCAGCCTGCGAGCAGCTGTGGTGGCCCTCCCCTCATCCCGCTTCCAGAGGAAACGTCCACAAGTCCCGGCTCCCTGGTTCCCTCCTGTAACAGGAGGCATGAAGTGCCTCCTTCATCTGGCTTGTTGTTCCCAGTAACAAATACCAAGCGGAATTGATCTTTTCCTTCCTGCCCAGCCCCTCCACCAACAGGTCTGCCCTCTTATGTTCCTTATCTCGGTGGGATGCTGTCACCTTCCCACTTAGCTGCCCAAGCCAGAAGAATGGCCACTGTCTCCTTCAGTCTTAGAAATGCAGTTTGATCAATCCTGTTCTCTTGGATTTTTTTTATAGCTTTCAAATCTTTGGTCTCAGGCCATAGTCAGTCCTGTCTGGGTTATAACAGAAGCCTTCAGATTGGTCCGAACAGACTTGAATGCCTGCCCAGGTGCAAATCCTAACAGCGGCCAGGCTCTGACCCTGCCTCTGCAACCGGGCCTTGTCCTGCTCCCCTGCTGATTGAATTTGAAGCCTCTCTGGCCCCGTGTTGGCTCCCGGGGCGATCTCGCCACACCAGCCACCTTGTCTTTTGTCAGGTTTAGGTTTTGATGCCTGCTCTCAGGACCCCAGCTTGGAACTCACCTTGTGTAGGAAACCCGACCGTGTCCCAGGTCTGAGCTGGACCTTTCCTTTCCCTGGCCTCTCCCCAGCACCGTGTGCTCAGTGCACTTGTCTGTGGTGGCTTTTCTCAGAGGACCTCTCGTCAGGGGTTCCTGGAAGAGTACATTACATGTAGGGCCAGGGAAGGCCGAGTTCGTAGGTGGAAAGTACCTGATACACTAAATAAAATTAGAAGGTAGTTCAGTGCTTTTGATGCAAGCAACCTAGCTGACTGAACTTGCCTAGGGATCGCATGGTGATACTGCTTGGTGTGGGGTCCATTTGGGCAGGGGCTTGCACACCCTCTGTGTGCTGTGCTGAGGCTCTGTGGCTCGCCCCTGGACCGGCTGGGATCTGGTGTGGAAGTGAGCATGCACACTCGCAACTGTGTGACTTGGGCAGTTGCCTAACCTCTGTGCCTTAGTGACCACACATGTAAGTGAGGTGACTGATGGGCGCCACCGTGTAGGGCTGCTGTGCGAAAGAGACAAGTCAACTGTGTGAGAGGGGCGATCGGGTCATGGCGGTCCTGCTGTGTGAAGGACTCCTTGAGGGAATCTTTTCCTAAACAGGCGAAGCTTTTTGATGCTGTATGTGGTGTATTAGACGTGAACTTTGAAGTGCTGAAGGAATAATTTAATGTATGTTTTCTACATTGATTTTGATCATCTGCTTTGATGAAGTCTACTTTAATTTACATCATTAAGTATTTTAATTATAAAATAATACAGAAAAACATTTTAACCATGTTTCTTTCATCTGGGAGATTTAGTGACAAAGAAGTGTTTGAGAAAGTCTGTCATGTTTAATGTGTTCAGTGGTAATTGGGAGTCACCTGGCTCCAGGGCGACAGGCTCAGCGTTGCTGTTCCCAGGAGACCTGCGGGGGGTTGTGTCGTGTGGCACGGGTTCACCCAGGCACCCATTCTGTCCAGCGCTCCAGCCAGCCACACTGCCGTCCATTCTTTTCATCCCAGTAGCTGCTTATGGAATGCCACTGGCAACGTTGGGGAGATGGCCCTCCTCCTGTCGTGCGACTCCACCATGGCCAGTCGACACCAGAGAAGTTGTGGCAGACGTGTGCCTGCGACAGGAAGTGCAGTTCACAGGCTTTCTCCCTGACAGTCCTGTGCAGGCTGGGGTCCTGCTTCGCACAACATTCTCCCTGTCATTCGTGATCCGTCGTATACATTCGGTGCTTGCCAGTGTTGTTGGGACGCAGTGGTGAAGAGCTGTGTGTCCGTGCCTGGTGAGAGCAGTGGACTGTGTCACTGAGCTTTAGGATTTTAGGGGCAGAGAATGTCGTTAGGCCACTTGATGGGCCCCTACAGTGTACCTGAACTGAAAGAGTTTTTCAGAGCTTCAGTCTCAGACAGTCACAACCCAACCACTGAGTAGCTTTGTGTTCCTGGACTATGGTGACTTTTATTTTAGACTTTATACCTGCTAATGGAGCTAGGACTGTGCGCCTCTAACAGTTGTGGTGAAAATGAAATTAAATGAGACTCTGTGTTTATGCCTTGCATGTAGAGCCACTCAGTAAGTGGCAATTTTAATTGTTTGTAATGAATGTTGGTACTGGTTAGACTGTTAATCTTAGAGCTAGGTTTCATGTGTCAGTTTTAAGGAAAAATGAATTTTGCAACCACATGTAAAAATTTGCGCTTATAAGTATCTTTGCATTTTTTGGCGATAGTGTCCCATATTTTTCAATAGAGTCTTAAAGACATCTGTCTTGAGTATGCGTACATGTGTATATGTAGGGCCATATATCATAAATGCAGTTAAAAACTCCTTTCATAGAAAGATGGTAAATGAGTATTTTCATATTTGCAAACATCACATATTTTACTTGTTTTTCAAAATAGCACACTCGTGTGCCGGTGAGAGAGTGGCAGAGGCAGAAGTGCAGGTGTCGAGGACGGTTGGCGCTTATAAAGTGTGCCCACGCGAATTGCTTCTGTGCCGGAGTTGTGACTGTGGCTCGGGCGATTAATTTTAACTAGTGTGCTTTGGCACTGCATGTTTCTTTTGGTCAGTTGTTGGATAAGAGTCTTCTGACAAACCTTTTTTGTTCTCATATTTGTAAATAAAGATGTGTAATTGAAGTTACAGCATCCATACAGTAAAGTACATAAATCCTGCATAGCCTGGCCCAGGTTTTCTGCCCCCTTCCGAATCCGTGTTGGAAGGTTATCAGCTCCCCGCAGCCTCCCTTCTGGCCCCTTGCAGTCGGTGCCCCCGGAAAGGAAACCTGAGTTGATTTCTGTCACCACGACAGGTCACAGTTAAAATATAAACAAATAGGTTACCATACTCTGAATGCTTTTAATTTTCAATCTGAAATACATTTATCAGCACTCTATTAATTTGGATTTTACATATATGTTATATTTTGCCATTCTTGATTTCCTTAGGATTTTTTTTTTTAAGTCTCCAATATTCAGTTACTTTTAAGGTTTCTAACTAATTAGGGATCTTAGAAATTAAGTACACAGTATGGCAAAAACTTTAACTACCTGGTGGAAATAACTTGGTAGAACTCTAATTGAACATACGTGAAGTTACAGGAAAAATAGCCAACTCTAGGAATGTTGACTTTGCTTTTGAGCCAGACGTTCTGGATTTGCAGCCAAAAGAACTTAGTAAAGGTAGGTGTCTTTTATGTCTTATTGACTTAAGTGAAGAAAATAATTGTGACAGGAACAGATGTCACTGAGGAAGTGACATGGCAAAAAGTTTGCATTAGAGAAGCACTCAGGTGTTTCATGACATTGAAATTACAAAGAATAAAATGTAGAAGGAAGGTGACCCAAACTTAGGAAGGCATGTGAGATTTGTCCAGGCACTGAAAAGATGCTCACTCTGTATCTTTAACAGTGCAAAGAAGGAGGCAGGCATTCTGGTTGTCGTTTTATGTCCCACACTTCCAGGTGAAGGAAGAATCACTGCTGCATACGTTAGTTGAACATACACCGTATCACTTGTCTGTTGCTGAAAACAAGACTTCTGACACGTGATGGCTTCAGATGATGTGAGCTTTTTGTTCTGTTCAGGTCTGCAGTCTGGGCAGGGCTCAGCAGGGCTGGCTCGTCTCTACTGTATGGTGTTGTCTGCGGCAGCACAGCTGGGAGCCCGTGGGTCTTTCGAGGGGGCTCTGTCTCAGTTTTCCAGAGGTGATGCCGCCCATCAGTGGGAAGCTCAGTGGAGCTGTGGTTCTTGGAGCTCTGATCTTGGGTTGCTTGAACTTCTGTCTAGTGTGGTGGTGGACTTTGTGAGTGAGCATCCCAGGGCCACTGTGGGAACCTCGGTTCCTTCTTTCCTTTTTTTTTTTGGTGTTGCCTTTAATGACCTAGCTTAGGGTGTATCTTAGCCTAGTCTTAAGCCAGTTCAAGTTTGAGGGGAAGGAACATAGACTGTGCCTCTTGAAAGAGGCGTCAGAGTCACATTGGAAGAAGAGCACTGGGAAAGGGGCGAGTTTGAAAATACACAGTGTAACACACTGACATAATACCAAGTTCCGTTCAGTCCAGTCGCTCACTTGTGTCCGACTCTTTGTGACCCCATGGACTGCAGCATGCCAGGCTTCCCTGTCCATCACCAACTCCCAGAGCTTGCTCAAACTCATGTCCATTGAGTCAGTGATGCCATCCAACCATCTCATCCTCTGTTGTCCCCTTCTCCTCCTGCCTTCAATCTTTCCCAGCATCAGGGTCTTTTCCAATGAGTCGGTTCTTCGCATTAGGTGGCCAAAGTACTAGAGTTTCATATATATCCTTCCATGTTACAATATCAAACATTTAAATAATGTTAGCTTCTCTGTCTAGTAAAATCACTGTGGGACATTTAGGATACCCAGGTTAGTCATTTTATGAGAAAACAAACCCCAATCATGGGTGAAAGAACAAAATTAAGGAGAAAACTTTCACACTTGTCTAGGTTGTTTAAGGATTTACTTTAGGGTTATTATCAAATTCTTAAAACTTTTCAAGCTAGTTGATGTCATTAATTAAAAAAAAAAATTTAGCTGTAGCAATTTGCGTTCTTCACTTCTCATAGTTTGGCAAGCATCTCCAGCTTTATTAAAGGGCCAGCTCATCACAGGCTTACTGAGAGTACTCCCTTGGTGGGATCTTAGTATGTACAGTGAACGTAAGCCAGGCAGCTCCGGAGTAAGACTCTTGTTGTGGTCCTCGTCCTTTTCTTTCTTTTTCTAATGTGCTGTCTCACAGAGCGTTCATACTGGATTGTGCAGTGAGCCTTGGGGTCAGTGCCAAGGCTTGTCAGCTCCTGTGTCCTCACACCTACCTGCCTTGGGATTGCCTTGGTTCTCCCAAGAAAGAAGTTAGTGTGTGAGTGAAAGGGAGTCCTGAAGCTGGAAGGTCGGCAGCCACCACTGACAGGCCATCCGCTTTCCCGTTTCCTAGTCCAGCGGGCGCTGGCCTCTTGCTGCCCCAGGCAGCCTGATGCCTGAGCGGGGACTCGACTGATGGTGGCCCACAGACTGGGGCTCTGCTGGGACTGTCCACAGTGTAGGACCAAGTACGGGCAGAATCTGGCACAGGCGTCTGGAAACCATAGCAACTGGATGGTAGTTTTATGTTCACTGACTCTAATGATAGAAGTTTTGTTCTTGGCTTTTGTATGTCTTCTATTTTTAAATTTCATTTTTCTAGAAATTCCTCTCCATTGTATTTTACAAAGTATGGTTTGTGACAGGTTGGAAATGAAAACAAAGCTGGTCATTTACCACTGATGGTTTGAAGAATAGGGGTCTAAATTACACAAGTAAACCAACTTTAAAAACCTTTTCATTTCCTCTTTGATAGTTTTTTGAAAAAGATATTCAAAAGATATTAACCAGTTACAGGTGCCTGTAACAGGTTAATCTTGAAAAGGTCAAAAAAATGCAGCCAGCCACAGATTGCAGAGGGCTGCAGCTACAAACTCCAGTTGGAGCCCACCTCTCTGGTGAAGGAGGGTGAAGGCTCTTCTCACTTAGAGACAGAGAGTTGGTAGCCCCAGTTGTATGTCTTCAGCCATGGGCCAAAACCAAGTAGAGAACCACACAAACAGCAGAGAATTCTCTTAATTGTTTGGAAGCAGAGGAGTCAGTATAGCAGAGAACAGCACTTAGGACTTCTCTTTCCATAGTGGACACTGTCCCACAGACTGACCAACCCACATGCCAGGCTGTCTGAATCCTCAGTCCTGCAGAAAGACAGATAGGAACACCACCAGTAAGGGTGGGTGGTGGTGAACAGACTTGCACATGGAACTGTCCAGAAAGGTCGAGGAAGGCTTGATAAGGTGGAGGTGTTGGCCAATTTGAGAGTTTATAGCACAAATGGAATTTTGACAAGCAAGTCAAAGCTTGAATTGATAAAGCAGAACCACATTCTGTCATGGAAAGCAGCTTCTATCATGGTGACATCACAACGGTTTATCCTCCAAAAAACTTTAGACCTACTTTTTAGAGGTTTAGGATTTTGCCATTGAGTTTTGGCCACAGGGGTATCTGGATTGTGCATTGTTTCTGGTTTAGCGCCTCCCTGACACGCTCCCTATCACGCATCTTGCTGACCCAGGAGCAGCGTAGGGTAAGGGTGCCAGCCCTCGTGCAGGGAAAGTCCGTGTGTAACTTGTGCTCAGCCCCCTGTGTGAGGGCTCCTCTGCACCTGCGGTTCCACTTCTGGGGATTCAGCCAACCAGGGATTGTGTAGGTCTGTAGTGTTTATTTACTATTGAAAAAGATCTGCATAGAAGTGGACCTGGGCAGTTCAAACTTGCCTTATTAAAGGGTCAACTGTAGTGATTTTTTACCACTAGTGTATCATTTCTTCTGACCACTCCAAAGATGGCATGTTTCTTTTCAGGAAGCAATTGATACTATATTTATTCATCCTTACTGTCTAATTTGGGGAGCAAAATAGATCACTAAAATAAAAGATTTTGAAAATAGGCAGTAAAATTAACACCTTTTGCTTTCCTATGAGATATTTCTGACAGATTTAGAGTCTGTGATTTAAAGGGGGTGGTGGTGTTACATTGTTTATAGATAACAGCAAGTTTTGAACAGAAGTGAAATAAGGTTCCCAGACTTGAAGTAATTTGTTTAACAAATATTTATTATGCTGCTGTGAATCAGGTGCTGCTCTGGGTGGAGGTGGGGGGAGTGGCGGGAGGGGGCTGGTGGTGGGAAAGAGTGATTATCCAGGTGCAGGTCTCAGGTCTCCTCAGGCTCACCTGCACACAACACGTCATAGGGAGAGAGCAAAGAACAGTGTTGTTACATTAGTGTATCAGTAAAATCCGTTTTAACCAGTAGATTTCAAATATTGTACACTGATAAAACTTATTTTCTTCTCCAGAATATGACAGACACCTAGCATCTAGCAAAAGAATGGCTGCTGCTTACCTTGACCCAAACTTGAATCACACGCCGAGTTCAAGTACCAAGACTCACCTGGGAACTGGTGTGGAGCGTTCTCCTGGGGCCATGGAGCGAGTATTAAAGGTCTTTCATTATTTTGAAAGCAACAGTGAGCCAACCACTTGGGCCAGTATTATCAGGCATGGAGATGCAACCGACGTCAGGGTGAGTATATTTTCCTGGGATACACCCTCAGTGTGTGTTTAGATTAAATGTTAATGGCACACACCGAAAAGGCAGGGTAATAATTGTTATTCCAATATATCAGCGATGCTAGCTTTTCTCTGTAGTACTTACTGAGTTAATATGTGACTGACTAGAGTTTTAATTTATGTAAAATTTCTTAGAAAAATAACTGCATCATGTATAATGCCATTGACTTGTTTTTCTTTCCTGTTTTTTAGAAAATTTTTGAAGTATGTAAGGAAACAAAACAATTAAAATAGCCTCTAATTCTGTTAAATTGTTTTCTAGAAAGTGTAATTTTGAATCTCTTTGCACGATTCCAGACAGGACAGATTCTTAAAAAACAAATGTCTCCTGTATACACACGCCTGACGAGGTTCTGGGGATGTGAAAGACCCTGCCTGGATGGCCTCCAGTCTGTTGTGGGTGGGTCCCGGGGGCCAGGCCCGCGGGGCGTCACTGCATGTGAACGTGGGAGTCGCTGGACGAGCTCCCTCCGGGCCCTGGTGAGAGTGGGTGGTGAAGAGCTGTGGGGCAGCACTGCGTAGGCAGAGGTGGCTGAGAGGAAGGAGTGATCACCAGACTCAGAAAACCAAGTTCGGAATGCAAGCTGTCAGGATGTTTATTTGATCCAGTGTTGAGGAAGCCCCTCCTCCCTGCTGCTCCTCTGCTTAGTCCATATTCATCTTTAAGGAGGACAAGCATCCAGTGAGGAGGACCATCAGATATACTCCTTCCCTTTTATTATAACGAGATTAATTTACTACTCGTTAACTTACACGCCTTAACTATTTTTAAGTACAACAAAGGAAGTGGTAGAACTTAGACTTAAGGCTATATATTACATATAAACTATATGTAATATTGTTACATCTATGGTACTGTAATACTGACTATTCAAATGGATTATTAAAAGAGTCATTCACTTAGGATTGAAATAGGCGTCACTATCTACCCATGTGCTGTACTTGAAATAGTCTCTTTTCACAAACTTTTTACGATACTTGCTGACTTTTTCTAGTTTATCTATAGCTCTGTTTCATATTTAACCTTATAAATGCAATCTCTGGAGAGGAAACCTTGTACATGTAACGTCTATGGGAAGGCTGTTAGGGCATTTTGTAGTTGTATAAATTTCAGATACAAGAGAGGAAATTCTTTAAACCATTGCATCAACCTTAATAGATTTCAGAGTATTGTGCAGGAGGGGAGCCTTTCAAAGGTTATGAATTTCCCAAGACATTTAGGAGATGTTAAGAGTTTCTTATATCAGGAGTTTCACTTTGGGAAGGCTCCGTGACAGATGTGCTGTGGTTTTAATATGCGTGCTACACATGAGAGGATTTATACCGTGGAAAGAACCAGTGATCACTGGGCACGTGTCGGCCTTCAGCCAGTGTTAGAACCTTACCAGCATCAAAACATTCGTATTGTGAAGAAAAATTTAAATCAGATAGAAACACATAAGTTATGAGAACATATTTCTCAGACTTCTGTGAAGATCAATATTAGCAAATCTATGAGGCCAAAGAGCAAGTTGTTCTACCTCACAGTAATTGATCAGTGTTTAGAATTTAGCAAGTCTTAGCAGTTGGTGATTGATTTTCAGCATGAGGCAGAGAAACCTCGATTGGCATGGATTGACCCCAGCCCTCCCCGGGAATAGCATGAAATCCACATGATACTGGATCAATGTGATGGCAGGTGGGAATTACTCATAACCCACTTTTATCTAGTGCTGTAACATCTGAAAATGCAGGATTTTCATGTAAATTAAGATGGATCTGAAGGCCAACCATTTTCTGAAAGGAGATAGCTTATCGTTATCTAGAGTTGCTTAGTAATTAGATTGAGTCTCAGACCCTGTTGTTGCACTGCCCAATGTGGAAGCTGTATGCCACTACTGAATACTTAAGTGTAGCTAGTCTGACTTGATGTTTTCTAAGTGTATTGGAAAGGACTGAAGCTGAAACTGCAATACTTTGGCCACCTGATGCGAAGAGCCGACTCAGTAGAGAAAGACCATGATGCTGGGAAAGATTGAAGGCAGGAGGAGAAGGGGGCAGCAGAGGATGAGATGGTTAGATTGCATCAGTGACTCAATGGACATGAGTTTGTACAAGTTCTGGGAGATAGTGAAGGACAGGGGAGCCTGGTGTGCTGCAGTCCATGGGGTGACAGAGAGTTGGACACAACTTAGCGACTGAACAGCAACAACAAAGTAAAAATAAACCCTAGATTTCAGAGATTTAGTATGAAAAAAGAATGTAAAATATCTCATCAGTAATCTGTTAGTTTTGTTCTTGGCATACTAGGTTAAAGGAAATGTATCATTAAAATTAAATTCACTTGTACCTTTTTGCAGTTTTTTAATGTGGCCATTAGAAATTTTTAAATGGTGTACGTGGCCTGCGTTATGTCCCTGCTGGACAGCTATGCTCCGTAGAAAGTAGTTTTCTGAGAGGCTGCTTAACTCAGGAGAACCAAAACCTCTGCAGATTTCTTTTTACCAGGAAAACTCAGGATTCTTGTTATAATTCATTACAGAGGTTTTCAGTTCTTTAATTAACAAATTTTACTCCTATTACATATATGTGCTAATTACACACTAATAATATAGTGGTTGCTGACAGGATTCACAGGCCTCCCCTGTGAATAGGTGGAGTGTATAGAGCAGCCGCAGTAGGAGAACTGTGCTCATTGAAGGGCTGTGGACATCACAGGCCTGGGCCTCGTGGCCTTGACACTCCGGGCTGTCACCAGCCACGTGTGCAGCTCCTGGGTGTGAGGAGGTGGGGTCTGTGAGATGGGCACACGGGCACGCTCCGTCTCCATAACCAGCCTCGCCTGTGGCCATGTGCCGCCAACATCAGGTGCAAGTTGTAAATGCAGTCATGATTCCTAAGCAGGGGTACAGGCTCGTGTGTCCTGCCCGAGTAATCAGTAGCTCATGGTCACAAACATCACTTCTCTTGACCATAGGCTAGTGTCAGCGCCATGTTCCAGGCAGCTCTGGAGATAAGTTTGGGGTCAGTGCAGAAGAGCCAAGGTTAGCGTATGGAGAAGATCCAGATTCTACCAGAGAAGTCTCCTACTTAGGAAGAAGGGCGATGTTTACATCAGACTGTTACCAGCGATGCCAGATGCAGGGTAGCACTGAAACAGGGTCTTCAGAGGCCCTGGGGGACACACCTTGTGTCTCTGAAGTCTAAACCAGGTACATTGTCAGCCACCAACATGTGGGATGAAGGTGTCTGTAAGAGCGATAAGGACGTGGAAAGTTCATTCTGTAGGCTGTCTTTGAAAACTCAAGTAAATGACATATTGGAGCGCAAAGAGATGTGGACCCGGAAGGAAGTCCTGTAGTGAATGCCAGAGGCTGGCCCAGGCCCAACCTGCCAGCCCCTTCTGGCCTCTTAGGTCTTTGTCAGTCCTTACAGCCGTGGCCGTGGTTCCATCCTGCGCTCTGCTTAGTCCACACGGCACCCCGTTCTGGTTGGTCTCGTCTTCAGTTGAAGACCTGACACTCCCACACTGTGTCTCTGCCTCTCTTCTCTGTCTTCACTTTTCTTCTCCAGAAGAGCCATCCAGTGCTTCAGATGAAGGGTTTCCCCTTCTTTTAGGTAAGTAGGCCCTGTGCAGCGTCTTTCACTGCTTTTGCTCACACCCAGCGTCCAGTATGTTAGCTTGTCCTGTCCATGTTGTCTTTATATGTACCTGGAACCCACACCTCCCAGGGCCTCCCCTGCACACCTTTCTTGGAGCCCTGCGGTCTCCTGCTCGCCTTCCCCGTTGTCCCTGCCCCGTCTATTCACAGCCCGGCCACCTGAGCCATCCTGTTCACACGAGAGCCAGAGCACATCACTCCTCCACTCGGAGCCTTCCACACCGTCCTCTCTGGAGTGAACGCAAGCCCTGCAGGAGCCCCGCCTGCTCCTCTCCCGCTGTGCCTTGAGGCCTTCTGTCCTGGCACCACCCCTTTTACTTCCTGCTTCCTGTCTTTCTCTCACGTGCCGGTCTTCAGTCTTCTCGTCAGTAATCTGCTCAAAAGTCCCAGGAGCTCCCTGTTCTTCAGGGGCCCCCAGGGACCTACGGGTTTGGCTCCTTGTCACCTGTCCCGGACCTTCCAGAACACAGCACATCCTTGCTGATGCCTTGTCTTAGTCAGTGACAGCCACTTCAGATTTGTAATCTGCACAGCTGGACAGTCACACACTTGTGTTAGTTCAGTCCCTGAGTTTGTGGCCATTTGTTATGGCAGCAACGAGGAACCGAGGGTGACTGTAGATCATGAAAACAGAAGTGCCTGCTTTGTCCTGAGGACCGTTAGGAGGGCCCCGCATCTGCTGCTGGACCAAGGGCAGGAGATGTGCTGCCTTCTCCAGAGCAGGGCTGGATTTCTGCATCTTGTTTTGCTGAGTGATGATAGGTTCCGACCTGTACAGGTGTGGTCAGAGAATATGGTAGGAACCTGTTGGTTTCCTGAATGTGAAGAGCACCTGAAGGAGAGCGCACTGAGAACAGTGACCGCTGGACATAATAAAAGACACGTCGTCCTGATGAGTGTACTTGGCTGTTCATAGGAATGATGAGATGGGCAGTGTTGAGAATTATGCTCATGGCCTCAGATGTCTCCTCTAATAAACAGTGAAATGCTTCAGGTTATCCATGAGGAGAGAGCTGAACGCATCAGATACCCCTTTTCTCTTGTTCCCTGCCTTACTTTCTTCACAGACGGATTCTCTTGCTCCGTTGTTCATTGTCACGTCCTTCTGCTCAGCTCTTGACTTTCAAGGGTCAGGCTCATATCCTGCCATCGTTGCATCGCTGGCACCAGACCAGAGCACCTAGCTCTCTAGGTGATCACTGAATGAGTAGGGCAGGGGCACACATCATGAGTAAATGGACACGAAGGACAGAGCTGCACGAGTGCTCTCCACCCAAGGAAGGAGAGGGTCACTTCCTTTCAGAGCACTGTCTAAATGATAAGTGGCCAAGTTGAACCAAGCAAATCCTAACAGGAACTTCCAGAAAAAACAGAATGACAGCTTCATCTCACTAGTTAGTTACCTTGGAAATTAAAATTTTAACAACAAAACACCCCCCCCACCCAACCCTGCCAATCTTGGTCCATCAAATTGATAAACTTTTTTTTTTTAAAGTTTTTTCAGTGTTCTCTTTTTCTCTCTCTCAGTATCATTTGCTATTAGGAGGAGACACTGTTTAGGTTAGATTCATAATACAATACACTTACAGAATTACAGAAAAAGTCTCCATATATGACTCAAAGGAGTGTAATTCCTTATATAAATGGAAATGATTAAAAGCCACAGGACCTAGCAAAGATGTTCACTGTTGTAAAGGAAAAAAAACAAAAGAAGGGAAATTTTACAGAGTCTGTTTGAAGGAAGTGGTGGTTAAATAATAACGCTGTTTGCTGATTGTGCGCTACAAATTCAGCCCGCTTACGGAAGTGGTTATAGCTTCAGGTGCCACTGCCATTTTCCCTACCTTCTGCTTCCAGTTTCCAAACCTCATAAGGATGGTACTGTGTCTGCCTTCCTCAGAACCCCACATCTGCAAGAATGTTCAGACCAAGTAGCTATCAGTGAATCCTTATTAAATGAGTGAGTGACTAGAAATGCCCTGAGTTAGCCTACTGAATAAGAGTATACTGATCCTACCCTGTGATTAATCAGTTAACATACTTTCCTGAACTCCAGACCCATATAACCAAGTGCTTACTGGGCATTTCTACTTGGATATTCTAAAAAGCTGAATCCATCAAAATGTACTTGTCATTTCGCCGTCCTGTTTCCAAACCGCTTCACATGAGTTTGTGTTTCACTGAATGACATAAACATCTTATCTATCTGAGGCAGAATGCATTAATCTCCTTTTCTTTTATCCTCGTGTTGGATATCTTCTCAAGGTCACCAAATCTTGGTTATTCTACCTACAAAATATTTTTAAAGTACATTTATTTCTATCCATTTTTGTGTCTACTCCCCTTATTCAAACCACCACTTTTTCCCCTTAAAATGCTGCAATTATTTTTATTAGGTGTCCTTAACTTTATTTTTTAGCTATTTCTCCTCTCTAGAGCCAGAATGATTTTTACTGGGACGACCCAGAGGGAGGGTATGGGGAAGGAAGAGGGAGGAGGGTTCAGGATGGGGAACACAGGTATACCTGTGGCGGATTCATTTCAATATTTGGGAAAACTACTACAATATTGTAAAGTTTAAAAATAAAATTAAAAAAAAAAAAGGAAAAATAAAATAAAATGTGTACCTGGGCATTTCTCTTTCCTCTTGCTTCTCTGGCAGAATCTGTCTCTTCTCTCATTTTCACACTACACCCTTGCCTTCCTGAATTTCTTTTTTCTTTTTCTTTTTTTATCAAAGGATAATTGCTTTACAGAATTTTCCTGTTTTCTGTCAAACCTCGACATGAATCAGCCGTTGGTATACATATATCCCCTCCCTTTTGAACCTCCCTCCCACCTGCCTCCCCACCCCACCCCTCTAGGTTGATACAGAGTCCCTGTTTGAGTTTCCCGAGCCATACAGCAAATTCCCATTGGCTGTCTATTTTACATATGGTAATGTAAGTTTCCATGTTACTCTTTCCATACATCTCACCCTCTCCTCCTCTCTCTCCATGTCTGTAAGTCTATTCTCTATGTCTGTATCTCCATTGCTGAGTCTCCCTGTAAATAAATTCTTCAGTACCATTTTTCTAGATTCTGTATATGTGCGTTAGAAAATGATATTTATCTTTCTCTTTCTGACTCACTTCACTCTGTATAATAGGTTCTAGGTTCATCTACCTCATCAGAACTGACTCAAATGCATTCCTTTTTATATGACCCACTTTCTAGAGTAACAGAAATAAAAACAAAAGTAAACAAGTGGGACCTGATTAAACTTAAAAGCTTTTGTCCAGCAAAGGAAACTATAAGCAAGGTGAAAAGACAACCCTCAGAATGGGAGAAAATAATAGCAAATGAAACAACTGACAAAGGATTAATTTCCAAAATGCACATATATAACTCAATGCTAGAAAACAAACAACCCAATCAAAAAGTGGGAAAAAAACCTAAACAGACATTTCTCCAAAGAAGACATACAGATGGCTAACAAACACATGAAAAGATGCTCAACATTGCTCATTGTTAGAGAAATGCAAATCAAAACCACAATAGGTGTCACCTCACATCAGTCAGAATGGCCCTCATCAAAAAGTCTACAAGCAACAAATGCTGGAGAGGGTGTGGAGAAAAGGGAACGCTCATGCACTGTTGGTGGGAATGTAAATTAATACAGCCACTATGGAAGATGGTATGGAGATTCCTTAAAAAACTAGGAATAAAACCACCATATGACCCAGCAATCCCACTCCTAGGCATATACCTGAGGAAACCAAAATGGAAAGAGACACATGTATCCCATTGTTCATTGCAGCACTATTTATAAAAGCTAGAACATGGAAGCAACCTGGATGTCTGTTGACAGATGAATTGATAAGCATTTTAAGATCAGTGTTGGCGTAAGATGAAGCACAGTCTGTCATGTTGTCAGTTGTAGTTGGTGTAGTGTTGTTGGTGTGCAGCTTGGCTGCACTTATCAAAATATCACCCTGTCACCAGCTCTTGACCCCCTGCACCTGTGTCTAAGCAGCACTTGTGCACGTGTGTGGCCACAGCTGGAAGGGTGCTTGTGGCAGGATTACCTGCACTTCCATCCCCATTTTGCCCCAAAACAGGGAAGCTAAAAAAGAAAATAACCCTTCCCCAGTAGTAAAATGGCTGAATTGCTGTGTTCGTGATGAGATGTGAGCACCATGCAGACTCTGGCTTCTTTTATTTTCAAATTTGGGAAGAACCCTGTGAATATCTAACATGAGAATTCAGTCAGGAAAATTTATGTGTTTCCAAGGCCTGGGCTGTGATATAAATGAGTCAACAGAGGCTACAGAGTAGCTAAGTATTGTTCTGTGTATTGTAGGACTAGTTTATCATGAGCCTTTAAAGCCAGGATGAGAAATTTAATTTGGATCCCATGAGTGGCATATTAAAAGCCCTCATCCTGTCAGTGCTCCAGAGACAGTTCCTTTCCTAAAGATACGTATTCCAGAAATCATACACACGTATACTGACGTATGTGAATGTGTTGTGGATATGGTGGTGTTGGAGTATTTAGTTCTTAAGTTGTTCAGTTATCCAGACCGAATCGTTGGTTCTCAGAATTACTTACTTAGTTACTGAGTACTTACGTGCATTCAGCATCAAATATTTAAGTACTTCCTATACTCACAGTCTTGGCTGCTGTCCCTATGGAATGAGAAGTGACATTTCTGAGAGTCCTGGAGAATGAGAAGTAGAACCGAAATCAATATGGAAGCATAATGGAAAGCAAAAAGTGAAATAAAAGAAAATGTCTGTGTTTATTGCTCTTTTTTTTTTTAGTGGAGAGTGAAATTGCTAACTGTAGGATCAGGTTTAGGTACCAGATCCTACAGTCTGGGGACTCTGGTTACACAAGCCTAGGCTTAAAATTATTCTGGTGTCTTTTGGCAGTGTGATCAAGTGAACTGACGGAAATACTGTCTGTTCCATTAAGACTTCAAGACTAGGAACCTACTTTCCCCCCTAGTCAGCACCACATTTTTGGGATCAAATCCCTGTAATTTACACCGCTTCTCTGCAGGTGGGCTCCAGTGTGTGTGCATGAGTCAGAGACATGAGGGCAACCTGTGCGAGAGGTCACCAGGGCAGACACCCAGGGAAGGTGGGCTTCCTCCTGGGGTGTCAACGGCAAGCATGAGCGTGAGGAATGGTTTGCACCCTGCCTTAACCCCCTGCATCTGGGTGTGGAGGGATCGCCCAACCAGGAGCACAGCAACAGGACGAGAGGCGCAGGTGTGGTGCGGAGCCCTCGCAGGAGCAGGGCTGCTCTGGAGCTGTTGCCGCTGGGGGACGTAGAGTCGAGGGGCGACGGCCGGGTGACGAGAGTCTGTGTGCTCTCGGTAGTGAGCTGGCAGAGCAGCAGCAGGAGACAAAGGCACTTTTGTGGGAGCTTGAAAGAGGCGCCAGCTCCTGTCTTTTGCCCCCCCAGGGATTTGGATGTTGGGAAGGAAAGGCTGCACAAGTCGCCTTTCAGAGAATTAGCAGAAAAAGATGTCCCTTCTGTAGACAGAGCTCACACCCCAGAGCACAGGTTTGCAGGCGAGCTTGGGGCTGGATCTGGGTTCTGTCCTCCCAGTTCCCCAAGTGCCCCTCAGGACGCCCTCTAGTAGTGCTCAGCCTGCACTGAATTCTCAGCGGCCCTGAATCCAGAAGCCAGAGGGATGCTTTATGCTCATCCCAGTCCCCCTTCCCTGGTGGCTCAGCTGGTACAGAATCCGCTTGCAATGCAGGAGCCCCGGGTTCGATTCCTGGATCGGGAAGATCCCCTGGAGAAGGGATAGGCTACCCACTCCAGTATTCTGGCCTGGAGAATTCCTTGGAACATATGGTCCATGGAGTCACAAGGAGTCGGATGCGATTTTCACTTTCAGTCCCCCTGCTTGAGTTCTGTAGGCTATAGATCCAGTGAGAGTTCTTCTTCTTCTGAAGCTGTGGATGGCTCTTCAGCCGGGTCCTTTCTCTTCATCTTCCCCCCTCCTGTCCTGGGCTGCATACACAGCCTTGTGCTGGGGACTGAGGAGTCCACGAGGGCAGTCGGCAGGTGTGGGAACACGGCGCACACCCTGTCCGTGGTGTGGACTCCCTAGGTCCCTGACAATTTTGTATACAGGACATGTTATTGTTTATCTCTTCTTTGGGGTAGGGTTGGGAACACCCTTAATTGTTTTATCAACAGCATTGTGTCACAGAAAAGAAATACTAGTGTGTGCAGAACTTTTACATTGTAAGTTATATGATAACTTCAGTTAATTGCTAATTGTTAGAAACCAGTGCTTTCTCTAGTAGACAGTACTGATTTTTCTTAATAGACATTTTCTTGTTAATATCCGCATCATTTAAGAAAACTTATTAATGGCCTAAAAGATTGAGCAGAGTGCAGTGGACTGTGATTCACACGCCCTCATGGAAGGACGGGGTGTGGTTTCCGTCGTATTCCCAAGTGGGTCTGCCCACGTGTGCTGCCCACTTACAGACGTGTACACACGACTGCCACAGCTTGGGATAAATGCCATCTTCTCTAGGGAGCGTTCTCTGATGCCCTCCTTCAGAGGTTGCCCCTCATCTCCTCTGAACTCATGGACATACATGTTGGAAGCATTAGGTTGGGGGCTCTTGGAGATTGCTGTATATTAACCAGTAGAGAGCAGATGGTTAGCCTCAGCTTGAGGTAGCTTCTTATGTGTCATCAATGTTATCAGAAATATGACTTTAGTTATGTATTCCTAAATATGTATTTAAAAAAACAAATGATACTAAGGTTGCAGCTTGTCCTCAGCAATACTTTGGTTTGGAAAGTATAACCCTCCCCAGGTCTCATTCTTAGGAAGCCCCCCAAGGGGTGGCCCATGTGGGTGGATGAGTTGGGGTGATGCAGTGGTGGAGCTGCAGAAGTCAGTAAAGAAAGGGGCAGTGCCTCTTCTTGTGGTTTAAAAACACTTTTCTGTGTTCATAAAAATACTGTGTGTGAAAAAAGATTCCTAAGTAAAATTAAGTGATGTATTTAAATTGATGCTCTTTTTTACCAAAGATTTCTGATGATTAACTGAAAGAAATGAACATTGCATTAATTTCTAGCATGCAGTTTTTGTTTATAACAGTCATTTCTGTGGGGGGTATGTTTTAGGGCATCATTCAGAAGATAGTGGACAGTCACAAAGTAAAGCACGTGGCCTGCTATGGATTTCGCCTGAGTCACCTGCGGTCAGAGGAGGTTCACTGGCTCCATTTGGATATGGGTGTCTCCAATGTGAGGGAGAAGTATGAACTTGCCCACCCACCAGAGGAGTGGAAGTAAGATTACAAACCTACTTTGGGGCGACTCGGACGTGGTTTGTTTTGCATATAGAAGCACACATGAGAGGATGGTTATCTGTGTTTAATTTTCTCACTGATGGTCCCTGGGACTCCCGTACACATAGAGGTGGCCGGTACTTGTTAGCCAGCGCTCCCTTCTGCACTTCTGTGTAGCCCGTCTTCGGGCACCCCTGGCATGGGCTTGCTTGAGCCGTCTCCTTGCTTTCGTTATTCTGTGACGGTCTTTTGCCCTCACCCTCCTCTTGCCAGTGCTGCTCTGTCCAGCCTCTGCTCTGAGCACTGCCCACTCTGCCTCTGTATCCAGCCTCTCAGTGTCCAGCCTCTGCTCTGAGCACTGCCCGGGTCCTAGTGCTTCTACTTCCTGTGCTGCTGGCACCCTTCTGTGCCTGGAAGTGACCACACCTGATTACCGTATTAATGTGCTGCAGAGCTCACTCTGTCATGCCCAGTGATCGCAGCTCACCTGAAAGAGTCAGTGTCTGTGTGATGTTCACATACAACATGGATGCTGGAAAGTGAAGTCATACTGACTTCAATGAAACTAAAATCATTCGAAGTGAAATAAAAGAAGTCCCTATAATTGTCCTTTCCCTGGTTCTCTCCTAATAATTTTTTTTCACTTTTCAGTAAACCATGGTGTTTGTAGGAAATTGTGTACCTAAAACACTTAACGTTTGAGGGAAGTATAAGGGAGCTCTTCCACAGGAGCCCCTGTTTTTACAGATAGTGCTACAGAAATAAAGATGATTATAGCGTAAAGAGGGCATTCAAATGTCAGTAACTTTCACTTCAAGGATCTAAATAGATAAGATGAGACATTTAAAAAGAAAAACATTTTTAGGTGAGTAAATCTTTAGTTGAATAAAAATACTATCCCAATTACAGCTTATCAGAGAAATATAATTTTCAAATTTGTCACCTAGCTGGAACTGACCTAACAAAATAGTCTGTAAGAATATAGTTTGGTTACTTTTCAACAATGGCTGAAAAAGATTTGATCTCCATCTATTTGGTCAGTTAATTAAACAAGTGTTTAAAAACTAAGAATATCTAAAAGTTACCTGAACATATCTCTAGGTATTTTTAATTAAAACAATTCTGTTAAAAAAATAAAAAAATAAATAAAACAATTCTGTTAATGTCCTGAATTTATGAGACATGTCAGAGGCAGCCTTCATTATAGCAATAGTCTTAGTCCTCAGTAAATTGTTGAATGCAGATCCTGGGGTATCTAAGCTTTGTTTTCATTCTTTTAAGCCAGCTTATTTAACCTTAATAATAAGGATGTAGGCACTGTTTTATTCAGTGGAGCCTGGATCCTCATAAGTAAGGAAAATTTGACTGACCCTCCTCGAATGAGGGGTGGTGAAGATGATGACGTTGGTGTGTTGTCACCATCGAGTGGCTGTTAGGAGCCAGGCACTGTGCCAGCTGTGTGCTGTTATAATTCGTAAACTCTGTATTTCATTTACCCAAACCCGAGGAGGTAAAGACTTGTTATCCTTATTTTGTAGATGAAGACAGAGGCACAACAAAATGGATTTAAATTGCATTCACATAGTTTGTGGCACAGGTTCCATTTGGATTTAGCCATCTGACTTCACAGTGTGGGTTTTTAGAATCAGCATGCCCATCTCAATGGGAATAATGTGATCTTCAAAACTGAGAGTGTAGCTGGGCTTCTGAGATGAGTGAAGGTGCACAGGTTGTCGGTGGAGGTGCTGAAAGAAGAAGATGTGATCAGAGGTACCAGTGATACGTGTGTGATAGCTTCAGGAGGGTGAGGATTAATACAAACTGTTCTAACATATTAGTGGGAATAGGAGGCTGTTAAAATAATCAAGCAGACTTGAAAAAGAACAAAACAGAAGTTCTGGAAGTCATTGGATAGATAAAGCAGCAGATTAGACATAGCTGAACAATTAGTAAACAGGAAGATGGAGCTGAGAAAACTTGCCCAAAACATAGCACAGAGATGAACAGATGGAAATTATGAAAGCAGATTTATGTAACATGAAGAATGAGAAGGTCAACCGTTTTCTAACAGGAAGTCTGAAGAAGAGAATGAAAAGAATGAGGAAGAGGAAATAACCTGAAGGGAAAATAGCTGAGAACTTTCTAGAATCAGTGAGTGACATCAGTCCTTAAATGTAGGATTAACAGAAAAATCTCAAATTGGGTAAATCTAAATGCATACTTTGACAGATTATAGCAAAATAGTGTTGTATAAAAGAAAATGAAAGGATGTCAAAAACAAGCAGAGAAAAATTAGACTTCTCACAGCATCATCGATGCCAAGAAAATGGTGGTATAATATGTTCAAAGTGGTGAGGAAATGTAACTGGCAGTCTAGATTTGTTTGCACAGTTAAATTACCTCAAGAACAGATATCAGTGAGCACTGGCTTCATGAAGGAGAACTAATGATAACAGATTTTTTTATACTAAAAAAGTAGAGCTCAGTACTGGGTGCAGGTTGGAACAGGGGTGATAGAGCAAAGCTTTGTCAGCTAAATGTGAGGAACTGGAACGGCCCTTGGGCAAGTAGATAGTAGAGAGATGTGGGGGTCAAAAAGAAGGAAAGAAACAGAAGCGTGGGGAAGCAAGATGGATAGAAATCACAAGTGAGATGCACAGATGCTAACGGTGAATGATTGTCAGAGGTTACTGCTGCTGCTGCTAAGTCGCTTCAGTCGTGTCCGACTGTGCGACCCCATAGACAGCAGCCCACCAGGCTCCTCTGTCCATGGGATTCTCCAGGCAAGAACACTGGAGTGGGTTGCCATTTCCTCCTCCAATGCATGAAAGTGAAAAGTCAAAGTGAAGTCGCTCAGTTGTGTCCGACTCCTAGTGACCCCGTGGACTGCAGCCCACCAGGTTCCTCCATCCATGGGATTTAGAGTGGATTAAAACATAAAATCAAGCTATCTGCTGTTCACATGATGTATCCAGACAGTGACGTTCAAACATTTTTCTCTGACTTGGAGGAAACCACGTGTTTTGCCGTGAGATCTAGCACACGTGTATGCCTGTGTGTGTGTCTCAGAGCTGTTTATGTGTCCCGGACCCACACATTTCACCAAACTATACTCAGCGCTGTTATTTACGCTGAGGTCTAAAGGCTTTCTCTGCAGTGTTCTGTTTTGTTCTACGTTAGTAAAATGAATTAATAAATGAATAGTGAAAAGAATTTTCCTGCCTTCTAATGAGCCCTGACTTTCAATTTGAAAAACTCACATAAAAATTGAGTATAAATATACCAGGCAAATAATAACCAGGAAAAAAAGATCAGTATTGTGCTGTTAACACCCTGTGAAATAAATTTTCAGGCAAAGAAGCTTTATTATGGATATAGAGGGCAACCACGTAACAGTAAAATGCTCATTTCACCAATAATTTAATAAGTATAGAAATAGATGTAGCTCTTAAACTTATAAACTCCTCAAAATATATAAAGCAGAACCAGTCTTAAAGGAATAAGACTTACCTTTTTAATAATTAAAGGGAAGAACACAAACAATAGTAAGTAAACAGTAGTTTTTAAGTTATGTATTTATCTGTTTTTTCTAATATAGAAATACAGGATCCTGCATGTAACTGTATTAAGCAACTTAAAAACATGTTTCTAAGTAATTTATGGTTCAAAGGAAAAGGCCCAGCCTCCTGACGGCCTGGCTTTGATGGGCTCTGCCCCTTCACTGTCCAGTCTGCCCTCTGCAGAACCTCCTGGCTACAGCCAGTCACTTAGTCCTGTCTAAGTACAGCCACCCCTCAGTGTCTGTGGGTTCCCTGGTTCCACAACCAGGGAACCAGGCTTCAACCAACTACAGTTCCAAAATTCTGGGTGTGAGGGTGGCGGGGGGAGGGCGGATTCCAGAGAGTTCCAAAAAGCAAAACTTGAACTTGTTGTGCCAGCAGCTGGTTACGTAGCATTTACACTGTATATTGCATTGTAAATAATCCTGATGCTCTCAGTGTGTGAGGGTTTGTGCCACGTTGTGCAGCTTTCGTGCACAGACTGTACCATTTCACACGAGCATTTCAGGCTCTCGGTGTCTGTGGGGTTCTGCAGCCAAGCCCCTGTGGATACCAAGCGTGCTTTCTTCACTCAGCCTCCTGGATACCAGACTCTCTTCTGGTGAAGGTTTTCCTTCTGCTTCATTGACCGTCACTGTCTTCTCCTGCTGACCTTGATATTTGGGGCTGCTCCACTGACCTCTTCCT
Organism: Bison bison bison; assembly: GCF_000754665.1. Taxonomy (NCBI): domain Eukaryota; kingdom Metazoa; phylum Chordata; class Mammalia; order Artiodactyla; family Bovidae; genus Bison; species Bison bison. The sequence continues at coordinate 6,100,543 of NW_011494608.1, read as the reverse complement.
AGCCTCCCTAGACCTGCCTTTGGCGTTAAATTCACACTTTACTTGGATAAACTCAGGAAACCAATGGACAGGTTACTACAATAACCCAGGAAAAAGTCAGAGAAGATGATGGACCAGGAGAGTAGTACTTGGAGGAGCGAGAAGCAGCTGTACCGAGATACATTATAAGGTTGAGCTCACAGAATTTGTGAACAAATCTTTTAAAATGTAAACATCCAAAGAAATGTGTAAACCATTCCCACTCAGAAACTTCCA
>NW_011494608.1:6070076-6100188 GCF_000754665.1 Bison bison bison | reverse complement strand
CCAAGTTTGTGGTTACCTCTTGGTCTTTTCTCTACCTCTTGCTCCCCTACCTTCACTCGAGCAGCTGTGGTCTCTTTGAAGTTTCAGTTTTCATAGGTACTCGGGTTGGGGTCTCATTTGATGGTCTCTTCTCTGTTGCCTGCCTTCTTGTTGAACAGAATAGCTCTTATCTCATTTCTCTCTCTGCCTTTTAATTTTCCAACTTTGCACTTGCTCAACCTTGGCCACACTGGCTCTTAAACACACCAAGCGGATTGTCCCTAGTGCCTTTGAACTCGATGGTCAACTGCTGTATATGCTGCTCTGCTGTTCCTGGCACGGCTTGGCCCTCCCCTCGTTAGGGCAGGTGCTCCACTGTCGCGTCCTCCCAGGGCCTTCTCCAGCCTTTATGTCTGCAGAGCCCACTGCCTGCCTGGGACAGTCTTTCTCCCTCAGGGCCTCCGTCGTATTCACTGCTCTACTGCTGGGTTCTGGTCATGCCTGGGACAAAGTAGGCACCCGGTAAAATACAGTTTAAGTGGAAGTGAATCAATGATAATGAAATTACCAACTAGGAACCAAATAGTACTACTTAGTAACAGTCTTCTCATATTAGCTTGCTGCTTATTGGGCGTCAGACATTGTGTGAGAGGCTTGATAACCTGCCCATGGTCACACAGCTTAAATGGGTGGCAGAGTGGAAACTGGCTTCGTGCACCAGCTCTTCTCCCTGCCTGTGTTAGGTGTGTGACTACAGGAGACAGAGCATGGAGATCTCTTCTCTCAGTCCATGAGGGTGGCTGCAGCTCTGGCTTTAGTTCTGAGCAGGGCGTGAACCCTGAAACGAAAGTGCCAGGACTCATCAGAATAACGACGTTAGTTTCTACTCCTATGAGGTTTTTTAGCATAGATTTTTGTTTTTCGCACTACCTGCTATAGGATCTATTCATATTGTTAAGTAAACCTGAGATCTAAGCTTGTTTAATTGAGTCTTCAGTTCTTCAGATACCTCTGTAAGCACCTACAGCACACATTTGGTAGTAACTGTCTCAGGCAGGGTGGCCCTACAGAGTTGTCATGACATGTCATTGGGGAAGGGAAGGGCTGGTTTCATACATGGCTGTCCTCATAGGAAGAGGAACCACAGAATTAGATCCTGCCTTGAACAATACACAGAAATCCCCCTGAGGTGGATCAAGTTTTTAAAAAAGTTTAATGAAACATACAGTGAATGTGTCTTTAATGGGGCATATAGTGAATGTGTCTTTGGTCCTAGAGCAGGAAGATTTTCTTAATCCCCCAAAAACGTTCACTCTTAAAAGACGAGAATAGCAAATTTGCCCTTTATGAGATGAAAGCATTCTGTATATCAAAAGATGTATGTTTAGAAAGTGCAGAAAGGACAATTCCTCAGTGTTCCGGTGGTTTAGCTGCTTTTACTGCTGAGGGTCTGGGTTCAATCCCTGGTCGGGGAACTAAGATCCCACAAGTTATGAGGTGTGGCCAAAAGGAAAAATGCAGAAACAAGTTGCAACTCGTGTAATTGACAGAAGATGGTGTCAGGAGTTCTGCTGATAAATATAAGGATTGTAAATTCCTCAACAAATGGGCAAGAAACATGAAGGTATTTTCATAAAAGGGTAGACAGGTTTGACCTGTCATCACAGGAAGACACTGTCAGCTTCCTTAGTGCTCAGGGAAGTATGAATCTGGACCAGTAGATTCCATCTACACTGTCGGGTTAACAAAAAGTATTAATTAAAGTTGTCCAACAGTATTAATAGTGGGAAAGGTTAAGGATCTGATGATGATACTGAAACACCAGTCTGGGTGCCCAGCGCACTGTGAAGCCAAACAAACTGAAACGTCAAAGAGTTTGGAGCAGAGGAAGGCGCATTGAGGGCGATGCCAGGAGATGGGTGGCTCAAGCCTTTAAAACCCCAAGCTCTATGAGAGCTTTCCGCAAAGCCATTTTCTAGGAAAAGTGAGGGAGGGGCAGGGCTAGCTGCTGCAAACTGCGTGGTGTCAGATCCTTTGTTCCTGAGGTCAGGTCGTGGCCAGGTAACAATGCTCCTGTGAATCTCCACCAGATGAATGTTATTCTCTGTTCTGACAAGAAAGGGCCAGGTCCCCAGGCACAGCTTTCCCTCTCCGAGGTCCAGTTCTGGCTAAGAGGAGGTGAGCCCAGCTGGTGGCTCCCTCAGGGCCAGGCCCCCACACCTTGCCCAGCTGTCATCACTGAGGGAGCCAGGTGCCCAGGACCCAAAGGGCCTTTAGGCTCCTCCGGCCACCCAAACAGGCAGGGAGGGGCAGGTCCTGCAGACTACATGCTATGCAGGCTGCTGCTACCATTAGGTCGCGGAGGCAGGGATGGGGGAGAGGGTCACTGCCACCTCAAGGCCTGGGCCCGGCCAGTGGGTGTCCTTGATGAGGACTCTGGAATCCTGCAGGACACAGCCTGTGGCCTGCCCCCTGGTTCCCCTAGCTCACCATCTGGGCTGACCAGTGGCTGAGCGGGACCACTAATGGTCGCTCACTGACCTTTGGTCACCTGGGCCGGGGCCACTGAAGCACTGACCGATGGCTGAGCTGGACCTCTCGAGGTCGCTCACTGACTGTTGGTCTCCTGGGCCGGGTCCCACTGAAGCACTGACCATTGGCTGAGCGGGACCCCTTGAGGTCGCTCACTGATGGTTGGTCACCTGGGCAGGGGCCCACTGAAGCACTGACCATTGGCTGAACTGGACCTCTCGAGGTCACTCACTGACCGTTGCTTGCCTGGGAAGAGGCCACGTAGTACCAACCAAAGGCTGAGTGGGACCACTAACAGTCACTAACTAACGGTTGGTCACCTGGGCAGGGGTCCCTGAAGCACGGACTGATGGCTGAGCTGGACTATAAAGGTCGCTCACTGACCGTTGGACGCCTGGAGAAGGGTCCCTGAAGCACGGACTGACTGATGGCTGAGCTGGACTGTAAAGGTCGCTCACTGACCGTTGGACGCCTGGAGAGGTGTCCCTGAAGCACGGACCGATGGCTGAGCGGGGCCAGTAACCGCTGCCTGAGAGCGGGTGCAGAGTAGCATCAGGCACCACAGCTGTGTGCTCAGGGCTGCGTGTGGCTGCGCTCTTTCCAATTCAGGATCTTGCCTGCAGCTTAGCCTCCGCATGACATGGCCTCGGTCCTGCTGTTCCACTTCAGGTTCTGTCCTTGAGAAACTTGCGTTTCTATACTAGGCTGGAGACCCGAGGACGTTCATGGAATAGCCAGTGACAGAATATTCACAGTGGAGTGTTGCGCTAGTCAGAACGAGGAAAGCATCGCGACCTGGAACTCTGGACGAAACTTAGCCAGGTGACGGTGTGTGACAGAAGGCAGTCCCGGGGCAGCGTTGTGGGTACAACTAAATACTGTTGAATTGCACACTTTAAAGTGGCTGCTTTGGGGGAAGTTAGGGATGCCATGTGGCTTGTGAGAGCTTATTTCCCCGACCAGGGATTGAACCTGGACCCTGGCAGTGAAAGGCCCGAGTCCTAACCACTGGGCCACCAGGGAATTCCTTGAAATGGTTGCTTTTTATGTGAATTTTACTTCAGTTAAAAAAACAAAAAGTAAGCCCCAGAGGATGACATACAGCATCATACACAAGTAAAAAGCAAAATAAACATAAAAGAATGTTGTTGGGAAAACATGAGGTGGGTGAGACAATATGGGGCATGTCGATACAGGGTCAGGAGGAGATGGTCAGTCCAGGGCTTCTGCGGGGACCGCGCCAGCCTCCAGCCTCGTGAGGGCCCTCAGGAGCCTGTGTGGAGCCTGGGTCTGTGGCAGAGCCCACAGCCCCTGTGCTGCACGCAGCCTGCTTCCTTCACAGTCTGCTCGCCTGTGCCCAGGGTCCTGGGAGATGCCAGCTGAGTGGGTGGTGGTTGCCAGGCTCTGGAGTCAGCCAGAGAAGTTCGAATACAATGCCCTTCCTAGTTTGTCGTGTAGCCAAAAGTGCCATGCAGTTTTGAGAGCTTTACCCCAAACAGATTTAAACTTTAAAGTTTCGTACCTAGATAATGGAATTCTAGCTAGCTAAATTTTGTTCTGAAAGCACTTACACCGAGTGGTCGGACTTCTGAGCAGGTTAATCAGATATAAAGGGCCTGGTCCTTTTGGTGTGGGATTCAGGGCTTTGAGAGCCAGGCCTGAGAGGAGGCTCTGTTGGCTTTTGAGAGAGAACTGTGGGGCTTCTGCAGAGTGAGTGAAAAAGAAAGTCCTTTTCTTTGTTATCAGATGTGGTTCACATTCTCCTGTTCACGGCCGATGAACAGCTCCTCGATCTGCAGACATGATTCTTTTTTCAGACCTTTTGCAGGAGGAGGAAAAAAAGTCTTTTATTTAGATGAAAGGTATCTTTTTTTCATAGATGACAAAAGAAAATGACTAATGATAGCTGAGGAAGTTTTAGATTGTATTTTGATAGTTTCCTGTTTTATCTTGAAATGACATTATCTGTGCATATACCTTAATTTGAAAGGCTAGTCTTTCATTATGACACTGAACTCAACAAGAGTTCTTTAGAATATTTAAATCAGTAAGACAGTAAATAGAGGAACATTCTGACAAGTTTGGAAGTGACATCTTTTAAAAAAACAGGATGGACTTCCAAATTTGCTGATTGATTAATTAAATGTTTACTGGATACTTCTGCACCAAAGCACAAAAATGAACAGATTTCTGGCTGGTCTGTGGCTACAAAAAGCTGATGTTCGTTGACCAGGCTGGTTTAAAACTGGCTCTGGTGGGTATTTTGTTAACACATCTACAGGACAGTCTGTCTTAAAGTTTGTGAGAATTTATTTATAGTCTCAACGTGTTATCAAAAAGTTGCAAAAACAGTACACAGAAATCCTGTGTACCCTTCAGCCCTCCTCCCCTAAATGTTAAAACCTTAGTTAAGTACAGTTCAGTTATTGAAACCAGGACCTTAACATTGCTGCCGTAGTACTAACTGACCCACAGACGTCGCAGGGTCCAGGGTGCCCGTCTTCCAGCCTGGGATCCCATCAGAGCATCGTGCACCTGCGTGTCCCGTCGCCTTGGCTCTTCTCCCATCTGCGGCAGGTCCTCAGGCTGCCTCTGTCTGTCGTGACCTTGGCCCTTTTGAAGTGCATTGGCTGGTGGTTGTGCTGTGTTCTTCAGTTTGGGTTTGTTCCCATGATTATATTGAGCTTAAGCATTTGGGGAAGAGCACCACAGTCAAGCTGTTGTTTTCACTTAGCATTTTATCAGTGAGTCTTTGATGATGATAAGATTCATTTTACTGGTAGCTTTAACTTGGATCATTTGATTTAAGGTGGTGGCCAGGTTTCTCTGCTAGAAGGTTGTTTTCCCCCCTCTTTGTAATTAAGTAATATCTTCTGAGGAAATACAGAGACTCTGCAGTTTCTCATTGTATTTTCGCCCACTCAACATCATTGATTCTTTTTTGCAGTATTATTAGTGTAATTTTTGCCAAATGGTGAATTTCTATTTCTATCCTCCCTTCTAGGCTTTTAAAATTGAAAGTTTGTGTAAGAAGAGCTGTCCACACCCCACTGTTTCCAAGGGTCATCTGTGTAGTTTCCTGAAATTGTACTTTTGTTTATTTCACTACACACAGTCTGACTAGCTGAGCCTTCTCAGTATTAGGGTTATCTGAATATTCATCCAACTCAACTTTCAAAAACATTTCCTACTCTTCCCCATCATTAGTTCATTAGTGAACTAATGGGTATCTTGGGGAACTTGTGGGTATCTTGGTGCTCACAGTTGGAGATAAGACTGAAGAAGTTAGGTGTTGGCAGCATCAATGGTAATGTATTAACTTAGGCGACAGAGGATGAGATGGTTGGATGGCGTCACCGAGTCAATGAACTTGAGTTTGAGCAAACTACGGGAGATAGTGAAGGACAGGGAAGCCTGGCGAGCTACAGTTCACGGGGCCGCAAAGGATCAGACACGATTTCAGTGACTGAACAATAACAATTACTTAGAAGCAGAAGCCAAAGGATAGTCTTATCTGGGGCATGTTGTAGTTAGCCGCTGTTCAGAAATCATGGAGTGGCCTAGAGCAGGGACGTGGAAATGTTTATCAGGACACAGCCAGGCTCTTAGAATAGTAGTGGAAGTTTCACTATGAGGAAAATGGAGAGTTTCCTGGAGGAGAAAGGAGAGAGGATGCCGGCGCGGCTGGGCCGGGACGCAGTGGGCGCCAGGTATGGGGTTTAAGGACTGGGGTGAGGTGACTGGACTGGAATTGAACTCAGACTTGAGCGGAGTTCCAGTAGGGCTGTGAGGGAGGAAATGCTAGATTGTAGTGGGTTGAAGCAGGGAACACGAAACCCCATCACAATCTAGAGACCTTGCCCAACCCCACAAGCAAGACCCAACCCACGTACACTCCTCTGTGTTCTAAGCATAGGTGTCTTCTCTTAGGTTCACGCTGCCTCTAGGCCTTCAGGCGTGTTTCTGCTGAAGTGGAATCCCAGGGCTGCCTGTTAACAGCTGTGGGACCTTGACTATTAGCGGATGTCCTCAAAGTCTGTTCTCCCCCATCTAGGAAGATGGGGTGAACTGGACACCTGGTCACTATTACTGGTCCCTTCCCGGCCTCCTTGTGGCCCTGTTGTCTGCTCTTCACAGCCCCGCCTGGCTGGGCACCAGGTCTCTGCTGTTACTGCTCTGGCCACAGTGCCCCTGGGCCCCCTTTCCCACCAGGACGAGCCCTGGTTTGTGATGAGCAGGGTCCTGTGTGGCCTGCCCGCCTCTGTTCCCCGCTCCCTGCAGCCCTTTTACTCACAGGGGCTGCGGCTGCATTCCTCCAGGCAGCCTCTGGCCGCGGGGCATTTACTTGTTTTCTTCCTGCCCTTACTGCCCTGATTCCTTCCTGTCTTCCTTTAGATCTGTGTTCAGGTGTCCTGAGTCAGCCTGCTTCCCTGGCTCCCTTTACAGAATGTTGCTTCATCATCTGTTACTCCCCTTACCTTGCTTTTGTCTTTATCACATTACCACCTCAGAGATACTTAATGTATCTGCTGTCTGGCTGCCACCACAAAAATAGAAATTTTCTGAAGGCTGGTACTTCCTGCCTGTTTTATTCACCAGTGTCTTCCCAGACTCTGGAATTGCGTCTGTAGATGACTGGTGCCGAAATATTTGTTGAGTAATGGCTAATACGGTGGATCAGCCGTTGAGACGGCTGTGATGTGTGCAGTGACAGCCCTTTCCCTTCTCCCAGCATCCTGACGAGGGCTTCCCTGTCGGCTCAGTTGGTAAAGAATCCATCCACCTGCAGTGCAGGAGACCCCAGTTCAATCCCTGGGTCGGGCAGATCCACCAGAGAAGGGAACGGTTGCCCACTCCAGTGGCCTGGAGAATTCCATGGGCTGTGTATAGTCCATGGGGTCGCACAGAGTCGGGTGAGGAAATTGAGGCGCAGAGAAGTGATGGCAGACAGCGAACAAGGAGTGGAACCAGAACCCAGGTGCAGGTGGTCTTGATGCAGAGCGAGCTTTCTGCTTCTCCTGGGGGTTATTGCTGATGAGAAGAGGTCATCTGGTTAAAATGCTTGTCATGACTTCTGTGACATCCCGAGTAGTCCCTGAACGTTATTTGCTATCATCATCATCGTCGTCGGGATGATGTTAAAAGCCTGGACGTGTAGCCAGGCTGCCAGTTTTTTTGTTGTTTTTTTTTTCTTTAATCATTAAACTGGGGCAATGTTAATACCAAAGCCTCCTGCAGCCTGTTGATCCTGGAGCTTCCAGCCTGGAAACTGGCTGCCTACTGCTTATTCTTGCTGAGTGTCATCCTCCTACTCTGCTGAATATGAATAATTACGCTCTTGTTCTCCGATTATTATGTCGATTAAGAGAAACGGTGCCTATAAGGTGCATGCTAAGTCCTAAACTCAAAATGAAATTATTCTGCTTCTGTCAACAGTTGTCCAATGAGAATGCCTGCAGAAAGTTATTGAACTCCTGAGATTCAAAGTACAATGGAACTTTATTGTTTGACAGTTGTATATTTTAATAAGATAGACCCTTGAAAATCTCAGCAAAACTTGTGTATGTGTACCTTGCATTGAACCACCCTTAACTGAACCAAAAGAATTGTATCGATTCCTTTGTGTTCTTTTCCTCATGAGCTTAATACAATTTTAAAAGATCAATTTATGAAATTTTTAGAAAAAAAATCTCTGTAACTTTTGTGTAAGCAGATATTTTATAAACAAAACACTAAAAGAATTTACTGAAAAGAAAAAGATAAATAGGACTGCATAAAAACAAAAGATACCATTAAAATTAGAAGATTGAAAAAATAGGTTTTTAAATTATCGTTAAAATAGTGAAAGGCAAGCTATAGAGTGGGAGAAGATATATCTTCACTAAGTCTAGCAAAGGCCTCACATCCAAAATTTGTAAAGAATACCTACCAATCAGTGGGGTGGGGGCAGACAGACAGCTTGGCAGGAACAAAGGACAAAAGGCCTAACAGACACTTCACTAAAGAAGATAACCAAAATGGCCGGCTGCCAGAGACATGCCCGTTCTTGTTATTACTGACTGAAACCAGGGTGCACTCTTGCAGTGAACATCAGGGCCACTAACACGGAAAGACTGGACATGCGGGGAGAGGTGAGGGATGTGGAACCTGAGCGCCTGTGCGGCTCCCGCGCGTGCAAGTGGAGCGCACTGCTACAGCCCTGCAGCTTGTTTTCCGTCGTGTCTGCTCTGCACAGCATGTGTGTTGTGGTCCAGTGATGTGTTGCTGGTGTACCCCCAGCAGAGATGCGTACGTACCTGCGGGAGTGCATACGGGTGGACACACACGTACATACAGAATGAGGTACAGAGACAGCGCTCTGGTGAAATTTGTTTTGGTCATTCTCGAGGTTTGGCTTCGTGAGCAAAATTGCTTTTTTAGAGGACTATAAAAAGTGTTCATAGCATTATTCCTCATAGCCCCGAGGTGGAAAGTGCTCAGCAGCCTTCAGGGTAGCGTGGATGAGTCACTGGGGTGTGCTGCACAGTGCAGGGCTGGCGTGCTGCCGTGAGCAGGAGACGGCGCCGTCTCCTGAAGGGAGCAGACACATCCTGTGTGACTCCAGGCAGGGAGAGCTCGCCTTCAGGCGCAGAGCTTGGTGCTGCCCCCGGGCGGTGGGGCTGGAGGGACTTCGGGTGCCCTCTGGGTATCTCGTCAGGTTCTGTCTCCTGCGGGAACCTCGGGCTGTAGCACACTCACATGCACATTTTATTTTTTTATTTTTTGCAGCAAAAGGAAACATTTACAGATTATATTTAAACTTATTTTTAGAGTAATATTTCAGTAATTGGCAGTGCCATACTCAATATTGTTTGGACTGTGAAAAAGAAATGACCTATTTCTAATTGTTTTCCTTTGTTAATTATTTTTTAGATATGAATTGAGAATTCGTTATTTGCCAAAAGGATTTCTAAACCAGTTTACTGAAGACAAGCCAACTTTGAATTTCTTCTATCAACAGGTATAGAAGAGTGCTTTAATACATTTTTTTCCTTTGTTTCTTTGAATCCTGTTTATTTCGTGGTTTTGTTTTAGAACTAGATTAAGCCTAACATTTGGGAGAATATTAATTTGTCACTGTATGGCAGTGAGATTCTTATACCTCATAAGAAATTAGGAGTTTTGTTACTTTGTGAATTTTTGTATACTTGGGCAAATCTTAAGACTTATTTTAAGTAGAAACAGTAAGTCCTAAGTGATACAACCTTTGCTCTGTCTTTAATTCAAGTATAATTATGGTGCCTGAATATCAAGAAACTTGTCAGATGTTTATCCAGAGCCAGCTGTCCCCATTATAATTTCAGTAGCAGTTTGTGTAAAACCAGAAGTGACTTTTTAAACTAAAAGTAGCTTTCTTACTGCCCATAAGGGTAGAATACATACGCGTGGCGTAAATTCTGAATCCCCTGTAAGGTTTTAGTTAGGCAGTAAATACGCGTGGCATAAACTCTGAATTCTCCGTCTAGGGGGCTTCCTGTAAGCAGTTGCTTTGTGTTTGGTCCTATGCTGTTGGCAAGCCCAAGTGACGTGACGTCCCTTGGAGGGGGTGCTGGCACAGGGGAGGTGTCGAGTCCAGGCGGCTCCCTTGCCAGATGTCGTCTAAGGAACTTTGTAGCTGAGGAAGAGATGAGCTTTATAAAACACAGTACATTGAAATCTGTGCTAAAGTGGTTTGAAAGGAAATGGGCGAGAGAGCCGGGACCACACCGTGTAAGGAGAGGTTTTAGGTTCTCTCCTGCAGATTGTTGGGAGTATTTATAGAATTTAAGTAAGGAATGTCTTGATCGGAATTTTTTTTTTTTTAAATAAGCCCACCCCAATATGGTGGCAGTACTCGGGGTGGATTGGATCTTAAAAAGGCTGCAAGCAGGTTGGGGGCTCTTTAGCTATTTAGGCAAGAAGTTAGAAAGTTGGGAGGTAGAAAGGTGTGGTAGTAAGCAGATTTAGTGGGTGGATTTGATGGACTCAGAGACTGAACAAACTGGAGCAGGAAAGTAAGAAGGAAGAGGCTGATGGGTTTAGATAGGCGACATACTTCTGTTCTTCTCTCTTGTAGATGATTTGAATCACTGGTGTAATTTCTTTGAAAAATTAATCCACCCACTGAAGGCATCTGTGACTACTTCAGTGACATTGATTCCAGGATGCCTGAGACGGGCCTAAATAGCTCTCAGTTATTCCTTTTTATAATTTCTAGGCTAACCTGAAAGTCAGCAATGTTTTTGTTCCTTTCACACTGTTACTAGGTTGTCCTAGTTTTTCCTTTCAGAAGCCTTTGCTTCTGTGTATATGATTAAAAGCTAGCACCCGCGCCGGCCTATCCCAGATTTTCCCTTACTGATGGGACGTGTCTCAGTGCAGTCTCTGTGACTCAGGTGAGTGGTCCCTGTAAAGCCCGAGGGGTGTGAGGCGTCTTGGAGGTGTGCTGTGCTGGTCATACATGTCACAGCTCCATGATGCCAGGTGCCTCCATGAGTTTCTTCACAGGGTATATGACACCTCCTGAAGAGAGTCTTTATGTTGATGAAATGAGACCCTACTGTCTGCCACCCTGGAGTTCCGGTCTGTAGACAGGACCCAGCTTTGAGGACTCAGCACATCACGCACAAGTCCCGATCTGAGTGTGCGCAACTTGCTGTGGTATGGGACACACCTCGTCCTGCCCGTATGCTCCGCATGCACACCTTCCCGCCCCGCCACCCCCCTCTGCTTTCATCCATTCCTAGAGTTTCTCTTCAGCCTGAGGTGAAGTGAAGTCGCTCAGTCGTGTCCACCTCTTTGCGACCCCATGGACTATGCAGCCCGTGGAATTCTCCAGGCCAGAATACTGGAGTGTGGGTGGCCTTTCTCTTCTCCAGGGGATCTTCCTAACCCAGGGATTGAACCCAGGTCTTCTGCATTGTGGGCGGGTTCTTTACCAGCTAAGCCACAGGGAAGCCCAAGACACTGGAGTGGGTAGTGTATGCCTTCTCCAGCCAATCTTCCTGACCCAGGTGTTGAATTGGGGTCTCCCGCATTGCAGGCGGATTCTTTACCAACTGAGCCACAGGATAGCTCAGTTGGTAAAGAATCCTCCTGCAGTGCTGGAGGCCTGGTTTCGATCCCTGGGTTGGGAAGATCCCCTGGAGAAGGGAACGGCTACCCACTCCGGTATTCTGCCCTGGAGAATTCCATGGACTGTATAGTCCATGGGATCACAAAGAGTTGGACACGACTGAGCGACTTTCACTTTCATCCTAATAATTAGTCTAGTCCCAGGTGGCTCAGATGGTAAAGAATCTGCCTGCAATGCAGGAGACCTGAGTTCAGTCCCTGGGTCGGGAAGATCCTGAGAATTCTTTTGTTTCATGTATGCTTTTATAATGTCCTACCAAGTACCTGTGATTTACAGGAAAATAGAAGCTAATGCCCCTTTCCTGTGTTGATGGCCGGTGTTACTGCTCATCTCGGCCCGTGGATCAGGCTTAACTGATGCTACGTGGGGCTAGGTAGATGTGCCGAAATTACCAAGATGGAAGAAAAAAGAAAAACGCTATGATTTGTCGGAACTAATGAATTGGCAAGAATACCAAGAGCTTTAAATAGATTCAGATTTGTATGTGACACCATTGACATTGACAGTTTTGTAAGTTAAGTTGCATACTGGCAGTTTCATAAGATTGGAACTAATAATTCCACTTCGGAGGATTCATTCTAAAGAAATAAGATGCACCTGTGTGCGTATGTGCAAGGGTGCTCATGGGCACATGTCAGTAACAAACAGGAAATTGGGACCGTTGTGTGAGCTGTGCTGACTCTTATTCACAGTGGCGTGTTTTCTTGCATGTGTTTTATGAACCTGGTATTTTGTTGAACTTCACGTGTGGGAATCTTTAGGGTCTACACTGGGAAATAGTGAACACTTCTGAGTGTTTTTTGTTATTGTGTTTTAAAAGAATTCAGTTTATTTCAGTTCAGTTCATTCGCTCAGTCATGCCTGACTCTTTCTGACCCCATGGACTGCAGCACACCAGCCCTCTCTGTCCATCCCAGAGCTTACTCAGACTCATGTCCATTGAGTCGGTGATGCCATCCAACCATCTCATCCTCTGTCATCCCCTTCTCCTCCCACCTTCAATCTTTCCCAGCATCAGGGTCTTTTCAAATGAGTCAGTTCTTCACATCAGGTGGCCAAATTATTGGTGTTTCAGCTTCAACATCAGTCCTTCCAGTGAGTATTTAGGACTGATCTCCTATAGGGTGGATTGGTTGGATCTCTTTACTGTCCAAGGGACTCTCAAGAGTCTTCTCCAACACCAGAGTTCAAAAGCATCAGTGCTTTGGCATTCCGCTTTCTTTATAGTCCAACTCTCACATCCATGCATGACCATGGGAAAAACCATAGCCTTGACTAGATGGCCCTTTGTTTGCAAAGTAATGTCTCTGCTTTTTAATATGCTGTCTAGTTTGGTCATGGCTTTTCTTCCAAGGAGCAAGCATCTCTTAATTTCATGGCTGCAGTCATCATCTGCAGTGATTTTGGAGCCAGAAAAATAAAGTCTGACACTGTTTCCATTGTTTCCCTATCTATTTACCATGAAGTGATGGGACCAGATGCCATGATCTTAGTTTTCTGAAAGCTGAGCTTTAAGCTAACTTTTTCACTCTCCTCTTTCACTTTCATCAAGAGGCTTTTTAGTTCTTCTTCACTTTGTGCCATAAGGGTGGTGTCATTTGGATATCTCAGGTTATAGATATTTCTCCTGGCAATCTTGATTCCAGCTTGTGCTTCATCCAGCCCAGCGTTTCTCATGATGTACTCTGCATATAAGTTAAATAAGCAGGGTGACAATATACAGGCTTGACGAACTCCTTTCCTGATTTGGAACTAGTCTGTTGTTCCATGTCCAGTTCTAACGATTGCTTCCTGACCTGCATACAGGTTTCTCAAGAGGCAGGTCAGGTGGTCTGGTTTTTCTTTATCATTTATTATTATTTTGGCTCTGTTATCAGAATAGAAAGAAAAGAATTATGTTAAGATTTTCTCTGTATCAGTTCCATCCCATGAAAGAGAAAGAAAGCTTATAATAAACTACTGTAATTTTATTATTCCTGTTTTGAAGCCTTGCCCAAGCCCCTGCTCATCACGCCCCTTATTTTGGGTGAAGTCGTGAGGAAAGCGACGTGTCAGTGGACGTAGAGTGCCGCTTTCCTGGTGGGAGATCAGTCTGTGGATGCACACGGTTACATTTAAAGATGTCCTAAACGTGACTACAAGTGAGACATATCACAAATGAGCCACTGTGTGCTTTGACCCATTTTAGAACATTCTGAAAGATATTAATCAGCACACTCTAAAAATAAACTAGAATCTTGTTATAACCCTGTTCACTGTAGAGCAGGAGTCTGAAAAAATAAGTTTTCTTGGCTGCATGGCATGGCATATGGGATCTTAGTTGCCCGACCAGGGGTCAAGCTCATGCCCCTGCGCTGGAAGTGTGGATGCCAAACCCCGCCAGAGATTCTCTGATTTTTTTATTGTTTATTCCTAAACAAATAATTTTTTGATGCCAAAGCTGATGACTTATTATAAAGCACGAAAGTATGTTTTGCCTTGAATTTGAGTTTTTCCTTTGCCACATAACATTTTATTCTTCTTTATCTCTCTGACTTGTTAAAAGTGTATTTGACTGGCAACCTTTTGCAAATTGTGGTGGCCATTAGTTTGAAGGGCCATGTCCCTGTTCGGTCAAGAAGTTGTTATATTAACTAGGTTTGCATCAACAATGCTGATGTCATGTCGGACCCATTTGGCACCGCTGACACTTTGAGCTTCTGAGATGCCTGCGTCTGTTGTCACTGTTTCTTCCTACAAGTATGTTAAGATTTAAAATGAGTGTATCCATTTAGTGGCTCTTAGAAAACATTAAAGGTAACAGAACTCGTGGCTTATTTGGCAAGAAGAGTTGCAGTGGGAAGCTCTATGGTAATTTTATGGTTTAGAACCTAAACTGCAGAAAGGTGTGAGGGGCCAAGACACACTTGTTGATCAACCTTTCTGATATTTTTACTCCAATTTTTAGTTTTTACACATTTTTATTCAGATAATTATCAGAAATGATTTTGTTAACTGTACTTTCTTGGCTGTAAAGCTTTCTGTCAGTTAAAACATTTTGAAATGGCAGCTGCAAGTGGGAAATTTTATTTTAAAACGTGAAATGTTCAATGTGGCAATTATCAGCTGTCCTGTTCCAGAAAGAAGTTAAAATTAAATAGAAGTCTAAGTCTGACTCATTAGAAGATGTATTTTCTGTACGTCTTTAAGTAGATTTAATAACGTACATTTTTTCCCTATTTTTCCACTCCTGTTTAACAAAGTTTTATCGTTGTCGTTAGGTAAACTCTGTCATGCTTATATTGGGTTGGCCAAAAGGTTCGTTTGGTTTTTTCCATAAGATGGCTCTAGTAGCACTTAGTAGTGTTTAACTTCATTCAAAAAAGTTTTGTTATGTTATATGTGACAGCTATCATATCAGCATGCATTTAAAAAAAGATAACCAAATTGGTGAATTTTTGTGTACCCATTTTAATATTGAATATAGAAGAAAAAAACAACATTTTCAGCATGTTATGCTTTATTATTTCAAGAAAGGTAAAAATGCAACTGAAGTGCAGAAAAAAATTTGTTCAGTGTCTGGAGAAGATGCTGTGGCTGATTGAACGTGTCACAAGTGGCTTGTGAAGTTTCTTGCTAGAGGTTTCTCGCTGGACAGTGCTCCACGGTCGAGTAGACCAGTTGAAGTTGATGGTGATTAAATCAAGACATTATTTGAGAGCAATCAATGTTATACCACATGGGAGTTAGCTAGCATACTCAAAATATCCAAATCAAGCATTTAAAGTCAGTTGTACCAGCTCAGTTACGTTCATCACTTTGTGTTCGGGTTCGTTCGGGTTCCACATAAATTAAGCAAAAGTAACCTCCTTGACCGTATTTCCACGTGCAGTTCTCTCCGTGTAATGAAAGTGTTCCATTTTTAAAACAAATTGTGATGGGTGATGAAAAGTAGACACTGTACAATAATGTGGAATGGACAAGATCATGGGGCATGCGCAGTGAAACATCATCAACCACACTAAAGGCCAGTCTTCATCTAAAGAAGGTAATGTTTTATATATGGTGGAACTGGAAGGGAGTCTTCTATTATGGGCTTCTTCTAGAAAACCAAATAATTAATTCCAACAAGTACTACTCCTAGTTAGACCAACTGAAAGCAGCATTGGACAAAAAGCAACCAGAATTAGTCAACAGAAAATGCATAATCTTCCATCAGGGTAACACAAGACTGCGTGTTTCTTAATGACCAGGCAAAAACTGTTACAACTTGGCTGGAAGTTCTCATTCATCTGCCGTATTCACCAGACATTGCATTTCCATTGATTTCCATTTATTTCAGTCTTTACAAAATTCCTTATTGGAAAAAATTTTAATTCCCTGAAAGACTGTAAAAGGCACCTGGAACAGTTCTTTGCACAAAAAGGTAAAAAGTTTTGGGAAGATGGAATTATGAAGGTGCTTGAAAAACGGCACAAGTTTGTGAAATAAAAGGGTGAATATGCTGTTCAGTGAAGTTCTTGGTGAGAATGAAAATGTGTCTTTTAGTTTTAGTTTAAAACTGAAGCACTTTTTTGGCCAACCCAATACTATTCAACCCATATTTTTTTGTGTATCTTCTCTATATAAGACTTTACAAATAGGAAGCAGAAATGATTATTCGATCAGTCACTCTTCCCTGCTGGTATTTTTAGCTTGCCTTTAAACGACTACCTATTATTAATAAATGCTATGTGAAATGACTTAGTGAGTTGTTGAAAAAGCATTTGACTTATAAGATAGCATAATTCTTTATATATTTTTTAAGCTTATGTATTGAAGAGAAAGATCAAAGAATTTGTTTTAGTTGAGAACTGCCTTTGAGTTCCTTTGTACGCAGACTCTCCACCCTTCGAACTGGAAGAACACAGGGAGGAGTGCTTGACGGTCGAGCCAACTTGGCTGACGACCTGGGATCTCTCAGGTGGCGTAGCCTATGAATGGTGATGTGCAGCAGGCAGTGATGGTTCTCTGCACGTTGGTCTGCCCTCGGCCCCATCTTCTTTACACACGCCACTGAGGACTTTCAGATCTGTGTGATAAATTCATGTAGCTGACAAAGCATTCAGAAGAGACCAAAATAAGACCAAAAAAAAATCTCATGAGGTAGCCAAAGCATTGATGTGGCGCATGAAATAAATCATGGAGTAATTTAGGATTAGATGGAGAAGGCAATGGCACCCCACTCCAGTACTCTTGCCTGGAAAATCCCATGGACGGAGGAGCCTGGTAGGCTGCAATCCATGGGGTCGCTAAGAGTCGGACACGACTGAGCGACTTCACTTTCACTTTTCACTTTCATGCATTGGAGAAGGAAATGGCAACCCACTCCAGTGTTCTTGCCTGGAGAATCCCAGGGACGGGGGAGCCTGGTGGGCTGCCGTCTATGGGGTCGCACAGAGGCGGACACGACTGAAGTGACTTAGCATAGCATAGGATTAGAATTTTTTATTAGTAATGTGAGAGGTTTTTATAGTAAAACCTGTGCTTAATAAGATGAAAAAGCTCATGAATGTAAATATAATACTTGCCCACAGAAGGAAGTCCAGATACATCCTGTTTTTTAAGTAGGAAATTGACATCAACATGGAAACAATTTAATACAGTAAACAACTTTGAAAGGTCTTTGCTTGGAAAAAACTTGCAAATTTGCTGGATTTGGAGTTCGTAAACAGTAGTAATCCGTGGTATAAGAGGAGAACACGATGGAAAGCAAGGGGTAAGATGGAGTAGGAGATCGTGTGAAGCCATTGTGTTAGACTCTGGGCTACCGGGGCGATGCGCTGTGGTCCTCACTGGTCATTAATCTTCCTTCTGGTGGAGAATGTCTGCACTTTCTCAGAGTTCACAAGGAGGTGTAGGTACACACTGCAGCTTGAGTAGTGAGGGTCAGTGGATGGGTTTTGAGTTTTAACTTTAATGCTTGCTGTGTGACCTTGAGTACATTAATTTTGAGTAATTAAGTTTTCTGGTCTTCATGTATAAAATAGGACCAAAGCCTGTCTTAAGAAAGAGTCATTGTACAGACTACAAATAATGAATCTAAAACAGCGTACTACCTAGCCCCTGAATATAACACAGTACCTCTGCTGTCACCGTCAGTCTTCTTAGGCCCTTTCTAAGGCTCTAAATTGGGGATTATAGTACTGTCCTGCTCACAGTGATGCTCTGAAGATTAAATGAGAGTCATACATAAGTCTATCTGACATGGCAATGAGTATCTTTACTCGAAGCAAGTATATATCACACACATGTAAATCTTCAATGAATTGCACTTATTTCACAAAAGAAAGCAATGAATTCTGCCGGTAGTTAGTAGGAGATGAAAGTTAGTCAAGAAATGCTTTGTAAAGAAATGAGCACTGAGTGTTAAAAACCCTACGTCTTGCAGAAAATTTCACGAGCACACAGCATCAGGTCGTGATGTGCACAGTGGTTCAGAGAACACACCCTCTGGAGCTGGGGAAGGGAGAGGCTCTTCTGAGATGGCTCATTCCACGTGGATCAGCACGCCTTGCAGAGAACACAGACTCAAACGGACCTCAGGCCGTGGGCACGCAGCTCTCAGTCAAGAGTAGTAGGTCATTGCTGTAGGAAAAACAACTCTCAGAAGTTTCAAGTCATGTTTGTACATAAAGGGGTTTTCCATAAAGATGGTTGAAGTAATTTTCCCTCTGTTTTTTTTCCAACTAATATGAGTGTGCTTTTGATGAATGAATAAAACATGTGATTACACTTTCCCACCTTTGAATAGCGTTTGAAAGTCCTAGTAATTTATCTTAAGGCAGTTTTGTAACCGTGTGTTTTCTTCAGCGTGCAGTTGATGCTCTGCTGTGGTTGCTTCCAGGTCTGCACCAAACCGTAAACTGAGAGCCCAGTGAACACGTCGCTCTGAACAACTGTGGTGTCTCTCTAACTCACATAGATACTGTTTTTATCTCTTCATTTTTTTGTGTTCAGTAATAAAACTCTTTATGAATTCAGACTTATTTTTTGCTGTATAGAAGAAGCCAGCTGAAGTGTAAATAGAGTGATTCTAGAATCAAAGCTTTTTACTTACTTTAGTGAGATGTTGAGTAATTCATTTCCATTGATTCATTCCATTGAATCATAGTAGGCATCATTAAGTGCCTGCTATGTATAAGGAACAGAAATGATCAATGCTTGTAACTCTTTCATGGAAAATAGCATTCACACACAGAGGTATCCACATCCCAGTTTGATGACTTTATTCTTTCATTCATGGGTTCTCTCTTCAGTCAGTCAGTATTTCTCGACTACCCAGGTGTGGGTGCTAAGGCAGAAAACAGAGCAGAGGTTTCAGAAGAAATGGTGTTTAGATCAGAGCCAGGTGGCTGCCTGCTGCTGGCTGAGCGGGCCTCGCTCCCGTCCTGGGAGAAGGCGTGAGTAGGTGAGCACAGCCGCCCCTCAGGTTCTAGGTGCTGGAGCTTTAAAGAGAAGACTTTCATTTTATCTTTAAGAAAGGGATGTGGCAGGTTGACTGGAGAAAATACGCATCTGTGTGTTGCCAAGCTTCATGGGCAGGCATCGCAGAGCTTCCAGGCAGTTTCTGGTGCCATTTGAGGTCTGTCATCATGAATTTAAAGCCAAACACACAGCAGGGCTTCTCTAGTTGCTCAGCAGTAAGTGTGCAGAGGGAGAGGGCGGTGGGCTTCAGTGTTTGCTGTTTTTACCAAGCAGTTAAAGTGAAGGGGTAAGGGAGATTGGGGAGCTGGGGGTCTTCTCAAGGGGACTTATCATGATGAACTGTCAGTACGAAGTGGACGGAGTAGTTAACTGGGGAGTAGAAATCTTTTGAGCAGGTGAACTGACAGGCTGGGTAGCAGTCGTAGAGGAAGAGGATCTTTGGAATTTTTCCTAGAGCAGAGATCAGCACTCTTTTTTTTCTGGAAAGGGCCAGAGGTGAATGTTTTAGGATTGAGGCTCAAGAGGCAAAGTAGAGGGTATCCTGAAATACTTGTGTAACGAGACAAGACTGATTTACACTGAGTTCTGTACTGGTGATATTCATAATTTAATAATGGAGTGCAGTTTTTTGTAAGATAGGCCTACTAACGAGAAGAACGAGTTCCTTGTGAGGGGAGAAGTAACATTTCACTTAACTGAGGTTCAAAATGAGTGCTCTCTGCCATCAAAGTCAGTTGCAGATGTTGGTCTCCTGATGCTCGTCTGTGAGATTTTACGTGTCTCATCTTTAAAATACTTTCACACTGATAAGCACCCTCAGATACTGACCTCAGTCCCTCATAGTCATTGCTCGGAAGACAGCTGTCACTTTCTGTTAGAGCCTTCTCTTTATGTCCCACTTCAAGCACCAGGTTCACGAGTTACAGTTGATGGTTAGGTGGAAGCATGTCAGTTGCAGGATTCAGTGGATTTTGAAACAGTATCAGATTTCCTTGCTCCTGTGTTGAGGTCCAGAAATGCTGCTGGGGCTGCAGTCTGAGTTCAGAAAATTTGAACACAAGTTTGCATGGAAAGGGACCTTCAACAACATGAGAGGGTACAGAGAACCGCTTGATGTTCCGTGATTCGGATGACGTTCAAGTGCTCATGGGTGATAAAAGTTCTTCGTAATAGAAGACTGACTCACTGTTCTCTGACATTGCTCATTGTACACCCAGCATCAGGGGTCATTTTGGACATGAAGTGTGGGGACGATGCCCGCACACATTTACTAGGTCTGCAGCATACTCTTACAGTGACACTGTTGTACCCATTCCTTTCTGTTGTAGGTGAAGAGCGATTATATGTTAGAGATCGCTGACCAAGTGGACCAGGACATTGCACTGAAGTTGGGTTGTCTAGAAATACGGTAAGAAGATGACTAGACATCAAGGTCTTATTCAGCAATGTTTTCCTTTATTTCTAGGTATTTTCCTTTTCCTCGTAAAGATTATCAATAAAATACTGAATAAAAACTTTGGTAAAATTTAAGAATATTCTGAATTAGGTTAAGTTGCTAATTCTAGAATCTTTTAAGATGAAATTTCATGATAGTTAGAATGGAATGATAAGAGCACAAGTGTGTAAGCAAGTCTAAGGTTGAGCTCCCCAGGAGAACCTTTTGTGATGAAGGAAGTGTCTGAGATCCCCGTGCCAGCCACTAGCTGAGGCGGACACTGAGTACTCAGACGTGCAGCTTTACTGCTTTAAACTTGAACGTGAAGCATCACCTGCGTCTAATGGCTACCATTGTGGGGAATGGGAAGCTGAGAATGCATTTCTTACTTCTGTTAGCATTTGTCATGTATTCTGTGCCACCATTTTAAACTTTGAATAAAAGAATATTTCTACCTTTGTCAGCTATGATTTTAATTAAAATTTACCCCAGGCTGCCAGTTTAAGATGAGTTGGTTAAATTAGCTAAAACTTGATTATGTGTACTCAAAACAGTGATACTTTTCCCAGGAGATCCCTGTTTTTTATATTGTATAAAGTTATGAAATAACAGTTCCTGTAAGACCCACAGATCATTAAGTATAAGTGTCAGCAGCTTCATGAACATTTGTTTTCAACCTTAATTATATATCCCAGGGGCGGCGGGGGGGAGGGGGGCGGAAGCCGTCTCTCACTGGTCTCCTTTACAGTTTTCTCTTGGAAAGCGAACTTGGACCCTTTCCTTCAGTGTGTTAGCTGATTGCTGCTGCCTAATGGAGGACGAGTAATGTGGAGACTCAAGTCTATTGTTTCCTGGTAGTTTACTGTCAGAATGTTTGTGACTGAGCTGCGCAGTAGTTTTTAGTCATTTAACATCGCAGACGCTCTCCACGCAGATCTGTGAGTGTCTCTCTTCTCTGCTTCAGGCGATCGTACTGGGAGATGCGCGGCAACGCCCTGGAAAAGAAGTCTAACTACGAAGTGCTGGAGTAAGTGTGGCGTTAGGTCTGCCCGTGCATGTTCAGAGCTGAGTCGTTTTTCAGACTTAGATTTTACTAGTTTATCTTTACTTAAAAAAAAATCTATTATTGAATTCTTGATGACATTAATCATTAATTGGGTTAGCGAACATTAAATTTGTTGATAAATGTCTTAAGACTTGTTAACAAGTCTTTGGCTTGTTAACACGTAAATAATAAACTTTTCTGTCTCTGTAGATTTAACCATATTGGGATGGAGTTTCACTTCTAATTTATACTGAATTATTATTTATAGTCTCTAAGTTTATTAAGTTTGTTTTTCTTTTTTGCTTAGTTAAAATATGGGAGTTATTTGTTGCTCGTGTATCAGAGTATTTAGGATAACTGAACGTTTTTCCAGTAGTGAAATTAGTGGGCATTAGACTGTTAGATTGTTTAAAATGCATAAAGGACAAAGTGGGGCTTATGTCTTGGGAAGCTGAAAGTTCTGCAAATTGTCTGTTGATAATTAATTCAGCAAAAATTTTTGGTATTTGTTATTTCCAGTTTTATTTTCATTAGCGATGGTGCAGCTTTTTGCCAGCACCTTTTCCTGCCATATTATTACTGAAATTCTTGTGCTGTTTGGAGGATGTTACTGCAGTGAAGTGAAAGGCTGTCCATAAGACTTGACATGGCAGGTCAGCCAAGCTGTGTCACACTGTGAAAATGTAATCTGCCGTCATTTTGGAAACAAGGTTTTACAGGGGAGATATGCTCATTTAAAATAAAAGTAGCAGTGAATGTTTGGGGAACTAGTCTTGAGCAGATAGAACCGTGTGAGATGATATTTTGTGGTAGTAGCTGGGATAGTTATCTTGCAGTGCCTTTTTTGTATCAGTTGTGACAAATGAGTTAGCACCCCGAGCAGTTTGTCTTGTTTTAGTTGGAATTCATCACTTGACTTCTGAACCTAATATATTAACATAGTGTACTAAATATTTGTGGTTGTGTGTTTATGGATACACATGTCCCATATGTTCTGCCTCTTAACAAACTAAATAAGGACAGATAAGGATTGTGCTGTTTATTTCTTCAAGCTTTTCATGCCAGCCATTTTGTGTTCTGTATCTGACAGTGACTTTGGGGGGCTGGACTGTCTCGATCTGCTTCCTGAAGCCCCCAGGTGGCTGCTGAGGGGGCTCTAGCGGCGGTGGGGATGGGGGCTTCCGGTGAGAGCCAGGGCGTGAGTGGCACAACTGGACGTCCCGGTGCCTGCTCAGCCCTGGCGCCGCATCCCCGCCTGTGGCTGCCTTCCGCCCCCAGCTCTGTGGGGTGTCAGGAGGAGCCCTGCGGCCTGCTTGTGTCACTGTGTTGGCTGGACTCTGTCTTGTAGCTCAGCCTGTCTTCTAATAAAAGGACCCTTTTTCTTAAAGCACATTTTTTAGAATTTCTTTTTTAATGTGTCTTTGGAGGTGAAATTCCGCTTTTGTTATCTTGTCATTTCCTTTATTTTGCCTTGTTCTTGGAGGGTAGCTTTACTCTATTCACAGTTCAGTTGCTCAGTCGTGTCAAACTGTTTGGAACCCCATGGACTGCAGCATGCCAGGCTTCCTTGACCATCACCAACTCCTGGAGCTTGCTAAAACTTTTGTCCATCCAGTCAGTGATACCATCCAACCGTCTCATCCTCTGTCATCCCCTTCTCCTCCCCCCTTCAGTCTTTCCCAGCATCATGGTTTTTTCAAATGAGTCAGTTCTTCGCATCAGGTGGCCAAAGTATTGGAGCTTCAGCTTCAGCATCAGTCCTTCCAATGAATATTCAGGACTGATTTCCTTTAGGATGGACTAGTTGGATCTCCTTGCAGTCGAAGGGACTCTCAAAAGTCTTCTCCAGCACCACAGTTTAAAAGCATCAATTCTTCAGCATTCTGCTTTCTGTATAGTCCAACTCTCACATCCATACGTGACCACTGGAAAAACCACAGCTTTGACTAGATGGCCCTTTGTTTGCAAAGTAATGTCTCTGCTTTTTAATATGCTCTGTAAGTGGGTCATAACTTTTCTTCCAGGGAGCAAACGTCTTTTAATTTCATGGCTGCCATCACCATCTGCCGTGAATTTGGAGCCCCCCAAAATAAATTCTGTCATTGTTTCCATTGTTTCCCCATCTATTTGCCATGAAGTGATGGGACCAGATGCCATGATCTTAGTTTTCTGAATGTTGAGTTTTAAGCCAACTTTTTCACTCTCCTCTTTCACTTTCATCAAGAGGCTTTTTAGTTCTCCTTCACTTTCTGCTATAAGGGTGGTGTCATCTGCATGTCTGAGGTTATTGATATTTCTCCCGGCAATCTTGATTCCAGCTTGTGCTTCATCCAGTCCAGCATTTCTCATGATGGTACTCTGCATATAAGTTAAATAAGCAGGGTGACAGTATACAGGCTTGACATGCTCCTTTCCCGATTTGGAAGCAGTCTGTTGTTCCCTGTCCAGTTCTCACTGTTGTTTCTTGACCTTCATACAGATTTCTTAGGAGGCAGGTCAGGTGGTCTCTTGAAGAATTTTCCACAGCCACAGAGTCAAAGGCTTTGGCAGAGTCAATAAAGCAGATGTTTTTCTGGAACTCTCTTGCTTTTTCAATGATCCAGTGGATGTTGGCAATTTTATCTCTGGTTCCTCTGGCTTTTCTAAATCCAACTTGAACATGTGGAAGTTCATGGTTCACGTATTGCTGAAGCCTGGCTTGGAGAATTTTGAGCATTACTAGCATGTGAGATGAGTGCAATTGTGTGGTAGTTTGAGCATTCTTTGGCATTGCCTTTCTTTGAGTTTGGAAGAAAACTGACCTTTTCCAGGCCTGTGGCCACGGCTGTTTTCCAAATTTGCTGGGATGTTGAGTGCAGGTCTTTCACAGCGTCATCACTCTGTTTGCAACTCTAGTCTAACTGTGGTCTTTCCTCTGTTCTGTCTTCTGCTGCGGCCGTTGAAAGGCCCGTGCAAGGCTGTGGTCACGGTGAGGCCGGGGGTGGTGCTCTGTGCTCGCTGAGGCAGTCCTGCCCGGGGATGGGTAGCCAGGCGTCTGGCCGGTCGGCACCGTCCTTTCTACTGTGTTTGTTAGTAGCCTGGAGCCACTTAGAAGTGTGAATGTTTTTTCTTGGTATGGAAAAGAATTATGCAGGAGTGCAGAATGTTACTTGTTCTTTATTAGTTTATTCTGGGTTCTCTTTTTCCTTACCCATAAGGAGAAAAACTGAAATAGTCCATATAGCTTCTTGGTTTCTGCCAGAAAATGTATGGACAATCTCAGTAATTTATAACATAGTGAACCTTCAACTTTACCACATTTCAAAATAGCTATTTTCAATTATGCAAAAAAAATCAGCCCAACTTTGGAGAGTGGGAAATGTAAAACTTTCTGTACTTTTTCTTTAAATCATCCAGAGAGTTAATCAGTGTTTTTTTCTATGTCTTTCCCACTCTGGAAGAACCATGGTGCCTTTTCTGTAGGCAGAGGGGAACCCCAGCTCCCAACCCCACAACTTGGCCTCCTGGGGTCTCACAGTGCAAGGGCGCATTCTGGAGTGCACACAGATGGTTCTTTTACTTATGTCTCTTATAAATCACAGACAGGAGTCAGATGGGATGTGTTAAGAAAAATGTTTTGTTATCTAGCTGAAAAATGGCATTGCTAACGATGACAGATGAAACCAAAATAAGCTAATAATACAGTGTTAGAATTATGGTTCCTAATGTAACATTGTAGAAGGAAGACTTACGTACCGATGATTCTTCTCCACAGTACAGAATTGTACTGTGCAAGTATTTTAAGTAAATCACGTAACTTTTCAGTTCTGCTCATTTCCTTATGAAGTGGTTTGCTCTTTAAAGAAAGGTGTCTTGCTGTAGTTGTTGGTGTGACTGTCTCTCCTCTGTTAGAGTAAGCTGTGTTGATGTAGGGAGCTCCTGGTGTTTCTGGCACTTTGCAGAATATTAGATATTCTGTTGCTATTTCCTCAGTGAATTGATTTAAAATTAGCTGAGGTTGATTCTGATGGTGCGTTGCTTTCATTTCTTTTTTAATTGTCCTTCTTGTCATTGGTGATCTAATGCTTTCTTTAGTTGGCTGTGATAATATATTGATGAAGGGAAAGCTCACAGATTTGGCATGAATTGATTGACAGTGGCTTAACCAGGATAGAAGGTTATTTCTCTTTGTGCCAGGCAATCAGTGTTCCTTATCACCAGGGCGCCAGGCCCCTTGAATCTTGCCAGCCATCCATCATCCATAGATGCTACCTGGTAGCCTAGGGTGAGAGGTTTGTTAGGAAGCAACAACAGTTTCTCCTAAACTTAGAGAATTTTAACATTTATCCATTTGTAAAAGACTGTAAGGTATCGTTTTAGAGGTTAAGGGACCTTAGTAGTATTCTTAATGATACTCAATTCTTGAGAGTTTGGGGATGAGGATAAGATAGGGATACTGTATGATAATCTGCATTACAGTTATATTTTAAAGTTGATTTTGGTTTGCTTTTTTGCCTGAGCTTTAAATCTAAGAGGAATGATGTCCACAAAGTATTAATTAAAGCAACAGACAAGGTCTGAATCTTCTCAGAAGTAGTGCCAAAGGAGAAACAAATTAATTCCTTGACATGAGAATTCATTTATAATAAGCTTAATGGCTTCCCTCATAGCTCAGTCGGTAAAGAATCCGCCTGCAATGCAGGAGACCCCGGTTTGCTCCCTGGGTCGGGAAGAACCCCTGGAGAAGGGAAAGGCTACCCACTCCAGTGTTCTGGCCTGGAGAATTCCACAGACTGTACAGTCCACGGGGATGCAAAGAGTTGGATACGACTGAGCGACTTTCAATTTCACGTTCACTTAATATGTGTGAATAAGGTTTTTCCAGCCTTGGGCCTCCCAAAGCTGGCCCTGGCCTTCCTCGTCTCCATGCATCAGCCTTCCCCGTCCCCATGCATCAGCCTTCCCCTATCACCTTTTCCTGAGCACTGCTTTGCATCCAGAGCACCTCCCGAGTCTGCTGTCCACTCACCCACCTGCCTGTGTCCCCGGTTCTTCCCCATTCCGCTCGCGGCAGCATTAGGTCACACCTGCCTCTGCTCAAGACCACGGCTGGTCAGGCACGTAGACCAGACTCTCACCAGACAGCAGGGGCAACCGTGGTATTTCCAGAGGAGAGGAAGCTGCCCCCATAGGGTTCTAGGTCCCTAACACCTCCTCGTTCCTCTCAGCACCACTGTTGTCAGTAGGAGTTAGTGGGCCCCATGTTACACGTAGGTGTCACCTGAGGTCGACAGGCGTTAAGTCACAGCCCTTAAGATCCACCAGGCATTAAGATCCATCCTTCTGCAAAGCCGAAATTCCAGGGCAGAACTCTCTGCATAAAGCAAGTCCCTGACAAGGGAAACAGGGAAGAAAATGCTCTGTGGTGTTAGTTTATCTTTTATGTGCTTATTTTGCCACTTCCCATAGTGATTAGCTCCGAAATCCTTAGAATGCTAAGTTCCTGTCTTGTTAGGAGGCAGCAAGAGAGGGAAGAACTTGGGTGGACACTTTCCCCTTGTTCATATCTGAGAAGATAAGAAGGGGAAGTTATAAGCAAGA
This sequence comes from Bison bison bison, assembly GCF_000754665.1. Lineage (NCBI taxonomy): Eukaryota > Metazoa > Chordata > Mammalia > Artiodactyla > Bovidae > Bison > Bison bison. The sequence goes on along the minus strand of NW_011494608.1, from coordinate 6,073,017 downwards.
GTGATTAGAAGAATGGCAAGCCAAGAGTTATGTGAATTTGCTGATTAGTAAAACCAGTAAACAGTGTGTCATGGGAGCTGAGCAAGGATTTTGTAAGGATGTGCTAAACATCGTCATCGCCATCATCGTCATAGAATAATAAAAGGATATGAGATCTGAGACCAGGACTTAGCAAGGAGTTCGCTGGTTTAGGTTCTAACTAGTAGAGTGTGAAATAGGGGATTAAAATGTTTGGATATGCAGTCAACCACATAAATTCTGACTTGTTTTCTGTGGTTTTGTTTGTAGTACCTGCTCACTTATAGTTAAGGGTGAAGTCATCCTTGTTTTATTTTTTTATATTTTATATTCATTTTATTTTTTTAATGTAAAAGATACTTATATTTCATTTTTGTCCATGATCCTTTTATATCTTCTATGTCTCCTGATCATCTTTCATGTCCAGAGGCTTTGCTTTATCTTACTAGCGTGATTGCCACCTAGTGGCCAAAAAGCCTGGCTCACTTATATCCAAAGTATCAATAAGTAGAAACTTTGTTGTTGCTCAGTTGTGTCAGACTTTTTGTGACCCTGTGGGACTGCATCTGGCTCCTCTGTCCTTCACCGTCTCCCAGAGTTTGCTCAGATTCATATGCCATCTGTGATGCCATCCCATCATCTCATCCTCTGTCGTCCCCTTCTCCTTTAGCCTTCAAGTCTTTCCCGTGAGAAGGATCCATTCTCTCACCTGTTTTCTCGGTCAGAATGCCGTGAGGCACTTGTTATTAATGGTTGGTTTTGTAGCCTGATCTAAAGAAAATCACTGGGACTTCCAACATGTCCTCACGTTCAGTTTTTTGACCTTAGGCCAATCACTTAATTTCTCTTTTTGTTTTGCTTTCTGTGTGAAACTTAGATTTTAAACATTGACTAATGTTTATTTTTAAGGATCATCAGATTTTAGGATTAATCTAAGGTAATTTAAGCATCCCTGGTATAACTCAAATCTTTTTCTAATCAGGCCAGCCTACTTTCTGTATAAATATAGCATTATCCAGCTGGAATTGAGGTTTATAAGGCTAACTTTCAAAGAGTGTTCAAAAAACTGCAGTTTATTTACACATTGTAAAAGAGGCAATATTTAGAGGGTTTGTAATAGTTAAGGGTTACGAAAACATTTTCTGCCTAAACCAACTTGTCTCAATGTTTTCTGCACACATCTAGAAAATTACTTGTCCCAAGTGTTCCATGACTATGCCAGTCATTTGGAGCTTTAATATATGTATTTCCTTCTTGAATAATGTGTGGAACGATAAATAAACTTCTTTTATGTTCTTGCAACAGTGTCATTATATGTACTGATTTGGTGTTATCATTTGTTAATTCACTTCTTTCTGTATTTCAGGAAAGATGTTGGTTTGAAGCGGTTTTTCCCTAGGAGTTTACTGGATTCAGTCAAGGTAATTAGCATCGTCTTTATCATACTCAGATGACCGTGTTAGGCAGATACCTCCCCCGTGCCACGTGCTCTTCCCTTTTACCTGTAAAAGTCTGAACATAAGAAGCTGACAGTTACTCTAGTCGTATTCATGGGAAGTAGACTTTTAAAGGTGGAGCTTTCTCCCAGAAAACCGTGGTTTTGTGTCTTGATTGTGTGTGCACTCAGTACAAAACCAGGAGCGTTGTGTTCACAGTGGTGAATGCATCACCTCAGTCTTCACAGTCTCAGTTTCAACTCAGAGAAGTAAAGCAGCAGCACGTGCAGAGCCACAGGTGCTGAGTGTGCGTGCGTGCCTAGACGTGCACTCTGAAGGTCTGTCTTCTCTTGACTGGGGGACGCTCCTTCCTGTTAGTAACTTCTTGCAGAATGCCAGCTCCTGCCTCTGTTTGCAGCTCCCACCGCAGGGGAGGGGACATCGGGGATATGATGTGTGGCTCCCCAGCCCTTCCAGAACACGGTCGAGTGCGTTGTGAGAATAGAGCTTTGTGTCAAGTTAGAGTCCAGCTCAGAGGAGCTCTGCCATTTCCTAGCCTCATGATTTGGGACCTGGTTTCTTATTTCCACAACAAAGGAAATAGGGTAGGTAGGATTGCTGTGGCTTTTTAGCACATCAGTGTGTGTGTGTGTGTGCATATGTGTGTGTGTGTTAGTCACTCAGTTGTGTCTGACTTTGTGACCCCATGGACTATAGCCTGCCAGGCTCCTCTGTCCATGGGATTTCCCAGGCGTGAATACTAGAGTGGGTTGCCATTTCCTCCTCCAGGGAGTCTTCCTGACCCAAGGGTCACACACACATAACACAAGCACCTGTCGCAGTCTAATTTATAAACTCTGGAACTGTGGCTGTTGCTGCTGTGACTTTGTGTCACAGAGGTCACGTTCCACGCTGGAGCAGCCGTGTGGACACCATCCCGTCCACTGACGCCCAAGCACAGTGGTTCAGAAGCTGGCTCTGGAGCTGGCCTGCGTTGGTGAAGGTTCTGACCTGACACCTTGAGTCGCGTGGGGCTCAGTTTGATCTGTAGTTTGAGGCCCTAGCATGGGCACAGAAGCTTGCCCTGTGCACCCGTCTGCCCTTTGCTGGGTGGACTGGAGGGGAGGTGCTCACGAATGTCAGACACTGTTCTTCAGGGCGTCTGCCCCGTCACTGGACAGAATCTCGCATGGCCCAGTGCAGCCTTAGAAAGCAGGAAGGGGTGTGAAGGTGGCTGGGTCACGTTGGTAGGCCCTCCAGTGGCCATGTGTGCATCCCGGGGCGGCCTCAGAATCGTGCAGAGTCTGGTCAGAGCTGTGTGCAGGGAAGCAGTTACCCCAAGAGGCATGGCTGCTGGCATTTGGGAGTTCAAGAAGTTATCCTGCTTTTAAAATGGGTCCTCATACTCAAAATAGGCCACCCCAGGTGCCGGCCTCAGGCGCTGCGATACACGTGTAGCTGAGGTGAGAGACCCCCGTGACACACCT
>NW_011494608.1:6004003-6069945 GCF_000754665.1 Bison bison bison | reverse complement strand
ATCTTCTTCTTCTGTTAGGTCCATACCATTTCTGTCCTTTATTGAGCCCATCTTTGCATGAAATGTACTTTTGATATCTCTAATTTTCTTGAAGAGATCTCTAGTCTTTCTCATTCTATTGTTTTCCTCTATTTATTTACATTTATCACTGAGGAAGGCTTTCTTATCTCTCCTGGCTATTTTTTGGAACTCTGCATTCAAATGGGTATATCTTTCCTTTTCTGTTTTACCTTTCACTTCTCTTATTTTCACTCTCTAAAAAAAAAAAAATAAAAAAATAAAATGGGTCCTCATACTCAAAATAGGCCACCCCAGGTGCCGGCCTCAGGCGCTGCGATACACATGTAGCTGAGGTGAGAGACCCCCGTGACACACCTTGCTTGTTTCTTCCAGACTAACCTATAGAATGGCCTGATCAGTTAATATTTGGTTCTCCAAGAGCCACTTTGTCTTCTGTGCCTTTCCCCTTCATATCTGGATTTCTAGAAGATCCTTTGTAGTTAATGCTGACCCTGAAGTGTCAAAAGTTTACCTTATATTTGATGGAACGAGGCCTGGCGTGCTGCGATTCATAGGGTTGCAAAGAGTCAGACACGACTGAGCGACTGAACTGAAAGCTATGATTGATTGATTGATGGCAAATAGGATTGGGGTGTATGTGCCTGATTATTAAAATTAATTTATAAGATATTTAAAACTTCTCTCTCTTTGATCTTAGTGCCAGAGGCACGTTTTTAAAAACACCGGACCAGTAAAACTAAGTCAGTCGCAACATGAGGGAACTGTCTATGAAATTGTAATTATTACTCTTCACAAGTATCAGGGAGCTGTGACAGCTGTGGGGGCGGGGGGTGTGCGTAAGTGTGGCGTGGGGTCTGGGAGCAGTGGGGCGTCTGTGGGCAGACGGGAGCGTCTCAGAGAGGACCTCCTGGCAGCACTGCTTTCGTGTCTAACAGCTGCGTCAGTGTCGTGTGAGTTGTTTTCTTCAGGGCATGGGGTGGGGCGGTCGATGGGAATTCTGCACTGTCTTTACAGCTCTTCTGTAAATCTAAAATTATGTCACAAATAAAAGAGCCAGATTTCAGCTTATTTGAGTATAATTCACAGTAGAAATCTCATTTCAGGATTAGAAATGTTACGAGATCCACAGTTAAGTATCTGTACTTCAGAGTAATAGAGTGATTTCCTAGGCCCCTCCCAGGAGCATTTAAGTTACTCATCATTCCCGTTCCAGTGGTGAGCACAGAAGTACCCGGCTCAGCACTCACTCAGCCTCTGAGTCCTGGCCTCTGCACGGAGAGTGCTCCCCCTGGTCTAGACCCCTGTAAGGAGGCTGGAAAGGAGGCATGCTTTAGACACACGCACGTGTGCACACACACACACACGCAAGTGGAGGCTGGAAAGGAGGCATTCTTCAGACATACACACGCACGCACGCACACACATGGAAGCTGGAAAGGAAGCATGCTTTAGTGACCCACACGTACACACACTGGAATATGATCAGCTGTAAAAAGAAGGAAATCTTGCCATTTGCAATAACATGGATGGTCCTTAAGAATGTTGTACTCAGTGAAGTCAGACGGAGAAAGTTATATGAAAAGAAAAAGAAAAAACATCAAGCTCCTAGATACAGAGAACAGGTGGTGGGACATGGGGGGAGTGCGATGGGTGCAGCGGTCACCAGGTGCAGACTTTCAGTTACAAGTGAGTCCCGAGGATGTGATGTAAAGCACGCTGACTAGTTACTAGCACTGTGTTGCATACTTCAAAGTTGCTGGGAAGCAGGTCTTAAAGGTGCTCATCACAAGAAAAAAAAAGCGTAACAGTGTGAGATGGTGTTAACCAGACATTGTGGCAGTCGGTTCACAGTGCTGATGTGTGCAAGTACTGAATCGTTATGCTGTACACCTGAAGCTAATACAGCCTTGTATGTCAGTTACAACTCAATTTAGAAAAACACACTTGACACGCACTTGTTAACAGACCTAGAGTTGGCATCTGGGAGAGGGGGAGATAACGTAACTCCTCGATTCCTGTTTCTTAGTGTATTTTTCTTTTCTGGCATATTTTCTTTAGGATTATATTAACCTTTTCATCCAGGAGGCCCTCAGAGGCCATTGTTCTACTAAGAGCAGCATCTGATAAATGTTGTTCAGAAGGCTGAATAGCAACAATTTCTGATGCTTCATCCTAGTAATACTGCCTTCTCTTTGTGTATGGACTTGTTGAAAACCAACTAGCTGTCACTGACAGATGCCTTGTTTCAAACACAGAGAGGATATTGAAACCCTGTAAATAGGGAGGTATATTTATTAATATCAAGAGATTCTAGGGAGTCAGTTTTTATAAAACTTTTTCCTCACTGAAAAAGAAGGAAAGAACTGATGCTTTCTAAGACATCCTTCTTAGAAATGAATCTGGGGCTCCTCTCAGACAGCAAGCATTTTCTAGTTCTTGCCCAGCACTGGTGCTGTATGTGAGATCTCTTGGTCCTCTTGGGTGGCCTCACTGAAGCAGAGACCCCGAGAAAGCTTAGGTACTCCTGACCAGGCGCCCCTCTTGGCTGGCGGGAAGCCAGGGTGTGGCCCTGTGTCCCAGGAAGCTAGCCTGAGCCGGCACGCCAGCTTGTGCAGCCGCTGCTCGCCACTGTGCCTCCCTGCACCTTTGCCTGGCGGCATGCGTGCACAGCGAGCCAAAGCGAGGGCTGGGGTGGGCGCTCAGTAAGCATGCTGCGCTTCCCCCAGGTTCAGCTGGGCGAGCAGATCCGTAAACTATAGCTCGGACTGTCTGCTAACACTGCATAATTACTACTTTCAAACATCTTTGCTCAGTTACTCGGAAGTTTTCTAGCAGGTTCAGTGATCAGGTGTGCTGTTAGTTGACCCCATGCGTGTCCTGTGGCTGAGGGTTTTGGAAAAGAGGACAAGCCATCGACTGGACTCTGTTTGGTGTGGGGCAGATGACTTCACCCCTGCTCGCCAGGGGCAGCGCACACGGCCCTTTGTGTCTCTGACATGGGGACACTGCAGCGGAAGTGGCGAGGGGGCGGAGCCGAAGAGGTTGGGCACCTCGAGGGACGTCGGGGTGCAGAGCCAATCAGCACAGTCTTGTTGGCCCGGCCAGTGGGGAGGGAGGTTCTCTTGGCGGCCCATCAGGTTTCAGGTGTCGTGGAGATCTCAGGTGGGTGAGTGTGATCCTCCAGAGGAAAGTCAGAGACTGTTTGCACAGCCTCGAGTTAGAACGGTGGTTGGACGCCATCTCAGCCATGGTGAGAGCGGCCCTTTGCAGGCCCTGGGTTTGTGGCCCAGAGCTTGGATGGGTCTTCCCCAAAATGCACTCCCTGGATTTTTTTTGCAGAGCGTCCACGACTGACCACTCACATTCTAGGCAACATCTGAGATTCAGTCCTTGCTGCCCTGGAACTCACTATGCTTCTCCTTGGTTTAGCCTCTGTGGCCTCTTCAGATTGCCTGGGATCCCATCCCTGGCTTGCCTGTCTGAGCCCCGGCCCTGGCTACAGCTAGCTGTCGGCCTCCTGTGCAGGCTTCCACCCACGCAGCTCCCCGCGGCCGCTTTACCTGTGGGAGCACCTCGGCCCCATGCGCCCAGGACAGACGTGCCGACCCACCCTGCCTCCCTCATGCGTGCCCCCCGCGTGAGGCCCGCCTCCTGTGCGCTCCTGTGACTGTGTCTCCACCACGCCGGGCTGTCTTATTTTCACATGTGTGTGTGTGTGTGCCCCGACATGGGGTCCTCTGCACACTTCCGCACGGAGCCTCCTCATTGCTAGGTCTTCACCTAGTTCTTTCATTATTCCCAAAGGATAATCTCTCAAAGGCTGTAGTTGTAAGGTATTTGATTTCTGTTACCAGACTGCTTCAGAAAGGACGTGTCGACTGCCCGGGAAGTGTGGGGTGTGTGAGGGCTGTCATCCCCCTCCTCTGCCGACCGCAGGAACCCCCGATTCCGATGAGCCAGAGCTGAACTGTATACTTTAAAATAGTTGAAAGTGAAGTGTTAGTCAGTCGTGTCCGACTCTTTGCAACCCCATGGACTGTAGCCCACCAGGCTCCTCTGACCATGGGATTCTTCAGGCAAGAATACTGGAGTGGGTTGCCATTTTCTTCTCCAGGAGATCTTCCCGACCCAGGGATTGAACCTGGATCTCCTGCATTGCAGGCAGATTTTTTTTAACCATCTGAGCCACCAGATGGTATATTATATGTTGTGTGTATTTTACTATAATTATTTTTTTAAAAAGGACCAGACTCTGATAAATAATGATGTTTGGTGAATGCAGGTGGTATTATGTGGTGCTGGGGAAGAGATGTTCCTGGGTGTTGGGGGTTACTGCTGTGGTCTTCACTTACTGTTGACTCTGAAGAGATGTTTGTGGTTTTATCACACAGGCCAAAACACTAAGAAAATTGATCCAACAAACATTTAGACAGTTTGCCAACCTTAACAGGGAAGAAAGTATTCTGAAGTTCTTTGAGATCCTCTCCCCGGTGTACAGATTTGATAAAGAATGCTTCAAGTGTGCCCTTGGTGTAAGTATGGGGATTTGCAGTAGGGGACTCGGTGGAATCTCTTTGTCTTTTCCATGAATACCTCAGTTTCTGATTGGGATCTAATTTGTCCCGTGTTTAACACGAGAATATTTTACCACTCTACAGTGGGAGAACAATACAAAAAGAAAATATGTCAACGTGATGAGACTAAAACAGTCCTTTTTTAATAGCTTGCCTGTGTTCATATTTAGATTTATTTTAATCCCATCCCAGCGATTCGTTGATTAACTGTTCTCTCAGGGCTAGTTTACCTACGCAGATAATCTTCCCAAAGAAACTGTTGGCTTGAGGCTCACGGGAATGAGCTCAGTCTGTCTGTCCCTGCTCAGGCTCAGCAGGTGCTGCACCATGGAGTTGTACATGCATGTGTGCACGCTCAGTCGTGTCCGACGCTTTGTGCCTGGACTGTAGCCCACCAGGCTCCTCTGTCCGTGGGATTCTCCAGACAAGAATCCTGGAGCTGCAGGGGATCTTCCCACCCCAGGGACCGAGCCCCTTTGTGTCGTGTCTCCTGCCGTGGCAGGCAGGTTCTCCACCACCAGGGCCACCAGGAAGGCCTGGCGTTGGGCACGTTCTGTGTTATTTGATGACAGAGATGAGTAGAAGCTTGTCTGGCCCCTGCTTTGGTCCTTTAATGTTTCAGTGGTTCTTCATCTAAAATACCTTTTTTTCCTCCTGGTGCCTTTGCCGTCACCTGTTTCACCTTCAAGTCAAGCTGGATTATTTCAGTAGAGCTGGCGATTGGCCCCGAGGAAGGAATCAGTTACCTCACAGACAAGGGCTGCAATGTAAGTGTGCTTCACCTCGGCAGGAAGGGGCTGGCACTTGTGGTGTCCTGAGAGGAGGCAGCCCTGAGCAGGCCGAGAGTCTTGAGTAAATGCGTGGGATTTGGCCCTGCAGACTGACGGCTGTCATGAAATGCTTGAGGGTGGGGACTGATGGGCACGTTGTGTCTGCATGAGAAGAAAAGCCCACTCCTCTTGGGAAATGAGCTGGTGGTGTGTCCTTGTGGGAAGGGTCCTTTAGATGCCCGCTGTCTCCCCAGCACCAAAACCCTCAGAAGAACCCCAGAACAGGTCAGAGACGTTCCTTGCTCATGGTGTGTTGGGAGTGGGCATGGGTCCCTCTCTCTGAGAGAAGCAGGGCAGAATGCTCCCTGAGACCGAGACTGTCACCCGGAGAGTCAGGTCAGGGGCTCCCTCCCTCCTCTGCGTGTCTTCACGCTGGGGCACGGCGCCCCCTCGTCCAGCCCCTGAAGGTCGAGCACCCCTCTGCCTCCAAGAGCACAGAGGGCAGACACACCCCTGACCGTGAGGTGAGCAGGCGGCCCTGGCAGGTCCACGCCAGCTCCTCAGAGTGAGAAAGGCCCCCTCCTCCTGGGCGAGGTGGACAGTCAGGCTCCCCAGACACCCTGTCAGCGGGGTGGGGTGGGGACCACGGAGATTACACGGGATAGTGCACGAGTGTCTGGCATCTGTGGTCAAATGTTTGCGTTTTCTTCCCAAAGCCCACACACCTGGCCGACTTCAACCAAGTGCAGACTATCCAGTATTCAAACAGTGAAGACAAGGACAGGAAAGGGACGCTGCAGCTGAAGATCGCAGGGGCGCCCGAGGTAAGGGGGATAAAGGAGATAGCCTCTGCTCATGCTGTGTCTGTTCAGTCCTGTCTGACTGTGTGACCCTATGGCCCGTAGCCCACCAGGCTCCTCTGTCGATGGGATTCTCCAGGCAGGAATACTGGAGTGGGTTGCCATATCCTGAAACAATCATTATTTCTAAACTAGCCCTTTATTGAAAGGATTGTTTCAGGATATAGATGAAGTTTTCATGGATCATCAGAATCTCAGCTCTCTCTTACGTAATGAGCATCACATAACAGATGTGTGTGTGTGTGTGCTCAGTCGCTCAGTCACGTCCGACTCTTTGCAACCCCACGGATTGTAGCTCGCCAGGCTTCTCTGTCCATGGTGATTCTCCAGGCAAGGATACTGGAGTGCGTTGTCATTTCCTCCTCAAGGGGATCTTCCCGAGGGCTCAAATTTGTGTTTCCTTCTTGGCAGGCAGATTCTTTACTGCTGAGCCTCCTAGGAAGCCCTGCATAACAAATTGTTGTTGTTTAGTCGCTAAGTTGGGTCCAACTCTTTGTGACCCCATGGGCTGCAGCATGCCAGGCTTCTCTCTCCTGCACTGTCTCGCAGAGTTTGCTTGAATCCATGTCCATTGAGTTGGTGATGCCATCCAACCATCTCATCCGCTGCTGCCCTCTTCTTTTTTTGCCTTAATCTTTCCCAGCATCAGGGTCTTTTCCAGTGAGTCAGTTCTTTGCATCAGGTGGCCAAAGTGTTGGAGCTTCAGCATCAGTCCTTTTAATGAATATTCAGGGTTGATTTTCTTTAGATTTCACTGATTGATTTGATCTTGCTGTCCAAGGGACTCAAGAGTCTGTTCCAGCACCATAGTTCAAATGCATCGATTCACTTAAAAACTAATGTAGTCTTTCTGTGGAAAAACTAGAATATTATCATGAATTACCAAGAAAATCAACCTCTTAAAATTATATACATTCTGTAAACTGTGCTACTGTCTTATTTCCTGGATGGTGTTATATGTGATGTTCACTGTGGGGGGGTGGGAGCAGCACACACAGGGTTACTTCTGCATGAAGCCCATTTGGGGCGCTGCCCTGGCCCCACTGTCACCCCTAGGCTCTGTGCTGCTGCCGCCCCTGCTAGGGCAGGTTTGTTCTCGAGCCTTCTCTCATCTCATTCTTGCTCCTCCTGCTTTGGAATCCTGGCATTTCTCAGGCTCTGGGCAGTACACTTGAGTCTCAGAATTATACCACTGATGCCATGAAATATTGAAACCTTCAGATTTCCTGAAAATCTCTCAGAAATTTCCTGTCTGCACCATGATTTTCAGGCTGTCCTCCTTTCTGTTTGCTGCCCTCAAACAATACTTGGGATGACTCAGGTGAGCTGAGTTGTTCCTTTAGAAGGAAGTTATGAAGACTATGTGAGTTAGGACGTAATTGTGTTTGAAAGTAAAAATACCACTCTGATTATCTCCTGGATAACATTTAATGACAGGTCTTTTAGGAAATGTATCATAATTGTGTGTTTTGCCTTGAAAAAAGTGATTTCTAAGCTCTTAGGTAGAGCATGCTCTGCATGCTCAAAATAATGAAATTCCACTAATTTTCTTTAAGGTTAGAAAAATTATGATGGATGGTTGATAAAAGTCTACTCCACACTTGTCTAGTTTCTAAAAGAAGCCATAATTGAGCTTACTAATTTTCTAAATTCTTAATTAGAGTATGCCTAAGGAGCCAGACCTTCTGTAGGAAACATTTTTTTTCCCCCACCTCTTTGTTCTAGAAAGTGACTCTAAGCGATTTAAGTGTCTTTTTCTTTTTTGTCTGGCTTTGCCTTCTGTCACATATTCTAGGAATAAGATCCTTAAATACCACCCTCTCTTCTCACTGAGACCTGATGACAGATCTCGTCTCACTCCCACTCTCCTCTGGGCTCAAGTGCTCCTCGATCTGATGTCACGGCACAGCTGGCCCTCTGAGGAGCGGAAGGAACAATGACCGCTCTCTCTGGCTCTTCTCCCCTGTCCAGCCCCTGACGGTCACGGCCCCGTCCCTGACCATCGCCGAGAACATGGCCGACCTGATCGACGGGTACTGCCGCCTGGTGCACGGGGCCACGCAGTCCTTCATCATCCGGCCCCAGAAAGGTGAGCCGCCCCTGCCCTAGCCTTCCGCGCCGCCGCCAGGCTCGCCTGCAGCCCGAGCCCGTCCTTCAGGCCACTCTGAACGTGAAGAGTGAACAAATAATTCAGCCCAGCAAATCTGTATTCCTGCTTTTCTAGGGCAGCGACTCAGCTCACAGCCTACGAGCTGGGTTTGGACAGAGCTTAAAGGACACATGGTTTGTGTTCAGACCCTTTTGATTTGAGCGACAGCCTTAAAGTATTGTCTCAGTTACCATTAGTGTTTTTTAAATAAACTTTTGGGATTATGTTCAAGGGATTTTTTTTTAAGCCCCTATAACTCATATAGATAAAGTCTCCTATTTGTTAAAGCTCTCAAAAGCTTAGAGCAGTCAGAGAACAAACTCGGTCTGAAGCATGATGTCTTGAATCCTCGGAACGGGGCTGAGTCTCTGTAGCCTTTTGCAAAGGGTTAAGACACAGTGTTTCTGAGGGTCTGGATTTCTGAAACAAAGCAGGAAAAAACCAGGCTTTGGAATTACATTGACCGATGGGTTCACATCATGAGCGCGTGCCATCTGCTAAGTACTTAGCTTCCTGCACCTCAGTTCCGTCCAGGAAGGCGAGAAGAGTGGTACTTGCTTCTGTGGTCTCTGCGGGAAGCAGGATGGGAATGGCCTCCATTGGAGGTGGCTCAGGGCACCCACAGTGTTACACACTTCAAAGATTCTGCTTGTTCCCATGTGATCGTGACGCACTGGATGAGCCTGGGCTTGGGGACTTCTCATCCTTAAGGAGGAGCAGTACCTGCTTTGTAGCGTGGGAGGTGGGTCCATGTCCACAGTTGCCCCCATCAGGCTGCCGCTCTGGGCAGGCAGACACAAGATCCTTGCCAGCACACCCCCACCCCGTGGGAAGGACGATCAGAGGAGGAGTCGGGGAGACATGAGGGATGCAGATGAGGCCCTGCACTCCTGGTGTAGACACTGCAGAGTCGTGCTGCCCAGCGGTCCAGTTCTCTGTGCTGACAGCAGGCGGAGGGCGTGGGGGTGGGGGATGAAGCAGAGGCATCGCTGGAATCTTTGTTTAAACCTTTGTTAGTGTCAGGATGTCATACTAAAGCCATCAGCCAAAAGGCCAGTAAGTGCATGAATTCCAGGACATGAATAATCTGGCAGAACTGTTTCTTTCCACCATGATCAAACCAATAAAATCTATTTATTTATTTTCCCCCTAAAATGGAGTGTGTGTTATGATAGCTTTTTTAAATGTGAAATACAGTAGTGAAGTTGCTTTTAGAAATATCTAAAGGCTCCTTTCATTTAAAATTTTTGCATTCATGAGCTCTTGAGTTTTCATTTTGTGCTTCATTTAAATGAAGGTATTTACCTTGCAAGCATTGTTTAAATGTTTTGGGAAAGTTGCTTCACATAAAGATAGTATTCTGTTAAAAATGTTAAATGTACTATAGCACCTATCTTCTTTTTGGTAAATAATTGTTTTATTTCACCCTAATTTGCCAAAATATTGTTCATCAATTTGTTGGTATATGAAAAAATAACATTCAGACATTAGGCGTTAAATGTTTGAGGCTTTAACATCTTCTTGGGTTGGTTTTTAGTTGACTTTTTTCCCCTGTTGGAAGAAACATTTTGATATCAAATCTCATGAAATGCGACACATTGAATTCTTCATTCATATGAAGACAGCATAAATGAAATCGCTTCTCATAAAAACGTAGTGGGTCCGAGGCTTTTATCAATTTTATGTGGTCTTTATAGATGATTAAGCCTGATAATTTACTTTATTCTAAATCACAGCATATGTGCTTGTGACTATTGTATAATAGATTCCTAAAGTTAAGTTATATCGCCTAGTTGAAATAATATTTATTTATTTTTTTAAATAATATTTAAAGTCAAATTTTTTAATGGATTATAATTAGAAATATGTGGACAGGAGCATATGTACACTTTCTAATTTAGTTTCTTAAAATTTCAAATAAGTGTAAAATATGTTTCTACAACTCTGATGCACCATTTTCCTGGTACACGTGTTAAGGAACAGTTGCATACATACCCGTCTGTTCTCTCTAGGTTATGAGCTGCTTCATGGTAAGCAACACGCATGTGTTTGTGAATGTAACAGTTCTAAGTGACGTCTCAGTTCTACACGTGAGCGCTGCTCTGCCCAGGTGCACTTTGTTAGCTCTGTGATCCACCATAATTGCTTCAATTTAGAAAGGGCTTTTATAGGTGGTATCACTGGGGCAGAAAACTGTAAGAGTCAGAAGCCACGTGCCCGAACCAGCTTCTATCAGAGTTGCTCTGTTACCCCGGACCTTCTTGTGGGGCCTTACCTAACTTTTCCTTTAATTTAGAGAAAACTCAGTGGCAGTTTTTCAATTTTTAGTTAAATTCTCCTCAGAGGAAAGTATTGTGCAAATTAGGGTCATAATTTCACATTACCAAGACAAGAGTAACCCTTTTCCCAGGCAGCCAGGGGACTGGTGGGAAATTAACCTGGCTTTACCACCAGGTTAATCCAGATAAGAGAGGTTAAACCAGGGGCTCCGTGCTTCCTGGTTCACTAAGGACAGCTGGGGAACGCGTCTCCCCAGCCCCTGAGCAAGTCCTGAGCTCCCCTGTGATGCCCCGGCCGGAGCCCAGCCATCATCGTGGGGGTCAGCCCCTGTGTAGGGGCCCCAGCACCTCCCCCAGCTGCGTCCCTGGGCCTCCTCAGGCTCTGAGGCTGCTGGCCCCTCGGCTGCCCGGGACCCACGTTCCTCTGGCAGCTACAGAGCCGGTGGGTTTGTTTCCTTTGAATTTCTGTGTTCCCTGTATAGGTTTTGGAGTAGCCAAACCTCTGCAGGGTGTTCAGTCTTTGTAAAGAATGTTGGCTTTGATTATGAAAAATTCTTTCTTCTCTAACGTCTCCTGGGAAGAACAGCTTTCTTCTGTTTATCCCTTAGCCTGGTTTTGAGAGGCAGTGCCTTTCCTGTAGTCTGCACCTGCAGACAGCATGTTTGTCATAAATACTGAAAATAAAGCTGTGTTAACCCATCACAGGCATATAACAGCTGCGTTTAAAGGATTATTGCTAAAATTCTGGGATAGGACTCATCTTCTTTGGTTTCTACATACAGTCTTTTCCAAAGGAATCTCATCTCTCTCTTTTCATTTTTTTCCACAGAAGGTGAACGGGCTTTGCCATCGATACCAAAGTAAGTACCACTCTCTGTGCCTTGTTAGTCCGTTGCATTAGAGACTGAAAGTCTCCATGCTTTATTTTACATTTGCCTGAGTAATGAAATTTCTACATGTATGATTAGGAAATCAGAAAGCAAGTATTTCCAGAAAGAAATCAGTTGTAAATCATCTAAAGTATTTAGGGTTTTTTTTGTTGTTGTTGTTTTAATTCATTTATTTTTTATTGAAGGATAATTGCTTTACAAGTATTTAGGTTTAGTCAGAAGTGTAAAGTGAATCTTCCCTTGAAGTTCAGTAAGAAGCTCAAGAATAGTAGTGATAACAGGAGAGGGGTCTGTTGTCAGATGGTTACTATATAGGCAACGGCAGTCTGCACAGAGACCTGAAAGTCAGTACCATTCTGGATATTTTACAAGTGAGAAAATTAAAAATATGCAACTTAGGTTAATTTTAAAACATGTTTGTGTCACGGATTTCATAGTAGATACTTTAATCTGTAAAAGTGAAGAAGGCCCGAGCTTCTCTGTCCTCAGCCAGCGTGCTAGGGATTGGGGAGCACATGAAAGGCACCACGCTCACAGTCAGGTATGCAGCTGGGTGCCGAGAGCTCAGAGGGAGGGACTTGAGGAGACGCCCCTGGCGCTGCACAGGGGCTAAGGGAGCAGAGCCTGGGCGCCTCTGACCTGTCACTCCCTCTCCTCCACTGCCAGTCCCTCCCTTTCTGCTTCCAAACTGTCAGGCCCATGCACTTCACCTGCCCACCACCCTCCCCGGTTGTTAGCTGTTAGCACCTGTCTGGGCTCTACTAGCAGACGCCTGTGTCGGGGTCCCCTGGACCACTTCGTGCAGGGATTCTCTAGAAGGAATGCCCAGGACTCGGCACATAAAGGCTCTCATGGTTGCGATGCATGACAGCCCAGGGAGAGTGCGACGGCCTGGTGTTCAGAGGGGCCGGGCAGCCCCGGGGGCCCTCTCTCAGGGGCGCAGGCAGGACACATGGAGAGTGGTCTCCCAGGGAAGCTCGTAAGAGACTCAGCGCTCCGCCTTTACGTGGGCCTGGTCCCGTGTGCACCCTGTGCTTGGCGTGTGCCCAGATTCCAGTCTCCCAAACGGAAGGCAAGAGCTCAGCATGGGCCATATGATTTGCACCATTGGCCTCAGGACAGGGAGCTGTCCTGATCAGTAGGGATGGTGGCAGCCCTCCTCGACACCAGCCAGGGGCTAGCCTCAGAGGACAGCGCCACAGACCCCTGGCTCCCATCCTCTGCATGCCTTTGCCTGTCTTCTCTGCAGCATCGGGAGGGAGCTTTCCTCTCAAAGTCCTGTGTGGATGCTGCTGCTCTTGGATAAATGCCCATATCCTTCAGCCGTCTGGGGAGAGGCTGTGCGGCCTCTCCAGCCTTGCTTCTGCTCCCGCGCTCAAGCTTCAGCCACACTGAATGCCCTTCGGCTCCTGGAGCCCACGTCCCTCCTTCAGCAGGGCCCTGCTCAGGTCTCACCCTGCATCACTTCATCTGAAAACCCCCCATCACTCCAGTCCTGGAAGCAGCCCTGTGTTTTTCCGTAACTTATCTGAGTAACAGTCACCTCTCTGCTGCTCTCACTCTTGGGCTTCACTGATGGCCAGGGTCAGGGGGCCTGTAGGCCTGACACGGGACAGTAGGTGGCACCCAGTAGGTACACAGTTGCTGAGCAGGCAAGTGGTGGGGGGGTGAGACCATTTCTCTCAGCTTTTAGGCATTGTTTCACAAACCCAACAACATTTAATAGATATGTATTAATGTTCTGAATTAATGGATATTAACTAATTAAAATTATTAATGTTTAGTAATTATAAAATCAGGCAAGAAATTCGTGCTCATAATATTTTCAGTTGTAGAAAGTCTTTGAGAGATGACTTTGTGGATTAAATGCACAGGAATTATAAATATAGACGTAAAAGTGAGGAGTAAGGGAGTAGATTAGAAGTGCTAACAGATACTAGAAAGGAGCAGAATTTCCACAAATCACAGAGCAGCAGACGTGTTGTTACCACTGATCAGAGAGGTGTTTGTGAGCAGGTTGATTCAGAAAAGTACCCCAGCCGACAGCAGAGGACAACGCAACATGCTGTCTGTGGGACAGAGGCAGAGGACCGTGGCCTGTGTATTAGGAACGTGCACCTGTGACCTCCCAATAAATGCAGTTGAGAGGGAATTACGATCAGTCAGGTGGCTGCAGTGGAAGAGGAGCTGGTGGTTTGTTAGAACACTCTGGTTAAACTTTTATTATAGACATACCATTTCAAACGTGTAGCAAATTCAGTAAAAGAACTGATGTGTATGGCTTTGTGCTGTAAACCTTCCCCGGTCACTCAGTGGGTAAAGAATCCACCTGCAATACAGAAGACCCAGGTTCAATCCTTGGGCCAGGAAGATCCCCTGGAGAAGGGAATGGCTACCCACTCCAGTATTCTTGCCTGGAGAACCCCATGGACAGCGGAGTCTGGTGGACTGCTGTCCGTGGGGTCGCAGAGAGTGACACAACTGAGCGACTAACACTTCCTAGAGGTTGTGCAGTTGCACATTGAATATTTCTAGTTCTCAGAAGGGATATATTAAGCTCCAAGATTTCCAATATAAATTCTGTTTACTAAGGAAAATTCCTGTTCAGTATTTCTAGAGTAAATATTTATGTATCAGAAAAAAAGTTTTCTTTTATGAAAAGAGCAAAATAATTTTGACACCTGAAGACTGTAGGGTTCCTTTTTCCTCTCTGTTTTATGCTTTTTCGAAAAGTTTGAATTGAACTATACTTGGATTTTTTTTTAATGTGCTTAAAACCTTTGACCAAAATATGATTTTATGTGGATGTGTGTGTAAAACACTACCATTGTTGAGCCATTTCATGAAATGAATAACCAGATGTGTTAACCTTACCTGTGTCAGTCTGTAAATAATGACAGTATGTGTCACCATCCTGCCTGCTCTTGATCACGCTCTAAACGGCGGCAGGGCCAGTGCCGTGTCCAGAGGACTCCTCAGTCGCGCGCGTCTCCCCTCGGCAGCCCAGCATCTGAAGTGATTCAGGCCATGCGCACCACGCTCAGCAGTGTTGTGGCTCAGCGTTCCTTCCCTCGTCGGCCTGCACTTCTGGTCTTTAAAACGTTAAAGCAGGCTTTAAGGACCTCGGGTGATAGAATCTGGTATTTCACAAAGTCCCCCTCTGGACTGTGCCGTCTCCCTGGGAGAGGGCACAGCCGTCCTGGTTCTGGGCAGCTGGCGTGCATGTGAATGCCAGCAGCGTGGTCTGGAGAGTGGGGCGCTCACGCTTTGTACCTCTGTTCCAGGCTGGCCAACAGCGAGAAGCAGGGCGTGCGCACCCATGCGGTCTCCGTGTCAGGTAAGAGGCCACATGGGCGGCAGCGGGGTGCCCACAGCGGTGGGAGGGGGCCCCGTGTGTCTGACCTCTGCTCATTCTTATGAGGATTATGTCTTTCTAGGCTAGATTATGAATGTTAAAGATTAAAGTTATTTAATTTTTAAAACTTAAAAGTAACTTTAAAATTTGTATAATTTTACAGTAGTAGATTACTCACAAATTACTTAGAATTCCAAGTTATGTTTCAGTTTTAATGCCATGTTAATTGTAGAGTGAAAATGTTTGCTTTCGAAGCTGCCATTATAATTTATGCTTGCAGTTCAAAAATTAACATAATATGCTTTGTGTATTTATTATTTTTTGAAGTTCAAGAGATGTGGAATATTTATAAACAGCTTTTTTTGTTAACAATTAACATAAAATGGTGTTTGAATATCGCTTTTTAAAAGATACAGTTAAGATATTGACATAAGCAGTATCTTAACTATTTACTGGTGTGATGAGCATGGTGTGCTTTCTCTGATATGTTTCTCAAAATACATGTGCCTTTTCCCCCCCATTTAAAAATGTAGAAAATAGAGGAAAGGTGGGAAAAAGCATCTTCTATGGACCCAGGTTTGGCATCTTAAAATACACATGCTAAACGTGTGTATATACATGTATATATACACATGTATATCCATATGCACACATATATAGTATGTTCTCATCTATGTCACATTTCTAAAATAACGGATTCCTAAAACTCTACTGTCTGACAGTCTGACTTAGAAGAAGTCTAATTCTTGTTAGTTTAATTTACCTTGAGTGAATTTTTACCTAAAATTTAGTTTTGTGCATTTGCCTAGTTGATGACTGAATTATTTGTTAATGTTCCAGCATACAAATATAATTGCTTATTTTTTTTATTATCCATAAACATCCGACAACCCTCTTCTCAAGAAATATTTGTGTTGGTATTCATGCTTTTGTGCTTAGCAGAGGTCCTCTAGTGAGGAACCTCGTGGGGCAGGTGTGTAGGGGGAGCCCTGCGGCTCAGGAGTCAACCCCTTCCTGATGTGGGGAGAGGCCTGTTCAGTGCCGGAGCTTGTGCTGCCGGGCGGTGCCGGACGCCGGCAGCCTCCCCTCAGCCCAGGGTGACGCACGGGGGCTGAGTAGCTTGGCATCTCCAGTCTGTGGTGGCGCAGGAGATTTGGCAGGCAGGGAGCAGGCCCTTCGGGGTTGTGATCTAGTTGGAGAGAGACGCCACCGCCCACCCGAGTGGCCTGGTGGTGGAGAACTTGTCAGCATCAGAGGGTGTTTTGTACCGTGCTCCACAGAAGAGGAGCTATCCAGCCAGCGCTGAGTCATTCCTAAGCGCTCCAGTCCTCCCCCGCTGGACTGGAAGCGAGCCTGGGCGGCCAGCTGGGAGGCACCGGTGGTCCTCACCGACCTGGGCGCCCCTGTGCTCTGCAGGCGCTCTGTGCGATGCTGAGCTGACACACCCTGCCAAGCTCATCACAACTCCGGGTTGCGACAAAACACGACAGGCCTCACGGAAGCTTCGGGTCTCATTTCTTCCATTTCCTAATGTCCTCAGCGTTTTTCCACAGCTGCCCGTTAAGACACTTGTGGGTGTCACCTCTCCCAGCACCCCCGTCCTGATCCGCCTTCACTGTCCTCCCCAGGCACCCTGGACTGGAGTTCACGCTGCAGCCCCTTCTCTACAGCAGCTCTCGGGGTACTCCCCCCTTTACTGAATGTAGGTAGGCGATTCCCTTGGCAGAATCTTTCCTCAGCTCGGCCCCGAGGCTTCCCAACGTCTCTGCGCAGCCCGCCCCCGTCCTCCATACAGGTCTTCACACAGTTCTGTCGAGCGTCTGGCCCCTCTGTTCACCTCCTTCCCCCTGTAGTTCTGCTCAGACTGCTCCACCGGCCAGCACAGCCTTTTCATCATCACACGTCAAAATCTTTCCATTCTTCAGAGTCAGTGATGCTGTTCCACACGTGGCCACCACTTTGGTGGTTCACGGAACCACCAAACCTTCATTCACAGGCCACAAAGAACGTTCCATGTCCCATGAATATTTAGTGACTGGACGTACCTCTTAGATTCCTGTCACTCCTCCGTCACCCCGCTCATGACTTGCTCCCTTCCATGGAGTTGGACTCACAGCGTGCAAAGACTCTTGAACACGCCATCCCAGCAGTATGGCTGGCCAAGAGCTGCGCCTTGCACTTAGCTCTTAAGCTGTTAAGGTGACACCTAGATGACCAAGACTTCTGCCAAACCTCAAGATTCTTTTTTATCTGGTAGCCTGGAAACCACATGGGTGTGCTGTGGTTAACCTCAGCCACCCGCAGACTCAGTGGAGCGCCACGCCGGTTCCCCACGCCACAAGCCGATCTGTCTCCAGGATGGTGTGGTGGTGGCTGAGGCTCAGCCTGACTGTGGCCAGCAGTCATGACCTGCTTTTCTGTCATAGTCTATCCTGTCCCACCCCAGCAAACCCCTGCAAGGTGGCTATTAGTCCAGTCTTAGAAAGTCCATCATCAGGTGCTGCTCAGTGCCTGCTCTGTGCTAGGCCTTGTTCCAGATGCTGGGGTGCACTGGTGGACGGAGCCAGCTTGCTCCTGTGCGGACCTGATGTTCTGTGCAGGAGACGGAGACGCTGGATGGAAATCAAGCAGGCAGATGCAGAGTGAGGGTAGAGGTCCAGGGACGTCCCTCTGAGCAGTTGACTGAATACAGTGAGACTTGGGGCCTGCGGACACTGGGACAGTGAGCGCCAGGCCCTGCAGTGAGAGCTTGGCAAACTCAGCACCAGCCAGAGAGCTGAGAGGCCGGGGCAGGGCAGGCAAGGGCACACCCAGCAGAGAGGTGACAGCTCTCTCCTTATTAGGCACTCAAGGTGCTGTGCATAGCATTAGACATTACCTTGTTAATCCTTGTGACGACCTCCCAGGTCTTTATCGTCTCCCCATTTCACAGACAGGAGGAAAGACAGAGAGGGCTTGTTCAGTGTCACACAGCTTGAAAACGATGGAGCAAGGACTGAACTCAGGTCGTTATTGCCCTCTAGGTTATGTTGCCTTTCAGTAATAATTTAAGGGAGATGACCCCAAGTACAGATGAAGAATCAGCTGGGAAGATGGAGAAAGTGGGACTGCCTGATTCCCCTATTTTTTATACAGTCACAACTGAGAAGCTCTTCCCTAGTCTTTAAGGCTGGCTTCAAATGCCACCCCCTCCTGAAGCCCTCCCTGCCTACTCCAGGACCCTCCTTCCTCAGAGTTGTCTCGCCTGCCATACATGCCTCTATTGTGGATAATCTTTAAATAGATACGAGCTTAGAAACCTTCTTATCCCCTAGACCACAACTCCATCATAGACAAAGACATGTTCTATTTGTCGTTCCTGTCTAGGACAGAGTGCTCAGGGATTGTTTTTAGGTGAATCGGCTGCCTGAGCAAGGTGCGGAGATTGGTGCTAGGGCTTGGAGGACTGCACTTTGGTGGGGGGACAGGGAGAAAGGCAGGGACCCTCAGAGTGGATAGTGGCCTCGAGAGCTGCTGGGCTCACAGACTCCCCAAGTGCTGGTCATGATGAACCCTTCTGCATGCACCCCTAGGCAGTTTGGGGCAAGGGGTCCAGAGGCCAGCCAGTGGGAAGGCTGAAGTCTGGATGTCAGCAAACAGTCCCCAGCTCATGATCACGGGTTCCAGGCCCTCCTGCGTATCTCTTTGTGAGGAAGTAGAGTTTCAGACCATCCTCAATAGGGTCCAGTTTCAGTCCATGTTGAATATACGCAGTCTTGTTTCTGAGAGCTGGAGTTTCTAACGTTAGTTTGAGATGAGCCAGTTTACAGTCCATGTCCAGTATATGCAGTCTCGTCTCTGAGATCTAGAGTTTCGCTCTAATGTAAGTGTGAGATGAGCCAGTTTACAGTCCATGTCCAGTATATGCAGTCTTGTCTCTGAGATCTAGAGTTTCGCTCTAATGTAAGCGTGAGATGAGCTGGTTTATAGAAATAGCCCCCAGAATAGAGCATTTCCCTGGGCACCTTCTCAGAGGGCCTAGAGTCAACTTTGCTAGCCTATGTGTATGGTTTTAGGAACCGTGTTTCTTCTGGAGCGCAGTTAGCAGTACATGGAAAGGCCTTCGCTTGTCCTAAGGGGTCTGTTTGTGTCAGAGGGGCACCTGGAGTAGGTGGGGGGGTTGAGCAACGTTTGTGTGGATGAAGATTCCCCGGAATGCAGGTGCTTTGTTCACTGAATGAAGCTGAATTTTAAATATTCCAAAGGCAGAAACTTTGGTTTTCGGTTGTTTTTTGTGTTTCAAGGTTCTGTTTGTCTGTTTTAAAGAACCAGGCCTCTAGTGAAGCAGTGGGACCTTAAATGTAACAGAAATGCTGATGACCTGTGACAACCACTTCACTGTGCCCATGGCTCCTGTCACATGTCTGGGTTGTGGTAACGGGGCTGGAGATCAGAAGACCGTGTTCTCTCTTCTGTGTCTGTCACCACAACCAAGGCCATGACCTTTTCCTTTTGTTAGAAATGTTTGGTTTGATTGTCTCTGCTGAGCCCTTGGTGGTGAACACATGTATCACTCTGTAGTGATACTTTGCAATGGGATGTTTATTATAAATTAAAAAAAAATTTTTTTTGCTTTGTAACCGATTCTTCTGGTTTAGTTGTTAACCTTGCAGCATCATTCTAGCTATTTAAAATTACACATAGTGACTAAAAATTATCCTAAACTAAAAGTTGACAAATGTCATTTGCATTAAGCTGCTTCGTTACAAATTCTAAAGCAGCTACTTAATATATGTAGAAGTAGTTTGTGAAGTTCTGTAAAATATTAGGTGGTATGTGGGTTGGTGTTCAGCCGCTAAGTCATGTCTGACTCTTTGCGACCCCATGAACTGCAGCACGCCTGGCTTCCCTGCCCTCCACCGTCTCCCAGAGTTTGTTCAAATTCATGTCCATTGAGTCAGTGATGCTATCTTTAATAATTGCGTTTTTTTCTCCTTTTTTCTCACTGTCTCTGAAGCACTAAGCCTGCAATTCATTCATTGCGCTGCCACTGCTTTGTAAATACAAGTAGTTACTTAGCTATGAGTGAGGCTCAGAGATTATGCACACTCACAAGCATTGTCTTGTTTAAGCCTCAGGACAGTCTTCCTCCTTTTCCCACTTCACAGGTGAGCTAGGGTGGTGAGGTGTGGCTCACGTAGCTAGCCAAAGCAGAGAGTCTGGTGGAAACCCAGATCTGGGCTCTGAAACCCACTGTCTTCTCATCAAATCACACCGAGATGTTGGAAGGCAGGAGGTGTCGATGTGAGAAGGGAGGAGTATTTTCCTGGAAGAGTCTGAGTCCGATTTCAGGGTGGTTTTTCTTCCATTTATCAGGAATAGCAATAGCATAGTGTTGACTCATTTCTGACTGTTCTGTTGGAATCCAAATATCTGCCCTACCTTCAAGTTTGAATGAGTTTTTTTCATCTGGTTTACAGCCTAGTTTCACTTTTGGTAACTGATTTAGAAGGCAGTCTCCATCTATACTGAAAGCTTGATTTTAAGTGAAAGCTTTCAGGAATTGTTTAAGTGCCCTAATTTAGAGTACTGTCGCCTAGTACAGGGGTCCCCAAGCCCCCGGGCTGCGGACCAGTCCTGGTCCTTGGGTCCTCAGCTTGTTAGGAACCAGGAAAAGGTGAGCCGCAGGCAAGGGAGCCAGGCTTCACCTTCTGCCCCCCTTCACTCAAATGACCGCCTGAGTCACCCCCTACCTTTGAGTCATAGAAATACCGTCTCCCTTAAATCTAGTTCTTGTTGCCAAAAAAGTTGGAGATTGCTGGCCTATTACCTGTGAGGCTAATTTTTGTAAATTATGTGTCTTATGACATAATTTAATCAAACTAATGCAACTGATGGTTTTTATGTGCACTGGTGGTTTACCTGGTAAAGAATCCGCCTGCAGTGAGGGAGACCTGGGTTCAATCCCTGGGTTGGGAAGATCCCCTGGAGAAGGGAATGGCTACCCACTCCAGTATTCTGTCCTGGAGACTTCCACGGACAGAAGTCCATGGGGTCACAGAGTCGGACATGACTGAGCGACTTTCATTCACCCACTCATGTGGTAAGTATTGGGGGTTTGACTTATTCACAGTACTTGTCTTACTGGAAATGCTTCTGATTCCGACAGTCATAACTGGAGTCCTGCGGTCAGTGTGGGGTTAGGAGAGACGTTTAGAGGTCTCTGGCTGGGTGGGGGCAGGGTGATTGATCGTGTTGTACCTGAATGAGGAAGTCATGATCGGCAGAATACCTTTGCCCCCACCCCCCACCCCCTGTGCTGTCTCCTTCCTCCCAGGACCTCTCCTTGCACCATTGTTACAGCATCTGGACTCTCCCTCCTCGCACCATTGTTACAGCATTTGGACTCCCTTTGCCTCTCTTGAGATTTGAGGCTGCTGCCTGATTGCAGCCCTCTTCTCTCTGGCTTCTACAGGAGTCCCATGGGTTCTGAACTACCCACAGCGTGTGTTGTAGGCTAATGCCCTGAAGAAGCACCCAGAGCCAGGCTGGTTTCCTGCTCCTCAGCTGCAGGCTGGAGATGGGCAGACACATGTAGGACTCCCCTCGGGGACACTTTCAGATGAAAAAGAATCCGAATGAGATCGGAGCAATCATGAGTGCAACAGAAATTTACAGAGGATATTTACTCGGGTAAACTTCCAGGCCACAGATCTGTCCTCAGGCCCTGTGGACGCAGTTTCCAGAGTAGAGTGTGCCCTGCTGCTCCTTGTTGGCCCCACTCAGTGAGGGGCTGTGTGCTGCTGCTTCCTCAAGAGCACTCTGACCTGTATCTTCCAAGCTCTGGCCTGTAGGAAAGCGTCCCTCATGGTGGCCAGGGTTTGGGAGTATTTGGCTGATGAGCCATCTTATTCTCCTTGCTCCTGAGAAATCTGTATGCAGGTCAAGAAGCAACAGTTAGAACTGGACATGGAATAACAGACAGCTTCCAAATCGGGAAAGGAGTACGTCAAGCCTGTATATTGTCACCCTGCTTATTTAACTTATATGCAGAGTACATCATGCGAGATGCCAGGCTGGATGAAGCACAAGCTGGAATCAAGATTGCCAGGAGAAATATCAATAACCTCAGATACCCAGATGACACCACCCTTATGGTGGTGAAAGCAAAGAACGAAAGAGCCTCTTGATGATAGTGAAAGAGGAGAGTGAAAAGTTGCATTAAAACTCAATATTCGGAAAACTAAGATCATGGCATCCAGTCCCATCACCTCATGGCAAATAGATGGGGGAACAATTGAAACAGTGACAGACTTTATTTCGGGGGGCTCCAAAATCACTACATATGGTGACTGCAGCCTTGGAAGAAAAGCTGTGACCAACCTAAGTAGCATATTAAAAAACAGAGACATTACTTTACCAACAAAGGTCCGTCTAGTCAAGGCTATGGTTTTTCCAGTAGTCATGTATGGATATGAAAGTTGGACTATAAAGAAAGCTGAGCACCAAAGAATTGATGCTTTTGAACTGTAGTGTCGGAGAAGACTTGTGAGAATCCCTTGGACTGCAAGGAGAGCCAACCAGTCCATCCTAAAGGAGATTGGTCCTGAATATTCATTGGAAGGACTGATGCTGAAGCTGAAACTCCAATGCTTTGGCCACCTGATGGTGAAGAACCGACTCATTGGAAGAGATCCTGATACTGGGAAAGATGGAAGGCAGGAGGAGAAGGGGAACAGAGGATGAGATGGATGGATGGCATCACCGATGCGATGGACGTGAGTTTGAGCAAGCTCCGGGAGTTGGTGATGGACAGGGAATCCTGGCCTGCTGCAATCCATGGGGTTGCAAAGAATCAGACATGACTAAGCGACTGAACTGAACTGAATGAATAAACTTTGATAATCTTAAAATTTATTATTATTAATACAAGAAGCCCAAGTATCATCGTATTAAATATAAAAACAGATATTGTCCAAAGACCCAATTTTGGGGATTGGTTGTTTTTTTTTTTTCATTCATAGAGAAAAATTTTAAAGGAAGGCTTGAAACTTTTAAAATATAAATTCCGGAATTTGACCTCATGGCTTTCTAGTCATGTGTCATGGATGCATAATAATTGTGGGATTTATTAAAAATCAAACTGCATGATATAAGATAAAATGTATATGATATTTTTACATGCAAGGGATCATGTGAATGAATGGATATTGTTGTGCTTTTGAATTTTTAGCTTCTTAACTCTTTATCCTGGGAATTTCCAAATATAATACAGAAGTAGAGAGAGTAGAACGAGGTAGTGAATCTCCAGATACTCATCACCCAGATTCAGTAACTAAAATCCAGTCACTTCATCCCTGCCTCCACCCTCTTATTCCTCATTGATTGTCTTCCCTCATAGCTCAGTTGGTAAAGAGTCTGCCTGCAACGCAGGAGACCTGGATTCGATCCCTGGGTTGGGAAGATCCCCTGGAGAAGGAAATGGCAACCTACTCCAATATTCTTGCCTGGAGAGTCCCGTGGACAGAGGAGCCTGACAGACTATAGTCCATGGACTCGCAGAGTCGGACAAGACTTAGAGACTAAACCACCGCCTCTGATTGTCTTAAAGCACCTCTAAGGCATAGTCATCTGTAAGTGTTTCTAGAAGGTGAAGACTTTTTAAAAGCAGTTTTATTATACTGTAAGAAAGCTAACAGTAATTCCTTAATGCCAACTGTCATTCCGTGTTGTGATTCCTTAGTTTTAAGGCCTTGTCACTCTTGGTGGTGTCCAGTTGGGGGTCAGACAGGCGGTGCTGGATGAGCTTGGCTGTGTACCCCTGCAGTCTCTGTGCACTGTCTGTATGTATCTGTGGAGGAAATCACGTCCCTCACACCGCGCCCCACGCCCTGAGTCTGGCCGATTGCAGTTCTGTGACGCTGTGCTGAGCAGGTCGCTCTCTGGCCCCTGTATTCCTGAATTTCTTGTACTCTGGTCGTTAAGGTTGAGAGGAGTTTGGTCAGGGAGTTGGGTATGGGCTGAGGGAGGCAAGTGGGCAGATCTCAAGGACTCACGTTGAGATCACAACACACCCTGCGGAAATGTGACCAAATTGTTTCCATTCTTCTCATTTCCGCTCCTAACGTGGACTGATGGCAGCAAGCTGCCGCCATCCTCATCCTGACCCTGCCCTCCCCAGGCCCGCCCCTGGAGTCCTCATCTTTGTTGACGGGAGCCTGTGGAGCTGCAGCTTCTCCGTCACGTGGTGTCGCCCGTGCATATCAGAGGGTGGGGCCGCCCTTGTACTGACCCCACTGCCACGTGTCCGCTGTTGCCCTCACCGCATCGCAGTTGTCACGTCTCCAGCTCCAGGAGGGCTGGCATGTGTCTCGTTCATCCAGCAAGTGCCTGATAGAGAGTTGACTTTCAAGAGAGTTTTCAGTACGTGAATGACAGTGAATGAGGAGCGGATGCTGGTAGACGGAGGGCTTCGGAGCCTTGTGTTCAGATACCCTGGCTCCAGTTTTTTATGTGAAAGCAGTTTATTTGAGGTGTACACTTAAGGTCTGTGTCTTTGCTGATGGTTTGGGGGAAAGTGCTGATAAAGCTCTTTTACAAATCAAGAGCTGTTAGTTCTCTGCACTGTTCTCTTTGCAGTTGAACGTTAGCTGCTCACGAGAGCCTGTGTCCATCGGTCTCTGTTGCTTGTGCCGTCGTGTGTCAGCTTTATTCTTCGTAAAGGCACTATACCTTTGCTCGCTCCGCTGGCTTTGTGGATCTGGCTGACCTCTTCATGTCTTGCTTAAAGTTTCAGTATCTAGTGCTACTCTTTCCTAAGAGAGAAAACTGCATTTTAAAATATTAATGTCTCTCAAGTCAATTATATTAAGAAATCAAGTGTACCAGTAGTCACATAAAAGCATTGCAACTTTGTACTTGTCTTTATAGCTATGCCTTACAATGTAACATAAGTTTTCTCTGGTATTGAAATAATGTGTTTCTGTTTTTCTCTTCCCTCCTCCTGCCTCTGTATAAGGAGTCAGTCACTGCCAACCTAAGGTTAAGAAGGCTAGGCGCTTCCTCCCCTTGGTCTTCTGTGCCCACGAACCTTCTTCTGCGGGTACTGCACTCAGCTTTTGCACAGGCTCTCCTCTTAACCACAGCTGATTACAGCGGCCAGGCGGCAGCCTAATGATGCTTATAGATGGTGCCTGCCCCGGGGTCAGTGTAGTGCTGCCCGGCAGGGGCTGTGGGCTGGGGTTCAAGGTGACTGTCTGTGGGCCGTCCTGATAGAAGACTCTGTTTGCCTGTTCGCTGGTGTTTAAATGCATGACAGGGCGAGGAGTCTCTTCCTGTGTGATCTCAGTGTTTTCCCAAAGGGGCTGGCAGGTACCACACCTTTGCCTCGTGGGTGTCCTAACACAGCATGTGAGTGATGGAGGAGGATGGTGCCAGTGAGCCCCGGGGTCTCCTCGCCTGCTTCGTGGGCAGATATTCAGGGATGCTGCAGAGGACGGGCAGCCAGGGCCCCGGAAGCGTTATCTAGGAGAGGGAGATGGTGAGGGTGTAGCAACCTGGACGGTTCTTCTGCAGACGCTGTGTAGATGTGAGTGGAAGTGCATCGGCAGAGCCCCAGGAGGAGCGGCCGGAGCCCCGGGGCTCCCTGCGGAGGCCTTCTGAGGGCTGTTCCCTGCGCACACACTAATGACCCGCGGTTCCCATTTCTGTCCAAGAGGATGCACGTTCCTTTGAGGATAGTAGACTTGTCTTTAACATTTAATGGTGAGAAGCAATCAAATTAGCTTTGCTTAATGCGGCAGAAATGCACCTACTGCTGTTTTCCTGGGGTGATGTGAGGAGGCTTCACACTTGCACTAATGCCCTCAAGTCAAGTAAACATGCTGACTCCTCCATCCTGCAGTCTTTCTTTTACCTTCTGAATTAGACTGGGGTGGGGGTGGTTTTTGTGTTTTCCTTACACTTTGATTTGCTTGTCATTTTAATAGTGTTTTCCCTTCTCTCCCCCTCCCTTCCTCTCTCTCCTCCCTTCCCCTTTCCCTTCCTCTCCCTTTCTTTGCATGCCACCCGGATCCACAGATGAAATTAGTGGGGACGGTAATATTTATTTTCACGTTTGTGTTACTAATGTGAGATGATTATTTATGGATATAAATACCACTCAGTTTTTAATGAAAGGCAAAATGTGGCTTAGATCCAATAGAGCATGTGTGAAACCAGTGATGGTGTGAACTGGTGATCTCTTTAGAGTTGCTCAGGGCTTCAACCGAAGAAGGGTCACCGTCGGCTTCTTTACCACGTCTCACTGGTAAACTTGAGTTGTGCATGTTCATAGAGAATTTTAGGGATCTCATTATTAGAACTAAAGGTAAAGGGAAATTGTCAAAACTGTTTGATTCCTCAGTAAATGGGAGAGGGTCACACACTTTGCCACATTCGTGTGTATAGTTGGGAGTGGCGTGGCAGGAAGGACAGGAGGAAAAGTATTTCTAAGAGTCACAGAGACTGAAGCAGCTGCGAAACTGTCTGCAGCGGTTGTTTTTTCAGGCAGTCGAGGACACCACTCCATAAACTAGAAAGTTAAGAGTCACGTGCAGTGTCTTGTTTTCATTTCCCTTGTGTGCTGCCTGCATGAAGCTTTGTACTCTTTTATAATAAGGAGTGAGATTTTATAAACTAAAATTAAGGGGGATTACACTTTTCCTCACTATTCAATGAGAAAAATGCTTTGACTGAAGCTTCCGTCTGTGCTCCTGTCTGTTGGGTTGGTGACGTGATCCTTATGGGCAAAGTGCTTGCAGCGAAAGGTCTGAGCTACGTGTGACAGGGAGGGTGTCTGCCTCCCGGGCCTTGCAGCCAGAAGCTCTGCGCTCTGTGTCCCGGCTAATTGCTTGGTGGTGGCTGGCTGGAAGCTCCTCCGTGGAGGGTTCCCTGTGTGTCTGCCCTTTATCTGTGTGACTGCCGAGTCCCCCAGCAGGGATTCCGAGTGTAGCTAGGTGTTGTCTTCACTGGTGAGCAGAGGGGTGAGAGACTGACTGTCCAGGGCTGCTGGATGGGCGGCAGGGCCCAGGCTCCAGCCTCGCCAGCTCACCAGTTGGGTGACCTGCAGCAAAGCACTTGCCCCCTGGAGGCTTCATGTGTAGAGGCCTCGGTGGTGGTTTGAGGATTACTGTGAAAACATACAAATTTAAACAGATGAGTACAAGCAAGTGGTTATTACCACGTTGTTTATCTAAAGAAAACTTTTTGGTGCACTTTCCCCACATTTGGATTTCCCAGTACTATGAATCAGGGTGAGTATTATCTTCATTTTACAGGTGAATCTGCTGAGCTCTAAGGGTTTAATCCCTGAGTCTAAGGCAGGGATCCACAAACTAAGGCCCAAAGTCCAATTATAGCCCACCCCTGTTTTTGTATTGCTCCTTGAGCTAAAAAGGATTATTATGTATTTTTTTATTATGTATTTTTAAATGGTTGAGAGGAAAATCAAAGAATGTGGCATCAAAACTATGTGAAATTCAGATTTCCGTGTCCATCAGTAAGTTTCATCGAAACACAGTCATACCTTCGGTCATGACCAGTCTGCTCACCCCTGCAGTTTAAGCGGCAGAGTTAAGTGGTTGCAGTGGAGACTGTGAGCAGCAAGTCTAAAATACCTACTCTCTGACCTTGTACAGAAAAAGTGTGCCGACCCTGGTGCAGGTCACAGCGCTGGTTAACGTCACAGAGCAAAGCAGCACCCTTCCTGGCTTCCTGAAGGCCCTCCTCCCCCGGCCCCCACCCCCTCCGCCTGCTGTCCGTGCAGCCTCCAAGGCTGACCGCAGGTTCGCCTGTCCAGGTGGTTGAGGAGCTGTGATTGCTCAGTCGCACTGCACTGCTGGGCAGTGGCGTCCCCCTGCACGCGCTGCTCTGGGGGCGGTGTGTCCTCAGGCCCCCTGAGGGCAACAGGCCCGGCCGGTGTAAGTGGGGACAGACTCGCACCGCCCGCCCCCTTCCCCACCAGGGGACTGAGGGCACCCGGGAGGTTGGTGGGCTGCAGATCCTGGTCCAGTTCTGATATTTACATCCAAGTGTCCACTGCCCCGTCCCTCCTGCTCTCCAGACTGGCCCTTCCCAGGGCCTCCAGACGCATCAGGCCTTTGGGTGACAGAGCAGAACCCGTGTGCGTGTCCAGGTTTCTGGAGCGACTTTACTAGGTCTCGCTCACCATCTTTGAGAATGAGAACTTGATACTTTTCTTTCCTCATTTCAGTTGTCAGTTTCTGTCCTTTTAACATGTCTTCACATCATTTTTATTTTACCACATACTGTGAAAACAAACACTGTAAATTACAGTGTTATCCAGGGTTTCAGAGGTCACCATTTTTCAAAGTATTTATTTTGAAATATTCAACTCATGGTCTGAAAAACCTTTCAGATTACAGTGTTACCCATGGTTTCAGAGGCCTCCATTTTTCAGAGTGTTCATTTTGAAATATTCAACTCATGGTCTGAAATTGTCTCCCAAGTACACAGACCCACAAAAGCCTACCTGGGCACAGCCCTGGAACAAAAGCTGGACCCACATTGGGGGTGAAGTCCCCAAGCACACTTAGGGGAGTGCGCTGAGGTCTCAAGACGCAGGGGGTCTGGTCTCACAAGACGAAGCCCCCAGAAATGCGGAAGGTGACAAAGAGCAGAGCTTGGAACGCAGTGGCCCGGGCGCCCTCCTACAGGGCCCCTCCAGGGCCTCTGGGGGCCTCAGGTTCCAGCCTGGGAAACAGGATGATGAGAGCAGGACCCACCATGTACGATTTTCCCGAGGTTAAGCAATGGTGCGTGTATTGTTTGTGATGGTGTCTGGCAGGTGCCCAGGTCTCCGTTAGCCGTGGCCACCATGATTAAGTGGAGCACACTCAGCTCTTCCCTTCATTTGTGTCGAGATCTTTCAACCTGCCTCCTTTTCCCTTATGTTTTCCTCCTACCGTATTTGGGGGCCAGATGGTTTCAGAGTGGACTCCAGTTGTTCAGGGACCGTTGAGTATGAAAAAGTACCTCTCATATCAGTGTCGTACTAGCCCATCATCCTAAAAACCAGGAAAGAAAAATGGAAAGTAGAACCAAATCCATATCAAGAGTTCTTGGGGAAATCCGCCAAGTATCTCACTTGAAAAGCCCTACATAGAAGGTCACGGTAAACCTTTGTAGGTGCATGTGCCTTCACCAATGTTGGCCCTGCCCCGTGAGAACCAGCCTGAGAAGAACACAGCAGCGAGAGCTCCCTGTTCACCTGGTGTCACAGTATCCACACCCACATTCATCACGAGTGATGCCCGGGTGTTTTGGATAATCCCCAGAGCTTTTTTTGTAGCATTCACATCACACCAAGACACAAAAACTGCAGACTCTTTCTTGTGATGGTGTAAACAAAAGTGTATGCAGCTTGTTTTTTTCCCAAATCAGTTTTGTGTGCCAGCCTGATGTATGAGCCTTCTTCTTCTTTCTCCCTGAGAGCAGTTCAGAGGTTGTCTGTTTGCCGAGGGTTTTATAAAAAGAGGCAGTCCTGGGAGCCACTGTAGCCCCACCCAGAGGGCTCCTGCCAGGGAGGCCTCAGAAGCAGAGGGCACCAAGGAGATCGCAGCCCTCAGTCACCCGTCGTCTTCAGGGCCCACCGCAGCTTGATGTGTGTCTCTGTGATCCTCATGACAATCCCCGCAGGCAGACATGTTCTCATCGGACACGTGAGGGCACCGCTGAAGCACAGACAGGGCTGTGGGCGCCCGCATGCAGCTCTGCCTGGCCTGGCCCCGCCGCCTCAGGCTCGCAGCCCCCCTTGCGTGCCTGGAGTGCACGCCTTGTTTCTGTTCAGTGAGCGCTTGCCCGGCACCTCCCCAGTGCCAGCTCTGGTTTGCAGGCTGAGAACAGGACAGTGGATGAGCTGCAGCAGGGCCCGCTGCCCGGGGGCTCCGCTCCCAAGATCCAGAGGACCAGCAGAGAGCTGGTAGTGACAGACCCTGAGCAGAGCACGTTGGGCAGCGCGACTGAGAGTGGCTGGGGGCCAGGAGGGGTCTCTGAGCAGACGGCAGACACTGTTCTTTAGGGAAACGAAGGACAGGCAGACAGTGGCCCCAGTGGCCCTGGGAAGCCCGCTGAGTCCTGGGCCCCTGACATCTTAGTGGAGCCAAGAGCCCAGGGCAGGGGCTGACAATGACTCCAGGGCAGCTGTGGTAACAGGGCGGCTGTGGGGGGAGGCACAGCCAGAGTTCTGGGCAGTTTTGCAGCAGAATCCAGCCTCCTCAGGGTCAGCTGATGTGTGTTGCCCCTGAGCGGGGTGGGTGTGTGGTGTATGTGAAAGAGGACCGTGGGGGTGGTCTGTGGGTGCAGGAGATCAAGTCGCCACACTGCCGACAGTGTGGACGGTTGAGGTCCGCCTGTGTGGCCTTAGCCTGACACGGTCCCCCACTTAGTCCTCTTCCTCACCCCAGCCTTGGCGGCACACTCTGTCCCCAAATTTCATTTCGCAGTTTCCGCTCAGCCACCTTACCCAAAAGCAAGGCTGTGGACCTAGAAACCACCACCACTCCTGGTATCCACTGAGAACAGGATAGGAGAGAGAAATGTAGGAATGTAAGGTGTGGGATAGATTAAATAATTTTTTTCTTTAATCCTGAAAGTAGTAATATTTATAAACACATAAGAATAATATAAATTATCCACCTGTCATACAGGGCTTAGGAATAGGTCACATTTGCCAAATACCTAAAGGAATGCCTGTTTATGGACTTTATGTTCTGCCAGTTGAATTTGTTGTTACTTGAATTACTTTTAATGATGATGACAAATTGAGAAATGAATTCTTCGAACTACTTTTACATTTGATCTCAGTTGTTAGCATAGCAGTATGCAGAATAGTTGATGTTCTAGTGACTATAAACAGTATATAGTCTCTATTGTCTTTGGTTTCTATAATTTTAATATCTGAATGAAGTAATAATGGAAGCACAGAAGAGAGAACTTTTAATTCTTTAGAACTTATAGCCTCTCCTGGCCCAGCAGCTTAAACCCTGTGCACAGAGCTACTCAAGGTTTTCCTCTTTCCAGTACGAGAAAAACATAGAAGACCCGAGTGATTTTCCAGTGTAATTATTATCCAAGTGAGTTCGTGTTTACCTCAAAAGGAGTTTTCCCACCATTAATATGGAAATGGGTCGTTAAGTTCCTGCATTACTGAGAGGAATTGGTGGAAGCATTGGAACTTACACCAGAGAAGAACTCGGTTTCTATGCTATTCTGATTTTATTATTTTTGACACATCTTTTACCCTTTTGACATGAATAGACACTGTTCAAATATCTGAGTGAAAAGTTACAAGAGCAATTCCTGGGTTGCTTTCACCCTGAACAGATAAAGTAAGGTATCTCAAACGTCCACATGCCATTTTGTTTTCCGAAGAACATGGAGAATATGCTGTGAGGTCTGGTTGCGAATGAAGTCTGAGCTGTGCTTGGAGAAGCCCCAGCAGACGGCGGTGGGGCTCTACACGTGTGCTGGGTGTAGGGAGGCGGGCTTCACGGTCAGCCCAGCTGCTCGGTGCGTTTGAGTCGTGCACACAGTCGTTTCCTGTCTTCTGTTTTCCACAAGGGTTTTCTGTGTCAGTCTGTGTGCTCTCTGAGGAACAAGTCTGTGTATTATGACATGGTGGACCATGATGTCACCTTTATTTCCATAAATGACTCATGTGTGCACAAAAATTGAGTCATAGTGTTGTAAGAATATGTCAGCATAGCAGGGGATGCAGGCAGATCATTTTGCCTTCTCAAATTAGTTCAAGGCCAGGGGGTCGGAGATTTAACCTCTTCCAACATACATGTTTCCTGTCCTACAGAAACGGACGATTATGCCGAGATCATAGATGAAGAGGACACTTACACCATGCCCTCCAGTGAGTAGCTTTTGGTTTTGCTCCTGTTCAGATTTGACAGAGTTTTAAATATCTTGTGTTTAAATGTTTTAGATGTTTATTGTCCTTTTAATAGCTTATTGAGTTCATAGTAGAAATACTCTCTGCAGCCTTCCGTGCCCACTGCCAGGTCAGAAGCCTGAAACTCAAATATCTATCGTAAGTCAGTTCAGTTATGGGGATTTTGTAATCTTATGTTCTTGCTCTGTGATAATATATAACCTTTAATGATTAAAGCATTTCCTGTCTGTAGGAAATTAGTATTTAAACACACACACACATACAGTTCTTTGAATGCACACCTTTTAATGAATCACATTTCCCCTCTGAGGTTTCATTTCTTATTGCCCTTGACTAAGCAATTACAAAGAGCTTCCTGCGTCCAGTCCTTCCAGCTTGGGGTGGGAGGTGTGGGGAGAGCAGGATTCCTCGCCGCCCCTCGCCCCGCAGCAGCCCGGCAGTGTCACCCTCTGTTTCTCTGCCATGCGGCATGCTGGTGAGGAGAGCCTGGGAGCCCCAGCTCTCCAGGTGGGGTGTATATAGTCCCAGCTCTGGAAAATTTCAAGGGCGTGTCTCAATTAAAAAAAAAAGTTAACCCTACCTGTTAAAGAGGCCTGACTAGGAGTCCTCATTAAGCCTTCGAGGCCTAATAATTCAGCATCTAATATCCTGGTTTTAGGAAAGCTCTGTGTGTTTGTAAAATGTTTCAGGTGCTTTACCCTGTTATATAAATATTTTGAAAGTTGTTCTCAATAGATTTCCTACACATGTTGAGATATACCAAAATAGAGAGAAATAGCCCAGTCCAACTCAACCCTGTGGGTATCCTGCGGGGAAAAAGGTGGGGGTGGGGGGGCTGAACTTTTCTAAGGGCTCCTGGGTTGGTGATTTGAAACGGAGGCAAGAGTTGAGACTTAAATGGGTTTACTGTGACTCACGGTAGCAATTTGGAGAAATGTTTAAATTTTGGTTTCAAGGTTTGGTTAGCCACTTAGTCTTTTGTACATTCTTGCAGACTATCCAAATTTTTATTAGTATATTATTCATAGTTGAGTAGTAGATGTCCAACATGATAACTTTTATCTAAACCCCAGAAAAATGGGTTATGGTATAAGGAGTTTGTGGGATAGAAATGCAAAGCCTTGCGTATCGCATCGCGTTAGCTTGAGGATATTGTGTTGTCACTCGTGTTTGGTCCTCTTTTTTAACTCCTGTTAGTAGTCAAAATATTTGACGAAGTAAATATTGAAATGTACTCTCCAAGTTTGTTGTTGTTAACCTGATTGCTATTAGTTATTTCTAAGCAAGGTCTTCACTTTTTTTCTCTCTTAATTGCTATACAGAAAGCTATGGAATAGATGAAGGTAACAGGATTCCTTTAAAATAACTGCATTTGCTTGCAATTGCAACCCATGGAATGATACGGGATGTCTCAGTTTCCAGTTAACTTTTATTTTTAAACTTTTTCATTGGTTTACTCATGCTGTTAAATCAATGGAACTACCAGCTAAAGTGATTTTAAAGAGGAAAATGACCATCTAAAATTTGGGTTGAATTTTCCATGTGATTTCTAATTTGACAAATTAGAAGAAATCAAAATACCAAGCAGGTCATTGGATTAGAATCATCACCTAGGTCCCCAGTGGGTAGTTTCTTTCCATGTGCCTCCAAATAATTGGATTTGTATAAATCATGACAATTGATTACATTAATTTGAGGCTGATGCTGTCAAAAATATAAAATACTCGTAATCTATTATGTGATACATTCAACCTTGTTCCCAAATTTTCTGACTTAAAGCTGGTCCTAGAAGCTACCTCTTTAAACTCGTTTAGCTCTGTGAATAATATAGATAGGATTATAATGAAGTGGAACACTCTTAAACTTTTAAAAAACAAACTTATTCATGCCACAATTTTTTCCTTCCATGTCTACAGACTTTAGTTACTTGTGAAATAATTGCTTTAAATAACCATTTTTTAGACTTCATATATTAATACCTGAACTAATAGTATATATTAATCAAACATATATAAACTTAAAGCTGGAGCAATTATTTAGCAGACTATTGAATTAATCAACTGAATCAGACATTCAAAAATATGAAAAAAAAAACCCTACCTTGTATAAAACTCATCATTTTGATAATTTAAGCAGTGCCATAACAGTTACATAAATTCCTTTCAAAATACTCGTTTAAGAGAATTCCACTCTCTTTAAAGCATTTTCATAGAATGATGTGCCACCAGTGAAATTCTTACTCATCGATGGTGATGAAATGTGTCCCATGTTTTCTACACTGGGAATGTTGCACTGAAGTGTCTTCTGGTGTGTGGATCGTGTTTTGCAGCCAGGGACTACGAGATTCAGAGAGAAAGAATAGAACTCGGCCGGTGCATCGGAGAGGGCCAGTTTGGAGACGTGCACCAGGGCACCTACACGAGCCCGGTAGGTCCTGTCGGGCGGCTCCCTGCCGTGCCTGCTCCGCCTCCTGCATGGCCTGCTCCTGTCTATCCTCATGAGGCCCTGCTTCTTCAGGGTATTTGCCATTGTCCTCTGCAAGGCTTATCATATACGTCAATTCACTTGCTATGTTCAGAAACCCAAACTGGCAAAATTAGCTCCTGAGAGCTGGGTCTGTCTTTTATTCGTTCTAATCTTTCATTCAGCCTCTGTCATCAGTAACAGTTCTATAGCCCTCTGCCCACATGCTGCCCCGAAATCTCAGGCTTAGCATCCATCTGAAGCCATGCCTCTTTAGAGGGCAGTGCTTCTTTTGCATTTCTTTACTGTCTTAAGAAAGCACCATGTTCAATATTTGAGTGTGAATTGACAGGAGTGACTAATCTATGGTCTTACAGAAGTTTCTGTTGTTTTTCAGTTCTCTTGTAAAAATGGGCATTTTGTATCTTTTCTGAAATATATCAGTCAGCCTTAGGTTCACACAGAGGTAGAAGTCATGGTTCTGGTCCTAGAAGTTTGCCGTCTCAAATTCAGAGCAGCGTGGTGTGTCACTGGAGACTGTCAGAAGGCCCCAAGCTCAGGCGTTCAGCAGACAGACCTCTCCTCTGGGGGCCTGGCGACTGCTCCCTCCAGGGTGGTCCTGCCACATGGGCACACCTCCCTCAGGGTTGGAGAGGGACTGCGGTCCCCCGAGTCTGTGTTACAGTCTTGTGGCCATTTATGTCACTCTTGCTTGAGAGCATGTCCTAGAATCACAGTGTGCAGTTAGCATGAAATCTAAAACAAATTAATGCAATTGAGGGTACTTTTAAGATATGCAAAAAAAAAAAAAAGACACACCCTGGCCATGACTTGTAAGTGAGCCTTTCCATTTAAAAGAATAATATTCAAAGTGTTTGTTAATTCCACAAATATTTATTGAACACATACTATGAATCAGGTTGCTGTTCTAATGAGGTGGTTTTTTTTTTTTTGAGGGTGGTGAACAGGGCACCTGAAATAAGAGAAATAGATGGTTCTGGAAGGGACCACCCAAAGCCAAGGATAGGATAAACACATACATTTCCAGTTAAAATCTTCCCTGGTGTTTTTTGAATTGATTTGCGTGAAGTGACCTCTTATTTCTTGCTTTTCTTTTGAACTTGGATGAGGAAGTTCAGCTTCTTTGGCTCCGAGGGTGACGTGTTTTCTAGGTTTCTCGCCACCCCCTGCACCTTGGCGTGTCGCCCCTCTCCCTGACCTCTCGGTGTGGAGGGGCTGGGGGGTGCCGTCTTCACACCCTTTTCTCCCTGTGGGGTTTGTCTAGCCTGTGCTTCCAACACTGTCTGAACTGTGGCTGCCTCCAGGACCCGTCCCTGCCCCACCCAGTGCTGACGCCCACTCCCCAGTGTGACTCGCTGTCCCAACCACATCTCAAGCCCGTCACATTCAGAGCTGGGCTTCTGGTCAGCTTCAGAGACCCCAGCTTGCCCTCTCCTGCCCAGCCTGGCATCCTCTCCCCCGTTACCCCCCAGCCCTCCACATCCACACCTCCCCTCACCTCCCTGGAGTGTTCCTTCCTGGCCAAGGTCAACAGGGCCCGCCTCTGCCCAGACCCTGCCCCGGGGCGGGGGGCCCTCCCTCAGGGTAAAAGCCACAGGGCCACCCCTGCCCCTCCAGCAGGTCTTTGCTCTTGTCCCCCCTCCGCTCTCTCTCCAGGAGCTTACCTTCTAACCTCTGCGACGTCTCAGCGTCTCGTTCATGGTGTCTGTCTGCATCCTCCGCTGGGACATCAGCTGGCGGTGCACAGGGTTGCCGGCCCTTGTTCCGGTGCAGCCTGAGCCCCTGCAGGAGTCCCGGAGGCACCATGGGTGAGGGGGGTGGGTGTTTGTGGGACATGAGTCACCTGCAGCATTTCACTTGCATGTCTGCTTTCTGGGGATTTTCTACAGGGGATTTTAAGTGTTCCTCCCACTGTTAAGATTTTATAGTTCTGATTCTGTCTGATCCAGAATCCACAGAGTTGCAGAATAAACTGCCTTTCCTAAATGTGCCCACTGATTAACACAGAGACCTCTTGTTCCATGTGTCCCCATCACAGGAGAATCCAGCTTTGGCAGTTGCAATTAAAACATGTAAAAACTGTACTTCGGACAGTGTGAGAGAGAAGTTCCTTCAAGAAGCCTGTAAGTTTCTAGACATTTCTGTGGGACTCCATTTTGACTTTCTGTCTGTGAAATCCAAACGGTCTCTGAAGAAGTAAGAAAAACAATGTTTTTTACTTTTATGAGGCAGCTACATTTATTCTGTTGCCATGCAGTTCATACCTGTATTTGTTGAGGCTCATGGGTACAGAGTTCTCCAGGGCAGCTGTCACATTTGGGGTGTGAAGGCAGATTGACTAACTGCCCCTTCATCCCCTGGCACTTTGTACCGTAACTATCTCCACTCTGGGCTTGGGCAGACGTAGTGATGCCCGCAGGTCCAGGAGTTGGATGGTGAGCAGGACAGACAGTCCCTGCAGGATGGAACCCGAGGATGAGTGGGGAGCAGGGCCCAGACCATCCTGAGGGCCCGCTGTAGAGTCAGGTCCTCTCCTGAGGACAGCCCTGTGGAAAGCAGGCCCTGGTCCTGCCTGTGTGCACCTGTCGGCTCCTTCCCGCCTGCCTCTGGCTGGGTCCTTCATCCTGCTTCCACTGGGCTTGTTCCTCCCGACCAGCAGAGTTGAAGGGTCTCTCGTTCAGAGGCTTTGTCACGGGAGCCTGGTCTTTCCCTTCCCAAGTGTCCATAATTAAATACACGATGCCTCTCTCTCCCTCTAGACTGTAAGTCCCAGTGGGGACAGGGACCGTGTTTGTTTTGCTCATGGCTCAGCCCCAGAGCCAACACAGGGCTTAACTCACAGAAGGTGGTTGTAGCTTTTGGTTGCATGAATGAATCTTAGTGTCTTTCATCACATGTACATGGAATTTCAATAAATATTTACCACCCAGCAGCCCAATAAGTGATAAGTCATGGAATAAACCAGATGGTCACTTCATCAGTCAAGTCAGAGCAAGTCCTGATCCTGTTCTTTGATCTTTGACTGGAGTATGAGACAGGGCCTGGCGATGACTTCCATCTCAACTGGTGTGCTTCTTTAGGGCGTCGAGGCTGAGAAAACATAGACTGTGTATCAGCCATCATTACCTAACAGCCTATGTGCTTTTCCTTTGGTGGTAAAGTGCATTATATATTTTCAAAATTGCACATTTTTAAAAATTGCTTACCTTTCTCTAAAATTTTTGCGAGTAGGTATTGTGATTTTTGTAAGACTTTGGAATCATTATTACAAAAATCAATTTTAGCATTTTGTAAGTAGTCAGGTCAAACTAACCTTGTTCTTTCTGAAAGGCTGTAATTTCAGAGAAACATGCTACAGGCAGTATACCTAAAATTCTGTAGGGCTTTGACAGGCTGTACATGTAAGTGTGGCAGCGTGGACTAGATCGGGTCATTAAACTCTTTCTATAAAGCACCACGTACCAAATATCCTGGGCTCTGCAGGCCAGGTGGTCCCTGTCGAGGCTGCTCAGCTCTGCCGTCAGAGTGTGGAAGAGCCACAAACAACTCAAAAAGGAGCGAGCAAGACTGTTGCAGTGACTCTGGTTGTGGAAGCCAGCAGCCACCCTGGCCCGCGCTCCTGGCCCTGGGTGAGTCAGACTGCTGCGCCTGGCAGGCTTCAGTCCTGCAGATAGAGTTTCCTGGCGGCCGCCGTCTCCTCTTAGCCCTGCTCTGTGCAGTGTTCTTAATGATTACCCCGAGGAAATAGAAAAGCTTGTTAACTATATGTTAAGGGTAGCACAAAACTGAAAGAGATGGTAAGTCAATTGAAAATAAGAGTAAATGTGCCGGGTTCCTGAACGTCTGTCCCAGGCCATCACGCTGCACTGAAGTGATGAGCTGTGCTGACGAGGTGGCTGTCAGCAGTACATTGTGGGTTTTGCACCAGGTATTGATGTGTGTGGTGTTTTTTGTTTGTTTCTCTGGTTTAAACTAACAGGTCCTATTTTGGGGATGTGTGGGAAAAATTGAGGGGAGAATACCTTAAGGGTTTGAGTTCTCTTAAGTGAGGGTGTGGTCAGTCTGCAAGAAGAGCCAGTGTGGTCCTTGGGTGCAATCTATATATATAGATATAGATATGTAGATCTATATATATATAGATATACAGTCTTCCATATCTACAAGTTTTACATCCACAGATTCAACCAACTGTGGGTTGAAAATATTGAGAAGAATTCCAGAAAGTCCCAAAAGCAAAACCTGGCTGTGCTGTGCTCTGGCGCCTGTACACACGGTGTTTACGTTGCATTAGGTGTTACAGGAGGCACAGTGCATGGAGGCTGTGCACAGGCTACATGCAAATACTCCGCTGTTTTCAGAAGCGCTTGAGCGTCCTCAGATTTTGCTTCCCCTCCAGGGGTCCTGGGACCCATCCCCTGTGGATATGGAGGGTCAGCTGTGTGGTGTGCAGAGTGAAAGCAGAGAGGCCTGTCTTCCCCAGATGGAGCCGGCACTGAGCTGCAGTCCACACTGGGCTCCGTACTAGAGTGGGTATGACGAGACAGTTTCTCCTGCTCTGTTGCTCATGTCCTTGCTTGGCAGCATAAAAGTCAACCCTGAATTGGTCCCCAAAGTTAAAAAAAAAATTTTTTTTCGTTTCAGTAGGCTGTGAAATCCAGGTGCTTTGGAGGGACCACTGCACTAGGTTGCCTGTCAGGTTGCTTCCAGGTTTGAGGTTCTGTAGTTCTAGGAATGTTGTCCTGCGTCTCAGTCATTCTAGCGTGCTGTGCAGGTGACTTCCTTAACCTGATGTTAGAAATGTGTACATGCTTAAAAATAGGTCCCCACATCTAGGTATGTGTACCTGTGCAGGGCCCTCTTGGTCATCCTAGGCTCAGCAAAGCAGTCACACTCACGTGACGGCCACAGGCCACGTCTGGCGTCAGACTTTCTGAGAGGAGTTCAGGCCTGGAAGCCACATGCTGGCATTTCCCCACAGGGAAGTCCTCACAGTGGTCCAGGAACTGCTTACTTAGCCCTGATAGTGCTGGGAGGTGATGCGGCCACAGCGATGGATGCCAGAGCCTCTCGGGTCAAGGAGAAATCCTCTCAAAGCCACTGGCATGGACTCTGGGGCCCTGCAGGGGACGCCCAGCGGCACTCACACTGAGGAAAGCGCCTGCTGCCCCACCAGCAATTTACCAATCAGGTGGTTTTACCATGAAGGGTATTTCTTAGAAAATGAATCACACATTCCAGCTCGGTCAGCTTTCCAGAGGAAAACCTGGAAAGTTAGCCTCAGGTCAGATTTGTCCCTGGAAAAGAAGAGGAGGTTTTCTCAGCCAGTGAAAAGCATTGAGTCCTAACCACTGGACCCCCAGCGAACTCCCGTTAGCCCCAAGTCTTAGCTGAACTCGTCTTCAGGAAACTGAAAGATCTTCAAAACAATGACGGTGGACACCTGTTTCTCCCCAGTAACGATGCGTCAGTTTGACCACCCTCACATTGTGAAGCTGATCGGAGTCATCACAGAGAACCCGGTCTGGATCATCATGGAGCTGTGCACACTCGGAGAGGTACCCGCCCCCCACCTGCTGCGCCTGCACCTGCAAGGGAGTGCATGACATACACTCTCACAGTATATAAGAGTGTCTGTGTGTGTGCGTATACTAGTGCACACTCGGAGAGGTACCCGCCCCCATCTGCCGCGCCTGCACCCGCAGGAAAGTGGGTGA
This sequence comes from Bison bison bison, assembly GCF_000754665.1. Taxonomy (NCBI): domain Eukaryota; kingdom Metazoa; phylum Chordata; class Mammalia; order Artiodactyla; family Bovidae; genus Bison; species Bison bison. The sequence goes on along the minus strand of NW_011494608.1, from coordinate 6,029,910 downwards.
CGTACACTCTCACAGTATACACAGGAGAGTGTATGTGTGCGTATACGTAGTATAGTAGTATGGTGTAATAGTGTGGTCGCTCAGTCGTGTCCGACTCTTTGTGACCCTGTGGACTATAGCCCACCAGGCTCCTGTGTCCATGGGATTCTCTAGGCAAGAATACTGGAGTAGATTGCCATTTCCTTCTCCAGGGGATCTTCCCGACCCAGGGGTCGAACCCAGGTCTCCCACATCACAGGCAGATGCTTTACCCTCTGAGCCACCAGGGAAGCCAAGGGTCTCCCCTGGTGGCTCAGACAGTAAAGCGTATGCCTTCAATGCGGGAGACCCGGCTTCGATTCCTGGGTCGGGAAGATCCCCTGGAGAAGGAAATGGCAATCCAGCACTCTTGCCTGGAAAATCCTATGGATGGAGGAGCCTGATAGGCTACAGACCATGGGGTCGCAAGAGTCAGACGTGACTGAACGACTTCATTTTCACTTTCACTATAGTAGTATAGTGTCCTCATTAAGTTCCCAAGTAGTCCCCTAGCTCAGTGCAGGCAGCAGGGTCTTCCCACCCCAAAGCTTTGTCAGGACAGGAAGCAGCAGGTGACCAAGAGGTTCTCTTTATTCCCTCTCTCTTGCTGTTGCCTAAAGAACACACCCACTGATTTGAGTGTGAAAAAAACAATGTTAGTGGAGTTTGGGTAAATGAGTGCTGAATTTAGGTAAATCAGAACTATTGCTTCATCTTTGGGGGAATTCACTTTGCAGTGTCTTTCAGACCAACTAACGTGAGTCCCGGTTTCTTAAAACGTAGCAGAGCGTGAGCAGATGTCCTTATTTGACTTCCTCCAGGACGCAGACGCTCCTTGGTGTGTCACCACCCCCTGGACGCGGGGCCCCACCCAGGCCACTGAGTCACAGATGGGCGGGCCGGCTGGGCCCCGCCCTCTGTCCGTCTCCAGGCTGCTCCCTGGGCCCTGCTTGGGGTAAACCTTCCAGATGTCTGCACGTGACGTTGGTGCTGAAATCTACTAGTTTAACCGTCTAACACATTGTGCACATTACTTGTTTCTGGAAGGACACCAGGCAGTTTTGCTTTTAGTGAGAATCGGGGTTTTAGTTTCCGGGAATCAGAGATGGCCTGGGCCCGTCGTCCTCTCACGGTGGTGTCGGCCCTGCCTTCTGGGAACAGGGCGCTGCTGGTGGCCCCCCTGATCTCCTCCCCAGCTCTGATGACAGCTCTGTGAGGCTCTAAGAAGAAACTGTGGCTAACATTAGATGGTCTAAAAGACACTGCAAAGTGAAGTCCCCCAAAGGTGAAACAGTGGTTCTGATTTACCTAAATTCAGCATTCATTTACCCAAACCTCTCTAACATTGCTTCTTTCACTCTCAAATCACTGGGCATGTTCTTTAGGCAACAGCAAGAGAGGGGAAAAAAATAACCACTTGGTCACCTGCCACTTCCAGTCCTGACAAAGCTTTCTGGTGAAGGAAATATCTTAAGGCCTCTAGGATTTCTCTTCTTCCTTTCCTATACTTTTCCAAATAAAATGGAGTGTTTACATAGTAAATTGTTTTGTTCACATTATTTTTCTGCTTTTGTTTTTGGAGAATTTGCTAATTCTTCTGGCTTAGATCATTAGTAATGCTAGAAGGAAATGGCAACCCACTCCACTATTCTTGCCTGGAAAATCCCATGGATGGAGGAACCTGGTTGGCTACTGTCCATGGGGTCGCAAAGAGTCAGACACGACTGAGCGACTTCACTTCACTTCACTTTATGTGTAGGGAGATTGTGTAGGATTGGAGTTCATCTCCCTTCTTTGCTATATTAGCATTTAGCCGAATTAGTCCTGTTGGTCATAGTATGGACCCGTAAGCCTAGTGCTTAAACACCTGTAAACACGTAACCATTTTACCCTTCTTCATCCAAGATTCCCTGGCGGCGAAGGGGGGACTTCTTGCCTCCCCTTTGTCCTCATACCCTTGTGCTCAGGTCGGCCTGGGGCGTGGGGTGTTCTGGGGAGGTGGGCTGACCGTGGTTGTGGAGGAGGCTTGTTTTGTAACTAGATTTTTTTTTTGTTCTCCGGCTCTCATTATCTGGTGGTATTTTATACCACAGCTTTATTCATTCCCTGGAACCATCTTTCTGTATTTTTCCAGAAATGTGTCTGTAATCATGAGAACTCTAATTTTTGCAATTGGATCTCAAATGAAGAATAATTAGGCATGATTTCTGAGATGATGTGTCTCTTTCATTATGCCTATTTTTTTGGGTTTTTTTTCTTTTCTTTTAGGATAGAATTGAAGGCATTCTCATAAAAACGCATTTGGACCTTTCCAGATCATTGTTGAATGTAGCTCTTCTGCTGTTGATTTTTAGTCTCTGACACTAATTATTTTTCTTGTTCCTTTTGGTCATTGTTGAAAAAGCTGCGGTCGTTTCTGCAAGTAAGGAAATACAGTTTGGATCTAGCGTCTTTGATCCTATATGCCTATCAGCTTAGTACAGCCCTTGCGTATCTGGAGAGTAAAAGATTTGTACACAGGTGAGACCAGTCATGAAGCTGGTGAGCTGCCTCTGAGTGGGGGGGTGGGCGGAAGGAGGTTCTTACGGTGCCTGAGACCCTTTGCCCCTCTTGACTCCTACACAGACGGCGCTGAAAGTCCTGCTGTGTAGTGCCATGGCATGGGACTCATGGAGTTGAGGGGTTTTCCTCACATGGAGTTGGAAGCACATCACTGGTTCCTTCCACAAATACTGTTGACAGCCTCTATGTGGCACTGTGGACCTAAAACATATTGTCATGGAACTTTCTAGGACACCATAGCGTCATAAGTAACATCTGTTAGCCTTGTGCAGAATTTCTGTTCTTAATCTGGGTCTCTCATTTGAGTACAAGTGAAAGCCCTTACAGTTCATTTGCCTAGTATTTTTTGTTGGAAGAGTTCTGAAGATCATTTTAATTGTATTTAATGAGATTTGTTAGTAACAGTAGGGTTACACACCCTGCCCTGTACTGTCCATCAGTTATTGCAGTGGGCAGTGTGATTGTATGAAAAGTAGTAAGTGGTTTCATTATTTGAGAGTTTTCTTTGCCATTATTCAGGATACTAATCACCATATTATTGAGTGAGTAAATATCTGCCAAAAGGAATATATTTGAAGTAAAACAATAAAAGCATCTCTCTTTTTCAATGTATAATAAAGTTCCTGTTTGTATTATATATAAGCTGTCTTTCAGAGTACCTATGTGTCTTTATATAACATAGATCAATTTGTGGGGTTTTCCTCTCGTATTAAAATTTATTGTTCCACATTCTTCCTTATCAGGGACATTGCTGCTCGGAACGTTCTGGTGTCCTCAAATGATTGCGTAAAATTAGGAGACTTTGGATTATCCCGATATATGGAAGATAGTACTTACTATAAAGGTAAGAAACCAGAGCGACAAGTAGGAAGTATGTTCAGTGATTTTTAGCTCTTAAAAAAAGTACCTTTTAATGTGCTCGGCTGAGCTTTGACGTAGGTGTGTAGTCAGGTCCGTGGAGCAACGACAGCCTTTTCGGTGAAGGCGCTAGAGCAATTGGTCATCCCTGGGCAAGAAACGGCCCGCAACCTACACTCACTCTCCATTAACTCAGACCCATCATAGACTAGTTACAAGACCTAAGACTGTGAGACTTTTAGGAAGAAAAATAGAGGCAAATATTTTGAATCTAGGGCCAGGCGAAGAGTCCCTGGATTTGACACCAAAAACATGCATAAAAGGGAAAAAATAATAACTTGTTCCTCATCAGAAGTTAAAACCTTTTGTTCTGCAAAAGACCTGGGCAGATGGATGGAAAGCCACCAGTTACAGAGTGGGAGGAGATGTTTGCTAACCACATCCCCAACAAAAGACTGTTACCCGGGCTACAGAAAGAACGCTCAAAACTCACAGGTGAAAAGGGAAAGAACACAGGTGGAAAAGGGGCAAAAGATAGAAGAGAGATTCCTCCGCAGGCTATTCAGGTGGCACAGGGCACGTCACCCCTGGGGAAGTGCAGAGTGAGCCACTGGGGGTGTTGGGCACACCTGTTGGGGCGGCCATGGTCATAGTAGTGGTAACATGGAATGCTGGCAGACATGGAGAAGGCAAGGCGAGTTACTTGTGAATTGTTTGTGAGGGTGTTAAATGTCAAATGATACACCCACTCTGGAAAAGAGTTTTGCAGATTCTTAAAAAACTGAACATGCACTCTCATTTGACCTAGAAAGAGACACCCAGCCATCTCACCCAGAGAAAGGAAAGCCCACATTTATACAAAACTGGTGTTTGTTCATTGCAGCTTTATCTCTAGTTGCTGACAGCTGGGATCAACTCAGATGTCCAGCCCCCGACCCTCTGCCTGGTAGACACAGCTCGCCACCTCCCAGCGGAGGGGTGGGCACCCTGGCTCAGTGAACACAGTTCCTCCCAGCCTTCCTACAGAGCTCCAATCTACTGACTCTAGAGACTTCCATCCTTTAGTTTTTGAGCTGAAATTTAGCTGATGTGATTTTTTTCTTTAATTTTGCCAATCTCAGAATCAGATTGACTTGGTTCTTCAAGTTATTATTAATTTTCATATTCTTAGTACCTGAGCTAAGGTTTGGACTGTTAAGTCTGTTGGCTGTGAGCTCTTGGCTGCATCCTGCCCTGCTCCCCGCCTCCCCACATCACCCAAGTGACTAGCATTGAAAGGAAGGGAAAAGTGGTTCTCCCAAAGACCCCATAGTGGAAATCTCAGGTGGCTCTAACTGTGAGGTCCCTAAGCAGATAACAGGGAGGTTTTACTTTCTCAAATTAATCTTCCAGCTTCCAAAGGAAAATTGCCTATTAAATGGATGGCTCCTGAGTCAATCAATTTTCGACGTTTTACCTCAGCTAGTGACGTGTGGATGTTTGGTGAGTATTTGAGAACTTCTGTGGTTAAAATTACAGTTCGTATGTTCTACGGAATAAACTTCGCGCTGTCTGGTCAGAGTCGGAAGTTGGTCTGCCCTTCCCTGCCCGACCCCCACCATCACACGCCGTCCTCACCCATCTAGCGCGGACCTCTTCCTCCCTCATGGGGTAAGCTCTTTGCTCCCTTCCCTCCTCTCTGCAGCCTTCTGTGTGGCGTTACTTTTACGTGAGTGATGTAAACGGTTGACCTGCCCGTCGGGTGACGTGATGGCCCCCAAATCCGGCATGTCTGAGACTGACTGCCTTTCACCTCTCTCTGGAGTCTGACCTCCTTCCCAGCTTGTCTCAAGGCTTGAAAGCTTGTCCTTCGCGTCCTGTAGCGCTGCTGCTCCGATGTCCCCCCTGCCAGCCCCGGTGGTCCCTGCCGCCCCCCTCCTGCCCTCTGTGTCCCTGCAGAGCCCCCAGGCATGCGTGCGTGTGGCTGACGTTCATCCTGCAGCACTTCTTCCCTCTTCCCAGCCGCATTTTTAAATGACTCACCTTTTTGGTGTGGATGATGCTCCGTCTCCGCCCTACTTTCCAGACACCTCATCCTGACATCCTTTCCTCCCATTGAAACTGGTTCTGACCTTCAGGGTCACCTGACTGTCCCCTTTCCACGTGTGCGGCAGGTGTGCCACCCCGACGTGGGCTCCCTTTCTCCGCTCTCCCTGCGCCTCCTCTCTCAGTCACAACACTCCCGCGTCGATCCTGTGCATGGTCCTCTGTGCGTATTTCCTCTGCTGGATTTCAGACAGCTTCCCAGGAGATGATCTGTTAAGTTTATGCACCTTCTTTTTCCTGTAAATAAAAACAACTTTATGTTTCTCAAGTATGTGTTCTCATTTTTTTCTTCTGCTTCCTTGCTGTTGCCTTTCAACAACCATTTAGTGCCTTAACCCATATTAGGTGAAAGAAGGAATTCAGTCAGACAGGAGACGGTGCCCTGAGATTGGAGAAGGGGCTGCAGTCCAGTTGGCTTCAGATCCTAAGACCTCACTGTCTGCTTTGTGACCCATGGAGCAGGTTGCTTAACGTCTCAAGGGAATTCCTCATTTCGGGGCCTGAGATGCCTATTTGTTTTTTGTTTTTCTTCACATTTCTGGAACTAGGATTTGTGATGCATCAGTGGCACCTCACAGTTGGTGTCACTCGGGGTGTTTATGTGGTTACTCGCATGCATGTGTGTAGACTTGGTTTTGTTCATATCAGTGCTACTTTCTTATCTGAATGAGTTTAAAAGAGCTCTTTGGTAAGAGTAAAATAATTCTAAGAGGTAACAAAGGATCACATTATAATTTAGTTGGCAGCATATTCCCTCCTTTTCTGGTAATATAATAATGCATCTTAAAATCCATAGCATCTTAGATTTCATAAACAACAGTTTTTAAAAAGATGTAAGGTGTGAGGATTAAGGATGATGTAAATTTCAAAGAAGGGTTCCAGACACGCATTGAAGTCTCAAGAAATGATACCCGGTGTTGTCATTAGTAGTGATATTGTCATAATTACTGGTGAGAAAAAAAACAGAAGTAAGGCAGTTTTTTTGAGGGGGGCGGTCATACACTGTTCAAAATCCTTGTCTTTTGGCTAATTTCAGATCTAATTCACATTGACGTGAAGTTGTGCCTTCCTGTCTGAGGCACACACCAGCTTAGGTGCTGAAGATGCCGAAAGACAGTCACAGCCCCTCTGCCCCTGCCCTGGCAACAGGTGTACAGGCCACGCTTGTGGTGGGGCAGACGGGAGTTTCCAGGGTCGGGGGTGGCGGGCAGGGCGAGGAACTCACAAAGGCACCTGCAAGAGGAGAGCTGTGATGAAGATGATGAGCAGTGTTGAATCTAGAGAGTTCAGCACCAGCAGAAGCTCCAAGGGGCGTGTTCTCAGGCACATCTGCCTGGCCAGTGCGCCAAGTGATGGGGCCTTGAGAGGAATCTGAGAGTCTGAACGCGTTAAGACTTGAACTGTAGGGTTTTCTCTGTCAGGCCTCGGGTCAGCTGCTGTGGTTGTGAGCAGGTTGGACTAAAGTGGAGGGAAATCTAAAATGCATTCAGCCTCTTTAAATTGGTTCACTGAGGTATGCTGTGAAATACCACTGTAGCTGGGGGGCGGTGTGTCTTCTAGTGTAGATTTTTTTAGAGAGATAAACCTCTTACAAACCTCTTTTTTTTCTTGATAATACTGTTTCATCATTCCCATCCTACTAAACTAACGTTCCCGTTTCTGTTTGATAGCAGAGCTAACTGAACGCTGCTTTACTTGGCCCGTGTGCCAGCTCTGAAGTCACTCCTGAAACATGGGAACTGCCCTCCTCCTGCTAAGTTCACGGCTGTGTTTTTGCTCCTGCCCCACAGGTGTGTGTATGTGGGAAATCCTGATGCATGGCGTGAAGCCCTTTCAAGGCGTGAAGAACAATGACGTGATCGGGCGCATCGAGAACGGGGAGAGACTGCCCATGCCTCCCAACTGCCCTCCCACTCTCTACAGCCTCATGACCAAGTGCTGGGCGTACGACCCCAGCCGGCGGCCCCGCTTCACTGAGCTCAAGGCTCAGCTCAGGTAGGAGTGGGGTAGGGGGCCGGGCTGGGGCAGGGGTGGGGGCAGGCCTTGGCCACCTCTCCCTGGCAGATCCTCTTCTCAGTACATCTTGGGCAAGCATGATTACATTACTGATTTGTGTTTATTTACACCCCGTTAGTCTTAAGCACGTGTCTTAGAGTCTTTCTAAAGTTGAGAAGGTGATCAGATCTCCCTGGCCTGACTGCTCGGCACCGCTCCTGGGTCCTTCCTGACCTCGGTCCCCGCTCGGCTCTTCATCTCTCTGCACACACTCCGCTTTCCGCTCTAGCCGCACCCCGCCCCTGACCGCCTGGACCTCCTGCATTGTTCTCTGCCTTTCTTTCCACCCCCCCTGCACCCCCATTGCCCCCCGGGGTGCCCCTCTTCAATCTTCACAGCCCAGCTCAGGTGTCGCCTCCCTAATCCCACCCACCCCCAAAAGAGACAGGCCCACCTGTGTGGTGTCCTCTCAGAGCTTGTGTTATCTACCGTAGCTCAGACGCCCACCTTGCCCGCTCCGGGGCTGCCTCCTGCGGCCCCTGCTCTGTGCCAGGCGCCGCTAGACCCAAGCCTACAGCAGCCCCGTCCCCGGGGGGAGCACACGGCGCTCCTCAGTGTGCTGAGTGTCCGGAGGGGCTGTGCAGAGCTGACCGTCCACTGGGCGGCCTTCGTGCAGCTTACGCATTCCTGTAGCCCCGAGGCAGAGCTTAGGACCAGTACCTCATCCGTGCTCAGGAAGCAGTTGTTGAATTAAGTCTAGATTGAGGCTTAATACTTGAGTCAGCAGGACACTTTAATATAACACATAAGCCAGCCAGCCAGTACCATGGGTTAATGTGCCAAATCACCTGCCTCCTATTTGGGGTACTCCCTGATCTTAGGTAAGTTTCTTTATTTGCTGTATTTCAGTCTTTTTTCATAAAACTCACTGAATGTCAGGGTGCAGAATCCCGGGCAGCTCCTGTAGCCTGCCCTTACCACCAGGGCTTGAACCCTCCAGCCTGGCTCAGTACAGGCGGCTCAACACAGAAAATGATTCCAGGAGGGAGCAGCAGGGCCTGGGTGCGAGGTGGAAGCCAGTTGTCCAGTCGGCAGCTGTTGTGCTGTGTCTCCTCCTTCTAGGCTAGGCTCTGTGGGTCCAGAGGGAGCATGCACAGTCCTGACCCCGGATCTTGAAGTCCGGCGGAGGCGGGGGCCGATGTCCTTGGCCGCACCGTGACTCCCGCGACGCCCACCACCCGCCCACCTCCGTCCTGCTGCAGGGCCTCTCTGTGATGGCCCCTCAGGTCTCTTGAGACAGCTTTCTCCAGGCTGAAAGTCTCCATACGGTTCAGCTATATGCACTGCCAGTGTTGGGGCCCACTTTGAAACATGCTGTATTTCATGATTTGCTCCTACATGGGTTTGGTTCCTTGTTGACCTTTCCTCAGAGTTTGACAGTTTCTGTCCCTGAACCTCTCCACTTTGATGCTGGACTCCGCGGCGCATCCTTCCCCGTCATTCAGGGTATCGACCAACTTCTCCTCATCCCCTGAGCCCCTTCTGGGTTCATTTTCTTAACCCCCTGTGGCTTTGCTCCCAGCTGCATCTGCCGTTGGCTTCTGTTGTACCTTTTCTCACCGGCCCCAGGCCTGGGCTCCCCGCTGCAGGGCACTGTGTATCCTGGAGCACAGCTGCTGTGGCTTCTCCTGCCTGGCTCTTGCCCATGCCTTCTGTGGGTCATGGTGGGGCCTTTGTCTCCACCAGCATCGGGAAGCCATCAGTAATTCCCTGCCTGCCTGCGCACACCAGCTGACCAGCTAGGGAATCCTCACCTCCGTGTCTACAGACCTACTCCCCTCGCCCCGCACGCCTCACCCGTCAGTCTTACCCGAGCTCCCTGCTTAGGACAGCTTTCAGTGGGTTCCTGCCACCCCATCAGGTAGAGGCTTCCAGAGTAGCAGTTGGGGCTCCTCGAGTCTCAGCCGGTGCCCTCCTGCCCTTTCTCACACCGGGGCCACGCTAACCCACGTCTCCGCCTGGAAGGCACCTGCCCGCACCTGCCGAGATGGGCCCTGGCATCCTCCTCGGCCTCCTCCCTGCTCTGCCCTCAGGCTGCCCGGAGTTCTGGCTGCTTCTGGCCATGCTCGCCCTGCGCAGCCCCAGGCGGCCGTGGCCCGGTCCAGCCAGCTGCCCCAACACTGGGCACCACGTGGCTGGGCCAGTGCTGGTCACTGGGCAGGAGGACCAGACACTTTTCCTGCCCTCGAGGAGCTCACAGTCTAGTACGTCTCATCCCCTACTAGACTGAAGCTCCTTGAGGACAGGGATCGTCATACTCACCTTGGTGTCGCCCAACCCCCAGGCCAGGCTCTGGGACCCAGTGAGGACCACACAGCCGCCGAGCCCATGCTCGGCACACAGCAGTGCTGACGTGGCCGGAGGATGGCATGAAGGTGGGGTAGCTCCCCAGAGCGTCCCGGGTGAGGGTTGAGGGCGAAGCGCAAGTATTTTATACGCACACACATGCACGTGTATAAAAACATCAGGTCCCAGTTTATAGATGTTTTCTTGTGAACAGGTAGCACAGGTCCTTGAGTATTAGTTTATCCTGTTTGTTTTGTATTAGTCAGAAATGAAACTTAACTTTGTATTTGGAACATGTGGAATATGGCTACCAAATAAGCCAAATAAAATACAACTTTGTAACATAATAGCTTGCCTGGATAGCTATACGTAACAATGAATCACAAAAAAATAGAATCTTGGTGACTTTTCTGAAAGTTTTATTATATGCAAGATTCAGAGAAAATAATAAATTTTGGGTAATGCTTATCCCAGGTCACTTAAAAATGTTCCCCAATCCCATTCTCCTTGTCTGCCGTAAGAGAAACACTGCAGACAGACTCGGGTTCTCGGGGGCTCCTCTCCTCTGGAAAAGGACTGCTGCTTGTTTTCACTGTGTCCTAAGTTAAGAACAGTGGCTCTCAGAGACTCTTGTTGGCAGAGGGGACCTACTGGGATGGCTCAGCTCTGACCGAAAGGCTGGTCTTCCTCCTGTCCTGGGTCCTTGTTCGTAAATGTGCCTCACTGAGGAGAATGAGATCCAACTCTCAGCAGCCTGTTGGCAAGTGTAAGAAATCCTTCAGTAGGACATTTCTCATAGTGTATGCCCTAGCACTTCGCACTGTGTTCCTGACAAGTTATAAGAGTGCACTGAGTATTCTTTGAGTGAAGGAATCATTTAGTCCCTTGCTGGTTCAGTTCATCATGTGGCGGATGCTGTGCCAAGGAGACCACATAAACCTCGGGTGTATTTTCCCCTTTGGAGGTTATGTTCAAAGTTAGCATGGTGAGCAGTGCTCTGTGTGACTTAAGACATCTGTGCTTCCTTATAGGAAGAGATTGTCAGCTTTATCGCAGGAAAGCATTTAACGCGTGGCTTCTTAATCCCTTTTCGACAAATGAATGCAATAAATAAAGTTATCCATTTAAATTTTGTACCTTAATTTTTGTTATTTAAAAAATTTTTTGTTGACATGCAAAGATGCGAACTTAGAGACATGCCAAGAAGTAAACTTATTGAATTTTCATAAATTGGGCACAGTAACCAGAACAAGAAAACAGCACTGCCTGCACCCCAGAAACCCACTAGAGACCTCTTTCCAATTAGCGCCCCCTCCGAGGGTAACCGCTCACCATCGATTGGTTCTGCCTATTTTGAGCTTTACGTAAATGCTGTCATTCAGTGTGTACTTCTTTGTTTATGACTTATTTTTGCACAAGACTTAGTTTGAGATCACCGTGTTATTTAGCTGGTTGTACCTCATTCTCGTTGCTGTATGTGCACCAATTATGACTACCGTAGTTTCTCTCTTCGACTACTTTGCATCTTGGAGCTTTGAGACACAGACAGCATCAAGACTGCTGCTGTGTGGACATAGCAGACGTGTCTTTGGGGAGCACATATGCACAAGTGCCTGGTGGGTGCATGTTCACGCATCCGCGTGCGTGCAGGCTGTAGCTTTATGTACCGACAGCGCCTGTTTTTCTAAGTGGATGCGCCTGTGCAGCATCCCCAGCAGTGATGAAACCTCCTGTTGCTCCAGCTGTGGTTTCTTTGAACCTTTGGGAATTGATCATTGTTTCTAAGCATGTCACTTTCACGTGTGAAGGGTAGGTTAAACAAACAAATATAAGTGGTATGTAAACAATTTACCTGATCTTTTCGATCCTAAAGAACACTGCCCTAGTAAGTGTCTGCCGGGAAGGCTCCCCAGTCCCTGGGCGCTTCAGGAAGCCCGGTAAACCGACACTGTGTTCACTGGGAGCAGGTCTCCATCCTCTGCAGTCACCTGTAGAAATCACAGCGTTGAAAACCAGTGTGGACTGAGTGCCATCAACTCTCACACAGTACTTCAGCTGAACCCTCATGGTCCTTGGAGGTGTGGATGATGTTGTCATCATCAGTTTACAAGTGGGGAAATGGAAACAGGCCAGGTGGCTGACTGACCGCGGGTCACGACCTGGGATTCAAGGCAAGTCCACCTGAGTCTGGGGCACAGGCTGTCAACTGTCACGCTCTGCACTTTGATCTGAGACCCAGCTAAAGTCAGTAAGCTCCCTGGCTATGATTATGACTGGTGGGCAAACTCTTAACACTGTTTAGTTTAAAAGGAAAAAGAAGAAAGAAAAACACTGTTACACGGAATGCCTGCAGCTGGTTTTCTTAAATTTGCTTGAGTGTCAGAGAAAGTCCCGCAGAACAAAGGCAGCGTCTCTGGCTTAGGCACAGGGGCCCCCCCCAAGGACTTTGAAGGGTGGCGTAGTTCCAGTGGGCCATCACTGTTGTGCTGTTGCGTCTTGCGTGTGCTGCGCTTGGCTGCTGTGGCCCTCTGTGGTCCCCGAGTCCGTGGGAGCAGTGCTGTCAGTTTCCGTGAGGGTGAGTCTCCGGGGGCCCTGTGGCAGCTGGAGGCAGCCGCCCGGTGTGCGTCAGCCGGGGCCTGCGCTTGCCTGCTGGGTCCTCATCCCGTGTCCGCAACACATAGCCTTGTCTTCAGCTTGGGTCTGGGGCAGTGCTGGCTGTTGTGTGTTTGTTGTTATAACTTGATATTGTCGTGTTTGCTTCTTAACTTTATTATACAAAACTGGCCTTCGAGAAATCTGTTTGACCTGGAGGAGGGCATGGCAACCCACTCCAGTATTCTTGCCTAGAGAATCCCCATAGACAGAGGAGCCTGGGGGGCTACAGTCCATGGGGTCACAAAGAGTTGGACACAACTGAAGCGACAGCACACATGCATGACCTTGGGCGAGTGACTTAGACTCCCTGGAAGAGTGGAATCAGGAGTCCTACTATACTCCAGAACTAAATAAAGTCATCTAAAATGCATTTAGTTTTCATACTTGTGGTGGGCACACATACTTGGTAAGTAATAGTAAAAACAAAGCTTCATCTGAACATCCACAGGGGACCTGAAAGTCTTGGGCACAGAAAATGATCAGTTGCTGTTTTAAAAAACATAATTATTCACATTTAAAAGTGGTAGCTATTGTTGTCCAGATACCAAAATGCAAGGCACATCTTTTTGACATTTTGTAGATGTCTTATGGACGTCTTCTACAGGCGTAATTTTTTTTTAAATCCTTTCTGATTCTTCATTTATCCTAAAATGTGAACTCTAGATTAAAAACTCTAGGTTTGACTAATAACATGAGATTACTTGTGCTTCTTCAGTGTATTTTTCAGGTGGTTTTGTATCTGCTCCCAAAATTCCTCTCAAAGGTGGTGTCTGAATTCCCCCTTAGTCATCATACCAGCGTCTTCCTTCTCGTTGCCATCTTGCTGGTCTCGATCTTATCTAGAAGAGTAGCCTGTTTTTTAATTATTCCTGTATTTACAGTGTAAAGTGTCTGGGGCCTTAGCCTTCCCAGTAATAAAAAATAAATAGTAAATATAAACTTAATAGGAACTTAATGTACAATTTAAACTGTTTTCCATGAAAAATTAATCATACCTGTTCCTTCCCTGTGGGGACCCCATACCCTGACGTTCAGACCTTTACAGGTGTGGCTTTGCTTTACCTTCAGCTCCGCAGCTTGGTTTTGTATGAAGTAAACAAATTTCTGGTGAGATTTGAACTTAAATTTCATAAAAGTTAACCCTTTGTGTTTACGTGGCTTCACAGACCATTTACCTTGCTGATCTCACAATAATTCTCAAGGATGAGATACCGTTGCCCTTTTCACTCAGGGCTCGAAATACCCTGTGACTTGCCTGGATCATGCAGCCAACACAGGATGGGTGCAAGACCCAAGCCCTCTTCTCCCCAGCCCAGGACCAGTGTCCTGGTCTCTACCCTGGGGTGGCCCCTCCCCACTAGGGGGGTCGCTGGCTGCCCCGCCCCTGCACTCCTCCTCACTCTGTTGGCTTCCCCGCCTGGTCTTGTTTGTAAGAGAACTTCGGATGAAGCTCCCCGCGCAGCTGGAATCCACACGTTTACCCATTACTATCCGAAGGCCGCCCCTGGTGCCCACAGCGAAATCCTCACACTCTCGGGGCAGCTGCCGTCACCCCTCCCTTCACCCCTGTTTCTGGCACAGTTCTCTTCTCTCTGTTCCTAATTCCCTTTCCCCGAATGCCGTCTTCGGGGTTCTCCCTGAAAACCTGGAGAAGGAATGGAGCAGACATGGACATATGCCCTCCTGTCTGGACAGTGGAGGACCAGTGGCTGCAGGTTAAGGGGGCAGGCAGGTGAGGTGGGTGCAGGGGCTCCGGGACCAGTGGGAGCAGCGCTGGCTCCTTGTGGGTCCCGGGTCCCGGGTCCCGGGTCCCCGGGCACCTCACCTAGACTGGAGGACGCAGCAGCCCCTGGGGCACCCAGTCCGTTCTCGGTGAAGGGGGCTGGTGCTGCAAAGCCACGGGCTTACCTTCTGCGACTCTTCCTCTTGTTTAACGCTCCCCCCTCCCAAACTTGCAATTTAGAAATACCATTTGTGTCAGACTTTAGTGATTGCTCTAAGTATTACACTGTACATCTTTAACTTTTCACCATCTTGTTGTTCAGTCACTCAGTTCAGCTCAGTCGCTCAGTCATGTCCGACTCTGTGACCCTGTGGACTGCAGCACGCCAGGTTTCCCTGGCCTTTGCCGTCTCCTGGAGCTTGTTCAAACTCTTGTCCGTTGGTTGGTGATGCTGTCTACTTAGACTTAATCTTTGTATTTCACTTGAAATTACCGCTTCAATTCTTTCTGCTCTGGATGTCATATATATTCATATTTGTTAGTAATCTCATAAGATTCCACTTTGTGTTTTAAATAGCATTTCAAGGAAAGTAAGGGGGAAATCGAGTGAAGAGGAACTAAAAAGCCTTTTGATGAAAGTGAAAGAGGAGACTGAAAAAGTTGGCTCAAAGAAATGAATTCAGAAAACGAATATCATGGCATCTGGTCCCATCACTTCATGGGAAATAGATGGGGAAACAGTGGAAACAGTGTCAGACTTTATTTTTTGGGGCTCCAAAATCACTGCAGACAGTGACTGCAGCCATGAAATTAAAAGACGCTTACTCCTTGGAAGGAAAGTTATGACCAACCTAGATAGCATATTCAAAAGCAGAGACATTGCCAACAAAGGTCCATCTAGTCAAGGCTATGGTTTTTCCAGTAGTCATGTATGGATGTGAGAGTTGGACTGTGAAGAAAGCTGAGCACTGAGGAATTGATGCTTTTGAACTGTGGTATTGATGCTTTTGAACTGTGGTGTTGGAGAAGACTCTTGAGAGTCCCTTGGACTGCAAGGAGATCCAACCAGTCCATCCTAAAGGAGATCAGTCCTGGGTGTTCACTGGAAGGACTGATGCTAAAGCTGAAACTCCAATACTTTGGCCACCTCATGCGAAGAGTTGATTCATTGTGGGCAGGAGGAGAAGGGGACGACAGAGGATGAGATGGCTGGATGGCATCACCAACTCAATGGACGTGAGTTTGAGTGAACTCTGGGAGTTGGTGATGGACAGGAAGGCCTGGCGTGCTGCAATTCATGGGGTTGCAAAGAGTCAGACACGACTGAGTAACTGAACTGAACTGAAGGGGGAAATCTTATATTTAACTCCAAACAGTGCTCTTTGTTCTTCCCTAAAGACCTTTCTTGAATTATCTATCGAAGAACTTCTTTAGCATTTCTTGTGGTATGAACCTGTTGGTTAATTTGGGGTGGTGGTTTTTTTTTTAATCTGAAAATGAATTGAGGTTCATTTCACTGTATACAGAACTCTGAACCGATGGCATTTTTCCTTTTTTTTTTTCCTTTCACCACCTTAAAGCTTTCTTTCACTATCTTCCAAGGAAAAGTCACTGGTCTTTCAAATTATTCTTCAACTTATGTCATGTGTCATTTTTTTTCTGGCTGCTTCCATGATCTGCTCTTTATTTTTGGTTTTCACCAGTTTATAACTAGGATGTGCTTGGGTGTGGTTTATTCACTGTATTTGGGCTTCACTGAACCTCTTGAGTCTGTAAATGTGTCATTTCTTCAGCTGTTTTTTTCTGTTCCATTTTCTCTCTACTTTTAAAACTCTCATTCTGTGTATGTTAAATCTTTTGATAGCGTCCTTCAACAGAGTCCAGAGACTCTGTTCTTTCTCTCTTTTCCCCCAGTCTTTCTCTAAGTCCCTCAGACCAGATAAATTTTGTTGATATATTTATCCTTAGTCTCCCTGACTCTCCTCTCATCTCCATCCTACTGATCATCCGGTCCCATGGAGATTTTATTTCAGATATTCTGGTTTTCGTTATGAAATTCTCATTTGACTCTTTTTTATAGTTTCTATTTCTCTGTTGACATTTCCTATCTTTTCATTAACTATGAACGAATTTTCCTATATGTCCTTGAAAATAACAGCTCTTTGAAGTCCTTGCTTGCTAATTCCAATTTCTGAGTCACCATTGGAGTCAGCTTCCTTTAGATTTCTTTTCCTCTTGGACTGGGTTACATTTTAGTGTGTGTTTGTGTATCACGTGGTTTTAGATTATGCCCTGGACTTGTGGCTGATAAGTTGTGGCAACTCCGGATTCAGTGTCATTCCTCTGAAGACCAGTTGGTTGGTTGACTTAGCAGGCAGCTAACTAGGCAGGTCTCAATTGCAAGCTCTCTCCGTTCTATGAGCTCCAGTCTCAGTTCCGCTGAGTTCAGTCTCAGCTGGGCCGCCTGGAGCCTGCCCTATATGTGCGTGGTACAAGGGTCAGCAAGTGATTCAGGCAGAATTTATACTCAGAATTTGAAGTACCCCCTCCCTGGCTGTTTTCTTCCTGGCATTTCCCCCCTCATTTTCCACCAGCTGTGGTGACCCAAACTCAGTCCTCTGGTTCTTCAAACCACTAGGATGGCTGCCGGTTCTTTGGCCAGTGGCCATCATCATGGGCCTCACCCGGTGCCATTCTTTCCTCCTAGCGTCCCTCCCGCCAGACCTGACTGCTCAGTGCTGTCTCAGGTCCTAGGTGTTGTCTAGGTTCTCTCTTCTGACCTAGTCTCTGCAAGAGGAGGGGTCACTTAGGAGCTTCTCCAACTTGCCCAAAATACCAGAGAGGTTACCATTTTAAAGTAAGATTTCTAGTAGAAATAACTTTTAAAAATTTTGAGACGTGTGACACAGTAGCCAAGCAGAAGTGCATAACTTCCTGAAGTTTGAGACACATAGTAAGTAGAGCGAAATGCAGATTTTGTGTTCGTGAAACGAGATGCTGGGTCTGCTGTGTGTGTTTATAAGAGAAGGAGAGGAGAACCCCGTGCTGCAGAGGTTACTGTGGCTGCAGAGACACCATCCCACAATCCCAGCCTCGTCTCAGGCCTCCAGACTTGTTTTCTGCAAAGATCCCCAGGCGGGGGTGGGGGGAGTGCTTGTTGAAAGGTCAATTCCATTCCTTTGTGGTGAGGCAGTGTTGGGTAATTATAAGAGATCATGTTTCAAAACTGGTATTCCCATGAACTTGCTAAAACAAGCCATTTCCCTCTTGGCTTTTTTTTTTTCCCCTTCGGTTTCTTGGTGCTCTTTCTCTGGGTATTTTCCAGATTAGCCTAAGTAGCTATGAATCCAGACTGATTTTCTATCCAAAGCAAATTTTGTGATGTCATCATAAAATCATTATGTTTAGGTGATCAAAGTGCAATCTTTTTTTTTTTTTTTTTAAGTTATTTAAGCATAGAAGAAATGTGGTTTCCAAGGAAAGAATAGCAGTGTAATCGCTATCAGGAAGAACACTGTAGAAATGAAATAGATTTAAAAAAAGAAAAAAAAAAAACAAGGCATGTAAAAATACAGAACTAGATAGCATTTACTGAAATGCCCTACTGGCTTCCTTCCCCTGCTTTATCTCTCCATCCTAACAGTGAATGGGATGGGCAGCGTCGTTGTTCTTTATGTACGAGGACACAAGTTGAGATGCCCTGGCTGCCTGTGGTTACCCAGCTCCCAGCTCTGTCCCTTCTGCTGGGATGGTGGGAGCAGCTGGTCCCCCCTCAGGACCGGTCACCCTGTCCACTCGAAAGCTCGCGCTGGAGATTTGCTTTAGTATCTCCGCTTCGTGGTGGGAACGAAGTAGCTGTCAGACCTCTTTCTTGCTCTCCATGAAAATACCTTAGACGTGAAGTCACATCCTGGGAAAGCGCTCCACGGCAGCTTGCGGAGCCTGGGAGGCCAGGCTCGCAGGGGTGCTGCCCGGAGTCAGAGCGTGCTTTCACATGTTCACGTCCTTTTACTCTGAGCCGGCGACTGGTTTGACTTTTTTTCCTAAAGTGAGGAAAGTAAAAACAAAACTCACGTTAAATAGTTTTTTCCCTCTCTTCCCAATTCTCTTCCTAGATAAGGCTCGTGGATAAAACAAAGAATGATTATCACATGCTCTAATGTTTGTTAAATGAGAAGTCTTACTGTCTTCTATTGCTTTATCTCTCGGCGGGTTTGAGACTTAGAAACCCCTGTCCCAGGAAGAACCATGTGGGCTCCTTGCCAGTTCACATTAGGCAGCTAAAAGCTCTCAAATGGAATGTATTGCTACTAAAAATATTTGTAGTTTGGGAAAATATGTTTAAATTTGACCTCCTTGACACTGTGCGCATTCCAGTTTTTTTGCTCTGGGTTCCGCAGCGACTGTAAAGAGAAAAGCTCAGAAATGTCTTCATGGGCACTCTTACTCCATCTATGGAAGAGTCTTTCCCTTGTAAAACCAGATTCTTTATGAGTTATTTATATTCTGAGCTGCTCTAAGCAACAAATTACTTCTTCTCAGAAACACTTTGACATGTTATCTTGGTTACGAGGCCACCTGGTTACCCTGCGTTCCTGTCCAGTGTAGCGGGTGGTGAAGGATTGAGAAGGAGGACTCAGAAGGGAGTCAGTGGGTCAGAGAAGAGGGGCACCGTGAGTGTGGGTGCAAGGGTCGGGGTGGGGGGGCCCGAGGGGTCTCCTGACGGCAAGGGCCTCCCACGACCCATTTGGAGGTGTTTGTGGGGGGGCAGTCACCTTCAGGTCACGGTGACCCAGTCCAGAAGACAGACGTAGAGTGCCTTCATGGGGCTGTTTGAAGTAGAGTTCCCATTGCCTTTAAAAATATGTCACACTTGGCCTTCTCACAGCTTGCCTTATTTTAACAATTTGAGGAAGTTAGAAATAAGGACAGTTTGGTTTGCTTTTGTTTTTTGCTTGATTTTTTTGTTTTGATTTTTGGGACTTTTCAGCTGTTTAAAACTACAGAAATTTTGGAAATTCTGATTTGGAGTCTGTTACTTATTTTGAGGGTCAAGTGATTGAGAGCAGGGTGCTCGTGATCGGAGGGGGCACTCTCTCATGCTGGTGGACCCCTGCTCCCGTTGGCATGCCCGTGTCCCCTGTGAGGCGTGGGCCTGAGGCGCACCGTCTTCCTCGATGGCCCACGCGCACACTCGGCCCGTGCCGGCTTCAGTGCCCACCGTCCCGTCGTCACTGCAACAGTGTGATCCAGGGTCTGTGCTCATTCTGGGCGCGTGGGAACGGGGAGTTCTCAGTGCAGCAGGGGCCACAGCCTCTCAGACAGGCATACACCGCGCATTTTGACCCGTGAATCGTGGGATCTTAGCCAGGTCCCCACGGTCTTGGCTCTCGGGCATAGCGGCCTTGAGGGTGCCACCGGTCCTGCCCTGTCGTTTAAAAGTTTAGTGTTGTTTTCTCAGCCACGATCGTCTACATGGAGTGGGAAGGAAACCGAAATCATATTTTGAAGAGGGGATGAGCTCTTCTGACTAAATTTCGCTTTTCTCTAAGTGCTGATGTGGTCATTGAGGAAAACATTCCCTTCCCTTTAAAAAAAAAAACCTCCCATGTGTAGTGAGGGCTTGCTGACTCAGGGCGGTCGGGAGATGGATTGTGCATCTTCTCCTGCTGTAGCTGCGTGAGAAGCAGCCTGCCCTCACCTCGGGCAGGGCAGCCAGAGCCTCTTCTGCAAACAGGCGAGCGATTCCCAGATTAGAAGGGGAGGCTCTGGGGCAGCTGACCTCACCCTCTCACGGACGCCTCCCTGGGAGGCTGGGGCTGAAGCAGCCTCCATATGCAGCTGCAGGGTGGCTGGTGGGGGCCACGTCTGCGCCCGGAGGACCGAGGTCCCTGCCGCCCGGGGGCCAGGGTGGTGGGTGGGGTGGGGGGCCGGCGCCTGGGCTCCGAGCCCTGAGCTGCCTGGCGGGTGAGCAGCCGCAAGACCCGGTGCTGAGCTGCGTGTGCAAAGGCAGAAGGAATTTCAGAAGAGTTTCCTTTCTTCCTGACGAGACGAAGTGCTGGTTAAAGTGAAAGCTGGCAGGAAGGTCGTCCGGCCGTTTGGGGCGTGTCTCCTACAGCGCTGATGTGGTGCCTCCGTGGGGCTTGCTCCGGGAAGCAGTCCCGCTGAAGGGAGCTGGACGTCTAGACCGTCCATCCTGGCTCCGCTCTGGTTTTTCAGCTTCTCCCTTCCCAGCCAGCTGTCCTTCCTTACCTGGGCTGTGGCTGTAAGCGGACCTGCCCTTTGCATCCAGGCTTCTCTGGAGTCCTTCTGGGAAGCTGGAAACCCGATCCTCTCTCCCTTTCTCATTGGGGCTCCTGGCGGCAGGGCGGGTCCCGAGTGTTCAGCTCCTGGCAGCAGCTCCCTCACACCCTGTGTTGTCTCCTCAGCACAATCCTGGAGGAAGAGAAGGTCCAGCAAGAAGAGCGCATGAGGATGGAGTCCAGAAGGCAGGTCACCGCGTCCTGGGACTCTGGAGGGTCCGACGAAGCACCGCCCAAGGTAGCGAGGCCCCCACCCCACCTTGGCATTCCTCCTGCTGACTCTTGAGGGTTTGGTGTAGGCAGCTGCGTGCTATCTGTGGAGAAAACCAAACAGCAGGTTATTCTAAGAGTCAGCACTGCAACTTTGGTTTCTTATTTGCTTCTCTGAGTACCACCCTCCTGTGCACTCATTTTCCTAATCTGTGCTGCAGCCTCCAGCTGTTTGAAGCCACGGATGATTGGATTAGATGTGACCTCCCAGCTCCCTGACCACCCGCCCCCCGCCCTCATCGTCAGGCTGAAGTGAGCATGCCTGGCTCAGGGGTTTCTCTTTGCAGAAGTTGGGGACCTAAGCCGTAAATGCTTTGCAGTTTGCTTTGTTTTGAGAGGAGTCTGCTTCCACCTGACCTTGTCCCTTGGGGTTTGGTTTTCTTCTGCTGAGAACCTGGAGCACATTTTCTGCCCTTTTCTCGCCTGTGGCCAGCAGCTGGGTTGTCTGTGGAGCAGGCAGCGCGTTGCATCCGCTTGTTGAGGTCGGTCAGCAGCATCCCGGCCCTGTCCTCCATCCTCCCGGCCTGCAGCCGGTGACCAGGCCTTCGCGCTGCACAGCCATGCTGGGGCTGGGAGGCCCTCGATCGTTCCCCTCAGGTCAGGATTTTTTGTCCTCCTTTTGCCGTGGACAGAATGGTGTTTTCACACACCAGCTTGTTTGCAGAGAATAATACAGCTCAGATCATTTTCTGGACAGTATACATAAAAGGCTTTTTTGCAGTTAATGGCGAACTGCTATTTGACATTTGATGAGCTAAAAATATATTAAAAGAACTCTGACAGTTCATTCCCTTTTTGAAAAGTGTTCAGAAATCTGTTTTAACACAATGTGCTAGTAAATATTGTACCTATTTTTTTTCTTGGTCATTGTTTTAAACTGTGTAACAGGAAATATTATTACACATTTACAGTGAATGCAGGTTATTGACCAAGTTCTTCAGAACTTTAGAGGTGAAGGGTTCTGTAGTCTGGCTTCCTCCACCAATGGGAGAACTGAGGCCCAGGGAAGGAGGGCCACATGCTTTATTCTGAGGGGTCCCTCTGAGGCAGTTAGTGACGAGACCAGAAAATTTCTGTCTCTCCTCATTTAGCAACAACAGGTACCCACCAGAAAGCTATAAACCCCAGCTCCTGCGGCCTCCACAGGCCTCCTGCATGTATAGAGGTTTGCCTGTTTTCTCAGCCACAGCTGTGGAATGGTTCGGCACTGGAGAGCCTCGGAGTTCATTTCTCAGGCCCGGAAATCAAGTGGATCTACTCACAAGTGGCTCAGATGACCGAGCAGGTTCCCTGCTTGTTCCCGGCCTCACTCTCTTCATCTGTGAAGTGGGGGTACTAGTGTTCCCTGCCTCTTAGGGGTGTCGTGACGACCAGATGAGATTGTGTGTTCTCAGCACGTGTTTTGGTTCCAGAAGTGTGAGGAACTCTGTGTGGATGGTGATGAGCACAAACAATACAGCAGTCCCCGAAAACTCACAGAATTGAAGAACCTTTTCCACCTAAACGTGATTTTGTATCTCAATCTCTGTGATTTTTAATAATTTTCACGTGACTTGAGTTTTGAAAGCTCGGCTAGTAAATAAGTTCTTGGGCAGAGGTGGAGGCAGTTTGGCTTCCTTGTATTACAGAATAAAGGTGAAGCCAGCTTAAAATTTTAAATAGCCTCACATTTCTTTCTTTAGGACATTTTCAAAGTGTATATTTTGAGGCTCTTTTCTGTAATCAGAAATTGTTCTAGCCTTTAACACGGGTCAGCAGACTGCCCCACTGCCTG
Organism: Bison bison bison; assembly: GCF_000754665.1. NCBI lineage: Eukaryota > Metazoa > Chordata > Mammalia > Artiodactyla > Bovidae > Bison > Bison bison. The sequence continues at coordinate 6,007,322 of NW_011494608.1, read as the reverse complement.
TTTGCTGTTGATGAAAATTTATTCTATTGTGTGGGCTTACCCCTTCCCTTGTGTTTGTTCATGACTAGGTCCCCCTACACAGTGAACCTAAGTGGTCCAGTTACTGTGTGGCTCAAAAAGATTAAAAAACTACTCTGTGGGAATTCCCTGGCAATCCAGTGGTTAGGACCTGGCGTGTTCAATCCCTGGTCAGAGAACTAAAATCCCACAAGCTTTCTTCCGTTCATGAGTTGTCTTTTCACTTTTTTAACCTCGTTATTTATAATGCGAAAGTTCTTAATTCTGACCAAGTTCAATTTATCTTTTTTTCATTTGTTGACTAGCTTTTGGTGTCCATTGCCTAACCCGGGGTCACAAAGGGCTTCCCTTGTGGCTCAGTTGGTAAAGAATCCACCTGCAACACAGGAGACCTGCGTTCAGTCCCCGGGTTGGAAAGGTCCCCTGGAGAAGGGAAAGGCTACTCACTCCAGTATTCTGGCCTGGAGAATTCCATGGACTGTTTAGTCCATGGGGTCACAAAGCCTCGTGATTAGCGACTTTCACTTTAGGGTCACAAAGATTTACTCCTGAGCCTTCTTTTTTGAAGAGTTTTATCGTTTTAGCTCTTAGGTTTAGAGATATGATCCATTAGAATGAATTTCTGTGTATGTTGTGTAGACAGGATCCAGCTTCATTTTCACATGTGGTATCCTGATGTCCAGCATTATTTGTTGAGAAGATTGTTACCCCCAATGAAATGTCTTCACACCCTATATCATTCTTTCCAACTAAGCTCTTATATAAAATTGTTCTTTTCTGTTCTTTTTAACAAAAGGCAGATTCACCAAAACAATCAGAACACTATTCATATGATGCTCTGTTGATCTGTCCACAGCCCAGCAGACCTGGTTACCCCAGTCCGAGGTCCAGTGAAGGATTCTACCCCAGCCCACAGCACACGGTACAGACCAATCACTACCAGGTATGCGCCCACGCCAGGTGCCAGCTGCGTTCTTTCGTTCTTCACATTCAGAGTGGGGAGTACGCTGTACACGCTGATGTTGATAGGTTGACATGTATATCTTTGTCATCAAACAGATGAACAATTCTCTGCCAAGCGCCAGGTTTCCTCACCTTGATAAGAACAGTGATAAGGCATTTCCCGCAGGCCTTTTTGCCTTGATCCTTTGCCATTTGATCCTTTCACGTGGTTAGGAGTTATATAGAAAAACTGCCTTAGATGGTTTGAAATCTCTTTGTTGTGAAAATTCCTAAAAGTTCTCTAGCAGTAATATATCCCTTCTGACTGAAACATAGTAACTGATAATAGCATTTCATGTTTAGTAAAATATTTTTTGATTAAAATATTCAAATAAACTGTGAGAGCTGTCTATATAAGTTATTTAAAAGTTTACTGAGTGTCATCAGTATGGAATTTTGATATAAATCAGCACCTAGAGATCTTCACTGAAGGGTGTATTGATGTTTGGAAATGCAGACTTGACTGCACTTTATCTCATTAAAAAGTTGCTGACAGTCCTGCCATCCAGAAGCAGCCTGATGAGTTAGGGAAGCAAAAGGAGAGAGATTCCTTTCTCTCTCCTTCTTTTGACTGAGCGAGAACCGTACAGAGAAACGCCTCCTACTTCCTTCTGCCTTGCCGTTTTTCTCCACATCCAACTAAACACTCTTTCCCTGCCTGCGCCATCACTGTCAGCCTGTGCAGCCGTGTCTCTCCCACCACCTGCCCTGGTTCATGAGAGGACAGGCCTGCGGGGGTCTTGTTTCTTCTTCGCTGGGGGCGTCACGGTGAGCTGGGCAGGAAGGGGCCTATAGAGCGACAGCTTAGCCGTGTTTCTGGCCTCCTGTTGCTTCTGCATCCGAGGATGGTCTGCGCTCAGCATTGTAAGAAGTGTGCAAAGTAGAGAATGTGTGCTTTCCTAGTGTACATTTGCACTGGCTGTCTAAGCTAACAGATGACCTTTCTTGAGGCCATAGTTGAGAGTCCATTTCCTTGCTTTACTGGCTTTTAGAGGTACCTGCACTTCTGACTCATGACCCCCCTTCTTCCATCATCCAAACCCCAGTATCTCCCTGACCATTCTTCAGTAGTCACACCCCCTTTTCTTTTCCCTTCTGCTTCCCACTTGCATTTTAGGGACCTTATGATCTCCTTGGGTCCACTGGGGTAGTCCAGAGCAACCTCCCCGTCCCAGGAGTCCTGACTTATAATCACGTCTGTGCGATCCCTTTGCCGAGTAAGGTGTTGACAGGTCCCAGGGATCAGGCCTTGGACATCAGGCCTTTGGGGAGCCGTTTCTCCGCTGCCACACTGTCCTCTGCAGTCTTGGTTACTTCCTGTCACCTGGAAGCCGGACCATGCAGAAGCCACACTGTGTCAGAGCGTGACCTAGCCGCTTCGCTCATCCGCAGGTCTCTGGCTACCCTGGCCCACATGGAGTCACAGCCATGGCTGGCAGCATCTACCCAGGTCAGGCATCTCTCTTGGACCAAACAGATTCGTGGAATCACAGACCACAGGAGATATCCATGTGGCAGCCCAGCGTGGAGGTAAATTGGACGTCCTTGGGCTTTGCCTTGTTAATTGATGAGGCTGTACCCAAGGCACCTTTCATTCTGAATCCTAAGATTTCTCGGTTTAGATGATTCTAAGATCAGATGTTCTCTGGGTCTGTGAATCTTTTTAACTAAAAAATAAAGAGATGCTACCATCATTAGTCCATTCATTTGAAAAAACAGAGCCCTACATGAGGCCAGTGGACAGACAGAGCCTCCAGCTCAGCCACCCATGTTAATTTTTACCAAGTTTTCCTGGTGAAACCAAGAACCACTCCTGTAGTGTTAAAAAACACTTCTTTAAATCCAAGAACGTCTGTAGCTGTCTGCTGTTCATGTTCTTTCCCTTGGAGTAAACATGCCTTACACTCATAACACGCGTGTGTCATGTTTAACCCTCCTCCCACTGTTTTACTTCCAGATCGTTTCCACTTTTTTTGCTCTATTTAATGAAGCGTTCTGTGCACACATCTTGGATTACTTCTTTAAAATATATCCCTGCAAGAGAACAGTTGTATACCTGTTAAAGTTGTGTCAGCCACGTTAACCTGAAGCCCAAGGAAAAGCGGCTCCCACACGCGGAGCAGGAGAGCCTATTCCCCCACCCTTGCTGCTCTGCTTAATGTTTTTGGAAAGACATGCAGAGAAAAAGTACGAGCGCCGTACGTGGGCGCCCGAGAGTGACCTCCCCACCGCCCCTCCCACCCCAGGACTCGGCGGCGCTGGACCTGCGCGGCCTCGGGCAGGCGCTGCCCACACACCT